>NC_069660.1:118844378-119165514 GCF_027244095.1 Hemicordylus capensis | reverse complement strand
GTGAAGCCTGCCCCTCCTTCATCTTACCTCTTTGCACTCTGTTGCTTTTAAGCACCCCACCCCATCTCAGTTGTTATACCAGAGACAGGAAGAATATTGCTTAATCCTATGGAGCACAGCAAGATGGGGTGCTGCTGGGTGACTTTTGTTCCTCTCTCCTGTATCTTCCTTTCTGGGTAAAGACCCAGTCCAGTGAAAATGGGAGATACAAGCAGGTGAGCCCTTTCTCATGACTGCATGAGAGGACTTGAGGGCAGGCAGCGGGGAAGGCAGCAGAAGCTCGCTTTCCCTGCAGACAGTCCAGCTGCCAGGTCTGAGCAGGTCCGCTGCTGCTCTAGGCAGTGCGGGGAGCAGGGGTTGAGGCGTGTCAGCCTAGCCCCTGGAAGTGGTCCATGCAGATGGTCCACCTTTGCCCGAGGCAGCTCAGAAGTGCGGGGGTTGGGGTGTGTCATCCTGGCCCCCAGAAACCCCACAATGCACTGTGCAAGTGCACAGTGCACTGTGGAGATCCTCCCAGTGACAGCCAGGAGCCCACTCCTGTGCCAGCACCGGCTGGGAGCATTCGGTGCTTGCACATGAGCAGTGAACCTGAGTTAGGAGCGCCCTTGTGCCCTTAACCTTGGCTAACCAGCAGACTCCATAGGCGGGTTTCCCACTGCAGCATTTCCAGATGCCATGCAGTTCCCACCAGTTCTCATGGGCAGTCAAGCCTAGGCTTAGCTGCCCTAAGTCTTGGCTGCTTATGAGAACAGCCTCAGTGTGTGTAATTGTTGAGTTACATGGAACTCTTGGACTGGTATAAAGTTGATGGAAGTGTTATTTGTAACTTAAAATTTTGCACTTTTGCCTCATCAGCTGCTGGTCCAAAAAGATGAGGGAAAGATGGGGAAAACCTCAGAATTAAACTTGTGTCTCTAGCTCCATTCATACCAAACCATGGTTTGCACTAACTGTTGTTTAGAACCCAAATCCTGGTTTGAGCTTCCTACTGTTACAAGCAAATGATGGTATAAAGCTAGGTGTCTGATCTTCTTTTCCATCTGCCTGTTTTTAGGTGTTTTGTGCCTCTAGAAAAATAGTAACTATTATTTGTTAATTCAGGCATTCGACAAACCAACCAAAATGTTTTTACAATAAAGGAATGCATATTTTTCAGAAACAATTACGACAACAAAACCATGGTTAGGAAACCACTTCAGATCAGACTATGGTTCCTGGTTCTAATTTGCTGGATTATTGCAAACCACAGATTGTTGATTCGGACATTACAAAAAAATCATAGTTAAGCTTCTTTAACTGTGATTCCACATTTCTATCATTGACACTTAGCTTAAATATATATTTTGCAATTTTTTGAACAATAGATAAATTTTGTTTTTATTGAATTGTGCGTAGGAATTCTGATTTGTGTCTTCAGATTTCTCCGTTCTGTTAACAAATGAGGAGTTCTTGTTTTGTTTTTAACTTGTCCCAAATAAGCCCAAGAGCTGGTAAGATTGTGTTGATCAACTGGATAATTTCTTGTTTCCTAGGTGGATATCACCTGGAAGCAGACAAATTTCCATGACACATGTAAGGGCCATTGTGCAAGGAAGGAAGGAAGGAAGAAGGCATTTTGGGGCTTGAAGAGGGAAGACAAGTTACTATTGGGAGAAATTAATTCCAAATGCATTCCACCCTCATCCTGCCACAATAGGCAGAGGAGGGCATAGTTGTTTGCCAAGAAGAGATGGAAGGAAGCAAATTACTAGGAAGAAGCATTGTAGGATTCTTTTGAAGGGATGGTGAAAGGCTAGGCACAGCTGTTAATAGATACAGGTGATAAAGAAACTTGGCTTTTTACATTTTTAAAAAGAATGGAGAGAGCTTTGAACTGTTGGCAGAGCACAGAATTCTATTTTCAAAAGACTTCCTCCAAAAGAGAAGTCAAGGACTTCTCCTCTGAAAGAAGTTAAAATTAATGTGTGGGAAGACAATACAGATGGATAGAATAGCACATGAGTGGCAGGGTTGGGTGAATAGTCATTGACTGTGTCTGATCCTTTTGTCTCTTGTACAGTGTCTTAAGACAAAGATGAGTCAGGTTCCTGGTTCTGTCCTTAGCAGGAAAAAACAGCAAAGTACAATACACAGGGGTAGGGTGTGTGTGTGTGTGTGTGTGTGTGTGTGTAATGTGGAATAATACCTGTACTTTTCAGACAATGCCAAAGAAATAGTTTCATTTCAAAGAGCTTCAACTAAGTACCATTGCAATAAATGAGATAAATTTAGTCATGACTAACTTAAGTCCTATTCATTTCTATGGGATCCTGCCCAAAGTTTTTTAAAAAGAGCATTTTTAATGTGGATTTCTTAAAACCTGACCCTTTTTTCTGTTTTTCCAAGGACCTGGAATCTTATCTGCAAGCAAGCCTGAGACTGGAACAGTAGAATGTTCTCCTCCAAGTCCTAACCCTTTGAAGAAAGGTGGTTCAATAAACTGGTCTTTCCCTGATAAAATAAAATCCCCGAGAACAGTGAGGAAACTTTCCATCAAAATGAAAAAATTGCCAGAGCTCAGCAGGAAGCTGAGTGTCAAAGGAAATTCAAGCCATAGTAGCTCAGATAATTCTTCCATGCTTAAAAATAATTGCCAGGATATAGGCCACGCATCATTACCCTCTTCTGGGAACATAACAGCAGCTGCTAGCAGGAATGTTATAAGCCGGTATCATCTCGATAGCAGTGTGTCCTCTCAACACAACTACAAAAAGAAAAACAATGGGAGTTCTAAATCCTCCAGCAAAGGGGGCTACCTCAGTGATGGAGACTCTCCCGAGCTTATAACAAAATCAGGGAAACATGCAGCTGAAAGCAGGGCTGGGAAAGGAAAGGAAGTATTCCCAAGCAACAATGGTAGTAAAACAGAAATAGACATTGATGCTTTCAGACACTACAGCTTTTCTGACCAACCCAAATGTTCCCAGTACATATCTGGGCTCATGAGCATTCACTTTTATGGTGCTGAGGATTTGAAACCTCCTCGGATGGACTCAAAAGATGTCTTCTGTGCAATTCAGGTAGATTCGGTAAATAAAGCAAGGACTGCCTTGCTGACATGCAGAACAACTTTTTTGGACATGGATCACACTTTCAACATAGAAATAGAAAATGCCCAACATTTAAAATTAGTGGTCTTCAGTTGGGAGCCCACACCAAGGAAAAACCGGGTCTGCTGCCATGGGACAGTGGTTCTCCCTGCTCTTTTTCGAGTAACAAAGACTCATCAGTTGGCAGTAAAGCTGGAACCTAGAGGGCTTATTTATGTCAAGCTGACTCTTCTGGAACAGTGGGAGAACTCTCTTAATGGACTAGATGGAGAACGAGAGCCAGTAATGTTTGGAGTAGATGCTCGGAAAGTTGTTGAGAAAGAAAATGTAGGCTTAATGGTTCCCCTCTTGATGAAGAAATGCATTGTGGAGATTGAAAAAAGAGGCTGCCAGGTAGGGTAATTAATTAAAAAGGAACAGCCATTTGTATCAATAGATCTTCATTGCATTTTTGGTGTTTTGAGCAGCAGAATTTGGTGTTTTTATTTTTTGCTTATTACCTTTTTCTATTATGGTGTCATTGATCGATTCTTTCTATATTCCTTCACATTAGTTTGGGTAGTTGACTATCCTAATCTGCCTCATAGCTGAATGAGGCTAACATATTCTGCTTTATACTGTCATAGAAGCTTGATGTGTTTTTATGGTACAAGAGCAGCAGGAGGAAAAGGAATGTGAATCTTCCAAGAGTCAACAAATCTACTGTGTTTGCTAAGTTTATGACACCTCTAGCATTTTTCAGTCTGGTCCATGGCCTGGGTGGAGGCTGGATGACACTTTGTTCAACACTTATCTAGATAAAACTGACCAACTGAAAGGCTGCTTATAAGGTGTTTCCACTCCAAGTTATAGTAAACAGCTTAGGTAGAAAGACCCACCTTTCATAAGGTGATTTGCAATTTCCATAGAAGGAACAAAACATGTAGTGATCACATAAGATCTAACATTTGCTATCCATGGTAAGTCATAATAGGTTATTAAATTTCACCAGGGAATTTGTGAATATCCTTATTTAACATATACCTGCCCCATGCCAAAGGGGCAGGTGGGTTACAATGTGAAATCATTCAAACACATCCTTATTATTAGCCTCATTTCCCTGTGCATCAAATCTCTGGCCATAGAAAGCCAACTGAAATGTGAGTGAGTAAGTAAGTAAATATGTTAAGATTCTACTACTTCCCAAAGATGCTTGGGTTTGGACTTGGGGGGGGGGCAGGGGGAGATCAATGTGGACAATTTAAAGTCTTTATTTTCTGCTTTATTTTGTATTGCAGAGTAATTACCTGTTTCCCCCATTTTTAAGGGGAAATGTAAAGTTCAGTCTTGAGTTGCATGTAGACAGGACTGCCTTGTTTGGGTTCTGGTATAGTATACTTCCAGACAGATATTTTGTTAACTATCAGATATATTCAGCATCCCAAACACTCATAAGCTACCCAGGAATTGTGTTCATTACTGCTAGTCCTTATGGCAGAACAAGGATCTGTGCCAGTGACACATCCCAAAGAGCACTTGCTGTGCAAAACCACACGCTGGTGCCTCTTTGCTGTAGCTTTTCTCTGTTACTGATTTAGCAGTAGAGTGCCCAGCTGTAAAAGAAATAGATGTCTGAAAAGCTTTTTGGAATGAAATTGTACTGTTGCAATAAAATCAATAACATGACACACTTTTCATTATTTACTAATTGAACAGGTTTAGTCTTAAATGGTGAACACTATCACTTTATTTTAAATTACATTGTTTTTAGTACTGGCAGGGTATTGAATGCAACAATGATGACAATGATTTCTTTTTCTGGTGAAAGGTTTTACTGCATGCTAAATGATTACATGCTAAAAAGCCTGTTTGTCTCCCAATGCCTTTGAACTTGAATATTTTGATACATTTAACTGGGTATATTTAAAAGTTGTATTTATGCCTGTCATTGATTTACCTTCTTGATACTCTTTAGGAGGTGAACTTGGGCCGTGTGGTAAGGTTATGATTTTGCTTTTAGGTTGTAGGCCTGTACCGTTTATGTGGCTCTGCAGCCGTCAAGAAAGAGCTCCGGGAGGCATTTGAGAAGGATAGCAAAGTGGTCACTCTCTGTGAAACCCAGTACCCGGATATAAATGTGATTACAGGTAATGAACTTGCTTTTTGAGGAAGAAGTGAATGCATGCTTAAAAGATCAATAATATCACTGTTCCCCCTACTCTTTCCCCCATTTTGGTGATGCAAAATGAAGCATATCTGTTGTTGTTATGTATAAGCAAGACCTGAAAGTAATTTTTAGGACAAAGTCCAAACTGTGACCCCTTTTGCATAGAGGTTGCATGCTGCAGTAAACCTTTCTATATGGCAAGCTTCATTGGTGGTTTTTTTTGTTCTTAAGTCAGTAGCACAACTTCTTGTGGAACAAGGAGAAACAGGCATCCTGAAGTTTCATCAGATTATATCTGCCTTTCTTCACTGTTGTGAAAGTGATGTAGCTGTGCAAACAGATCTTGCACAACTCACAATTTTGGAAATCGTAAGGGGGTCTTTAATAGGGCTGTCCAGTCGGATGTACAATGGAAGTGTTAGTCTGGCCGACCTGTCAGAGCCAACTTGCCCTCTGTAGGGGTGTTGTTGGAGGGGGTTCTGCAGTAATAGAGAGCCTTCAACAACTGGACCTGTGGGAACCCCCCTCCCCCGCTGCTGTCATTGAAGTGGCCCCCCCACCCTGCCCTCTCCTCTTCCTCCCTCTCCTTTTCTTGGGAGCCATTTGGGGTGGGGAAAGGCTGCCTCGCTGCTTCTTTGCTCTGGAAGGAGCTCTGAACTAGCTGTTTGCTTGGCCTACTGAGGCTTGATTTTTAAAAGTGACCCCGTGCTTTAACTGTCGTACTAGGTGCTTGAGTGTCCCAGAGAAACCCAGCTGCTTCTGGGATTACCCAGGCCAGTCAGGCACCTAATACGACAGTTAAAGGAAAAAATGAGATTTAAAAATTGTCTCAACACAGGTGAAGCCAGCAGCTAGTTCAGTGCTCCTACCGGAGTAAGGAGGAAGTGAGGCAGTCCTGCCGCCACCCAGATCCCAGGTGAATGAGGGAGGGAGGGTGGAGGGATCCGACAGAAGTGTTGGGTCTCTCCTGACATCTCATTGTAGGGTGGGATCAGAACTCCATAGTTTGAGCCATGCACAGGCCTTGTCTCTGTGCTCTGAAGTAATATAGATAACAAAGATAAGGTGTCTGCTTTCTACTTGGCTGCTATCCATACATGTGATCAACTCCTATGGAATTTGGGTCTTCAACTTCGACATGACCTTGTTGCTTCCCTGTTTGGATCCTTCTAACAACTTTCACTGGTCCTCGGTGCACATGTGCATTGTTATACTGAAGGGAAATTACCATGGAACAGTCCCTCAGTGTTTGGGGGCCTGAAAGTGTCTAAGAAGGGAACCCCTTTGGGAATTGGTTCATCTCACCCACTTGGAGCTTTGGGGTGGGAGGTGGAGTGACTCAGGCAGTCCTCCCTTGACACAGTAAAGTGCATGGCATTGCAGAGGCCTGATCCCGGTTAATTTGCCAAACAATGGAAGAGGCAGTTGTCACATGTTGAAGCTGCCTCCAGTTGAGTTTTTGACGCACAATTTAATTCTTCCATTGCAGATCTTTTGTAGTCAGTTAATCAGTGCTCTCCATGCCAGGGGCCTGGCCTACAAGTTAATAAAATTGAAGTGTGTATGCTGAAGGTCAGCTAGGAAGGGGCAGTAGCAGCTGGTGTCGCCCGCCGCCAGGGGTGGGCGGGCGGGTGACAAGTGGCACCATTAAGTGCAAATTAATAGGTGCTTACCTCTGCTACCACCGAAACCAGAATGCTGTTTTGAGCAGCAGCATGCCACCCATCACCCCTTGCAGCGGGGGATTGCCTCCGCCACTCACATGGCTGCTGGAGGGAGATCGGTTCCGCAGAGGCCATGTGAGTAGTGGAAACAATCCCCCACCACAGGGGGTGCTGGATGGTGCACTGCTGCTCGAAGCAGCTTTCAGGTGCGACGGTAGCGGAGGTAAGCACGTATTAATTTGCACTTAAAGGTGCACCTCCCTCCTCACCGGCGGTACCTGCACTGGCTGGTACTGGGTAGGGGGAAGGAAGTGGACTCCATTTTATGTTGATCGTTGCATGCACAGGGAAGGGTAATGTCCTCAGTTCGCCTCATTGGTTCTACATTTATTTATTTATACATACGTACATACATACATTTATGTCTTGATCTTCCTTGAAGGGGTCCCGAGCAGTCTACATGGTCTCTCTCTGTAGACCACAACAACCCAGTGAGGAAGATCAGGCTGAAAAATAAGTGACTATCCTAGAATCATTCAGAGAGTTTCATGTCCAAACGAGGATTTGAACTTGGGTCTCTCTAGTTGTAGTCTAGTTTATATAATCGTGACTGTGCTACTGGAGTGTCGACAACACTCAGAAGTATTAGGGCTCTTCTGCAACAGCATACGTGATGGAGGGCTGGGGGAGTTGTGCAAGGGCACCCTCTGTGTGCCTGCGGAGGCTCAAGCACGCGCCCTTCATGAGGATGTCAGCCACTATTTCCAAACAGGCCTGTTTCCTCCACCCCCTGTCCAGCAGTTACTACCGGCACGTCTGGTGGCCACTCAGAACCCGGCATTCTCTGTAGTTGGACCTGGCCTGTGGAATGCATCCATGGCCGATATCTGTAGACTGGGCTTCTTGTTGGCCTTCAAGAGAGCCCCAAATACGTACTGTTTAGCCTGGCCCTCCAAGGTTTTTAAATTGTTTTAAAGTATTTTTAATTGGTTTTAAATGACTCTGAGCTGTTCTAAATGTGTTTTTATGTTGTTTTAACATGTTTGTTTTAAATGGTGTGTGTTCTTGTATTTTACTTGTTGTGTACCACCCAGAGCCTTTGGATGGGGTGGTATAGAAATGTAATAAACAAACAAAATGAATTTGCCTAGAGAATACAGTTTGATGCTTAGGGTTTCTTGAGCATTAACTCACTAAAATTGAACTTGCTGCAGTGATTTCAGCTTTAGCAACAGATTTATTAGTTCTCCAGTTGGCATATGCTTTGGGGCTCACAATTGCATGTGTATGTGTGTAAGTGCTTCAGTGCTGTTTTGTTTTTTAAAGCCAGAAAGAGGAGAGAATTTAGAGCACTGAAGTGTGGGGTGGGGGAGGACTGGGGCACTTAAACCTTACTCTACCCCACATCTCCTTCACTCCAAATCACTGCTAAGTAGCTTTTTTCCTCACAAGAGTCAGTGTGCATTTGCAAAGGGCTGTTTATGTGCTTGAGTCTAGCCAGCAATATGTGTGTGCCAAGAAAACACACACTTCTAGTTCAGGCTGCATTATGCAAATGAAGAATAGCATTCTCAGGATTATCTCTGAGATAAAGATGAATTAGAATATCTTGTTTTGAGGTGCGGTTTGATTCATTGGATACATTTTGTGCTGGTTCAGATTTCACTCAGTTGAGTAAAACCGTTCATTTTTTTAAAAAATGGAAAATTCCTATAAGACTCCCCCCCCCCTCTTTTTTTCATTTTGGATGACAACAAATCTCATATGGAATTTCCTGTGGGATGGATGTTTTCAAGTAACACTATTTGAATTACAGCTGTTTTGAGAGTAGAATGTCTCCTGTAATCTTGCCTCTTTTCATGTGAGCTGCTGCAGCTGCTTTTATTTGTGCACACAGACTTTGATTTAGAGCAGGCTTCACCAACCGGCGGCCCTGCAGATGTTGCTGAACTACAATTCCCATCACCCCCAGCTACAACTTATTGTGGCTGGCTGGGATGATGGGAATTGTAATTCAGCAACTTCTGGAGGGCCGCAGGTTGGGGAAGCCTGATTTAGAGAGTATGTGCAGTGATTAGAAGAGTCTTGCCGACTTAGACCATCTAGACTAGTGTCCTGTTTCCAGCAGTGACCAGCCCCATTCCTCTGGGAAGCCCACAAACATGAAAGCAGCAGCCCTCCTCTGGCCAGTAGCTTGGATGGCTTTAAAAGAGGCTTGGACAAATCTATCAGAGGCTACTAGTCTGAGGCCTTTAGGCCACCTCTGGCCTCAGAGACAAGATGCCTCTAAATATCAGTTGCAGGGGGAGTAACAGTGGGGGAGTGGGGAGAGAGAGAGAATATACCTGTCGGCTCCCCAGAGGCATTTGGTGGGCTACTGTGTGAAACAGGATGCCGGACTAGATAGGCCCTGGGCCTGACACAGCTGGGTGGGGTTTTTTTTTGGTTTTTTTTTGTTCTTATGTCCCTAGTATATGGTAATCAGAGGTACACTGTCCTTGAATAAGGAGGTTTAATTTACCTGTAATGGTTAATAGCCATTCATGGATCTCTTCTCATGGATTTGTCCATTTTTTAAGTCATCTAAGCTAGTGGTCATATAATGCAATCTAAAATATTTGTAGTTGGGAGTGGGTGCAAAATATCAGCCACCCAAGTTATTTTTCTCCCCATTCTTAATTTAGGTGTGTGTGTCTTTTTCCTTCTTCTTAAAGTCACCCCTCTCTGATAAAAAATACAGTACAGTGTAAGTGGAGTTATGTATTTACCCACTGAATTATCTTCAAAGCTGATCATTGTTCTGTGGACTTGTGCAGGGCTGTGTTTATGCTAGGACTGCACCATGAAAACACAGACATTGATCAAGAGCAGTGGTCTTCACTGTCTTTCAAGTGGGGGCCACTTTGGGGGGTGGAACCACCCTTAAGCCTGAGAGCCATTTTCCACTGTGCTGACCTTCAGGGCCATTAAGAGAGAGGGAGCCTTCTCTTAAGAGCTCTGTGGGAGAGCTACACTTCCCAGCACTCTGTGCATGTCTTCCAAGATGGTACAAGGACTCAAGAGGGCTCCATTTCCCCCAAAGGAACCCTTGCCCAGCGCTATTCAATGAGCAGAACTGCACGGTGAGAATGGTCATATCCACATGGTGCCAGGGGCACATTCAGCTTCAGGGTATTCCTCTCTGGCTGAAGCTTTACACAGACCCCCAATATATAATTGATGATAAACAATTCATCAGAGGGCTGCACTTAGTTGATGGGGGCTGCTGCTGGCCCCAGGGCCTTACAGTGAAGAACACTGATTTAGAGTGCACAGCTCAGTGTCTTAACCATCTTCACTTTCATTTTTAAAAGCTGTCATTCTGATAGCCAAAATTCAGGAAGTACCTGAGCAGCATCTGCTCAAAGCTCAGAAATTGGAAGGAAACTGAATAGAGGAAGGAGGGCAATTGCCCAGTGGTAGAACACATGCTTTGCACACAGAAGGTTCCAGGTTCAGTCCCTGTCATCTCCTGCTAAAATTATCTCCAACGATATACCAAAGCTGGAAGAGATCTCTGCCGTTTTTCCACGCTGCCAGTCAGAACAGATGGTACTGGGTTGACCTTATATCAAGGCAGTTTTGCAAGTTTAAAGCCTTCCAGTGATCAGGAAGGAGAACTGTTCCTCCAAGTCCTGTCTAGCTAATTTCCCTTTGCAGGACTAATAGGTAACAATAATGCAAAATAAGCAAATATGCATGTTTACACAACTTTTTGTTCATGATGAAGAATTTGGATTACATTGGCTTAGAAGTTTCATTATTTTTTTAAATATTCACAATCCTGCATCTCGGTGAGTATTTAATCTGAACTTCTGCAGCACTTCAGATATAATCCTTGCTATTGGTTGCATTCAATGAGAGTAATAACAGAGCTATATGTACTCTGCAACAAATATCCAAATTGGGATCACATTAAGAAAATTAAATTTCTGTACTTGGAAATAAATGCTGCTGATGATTCTGCTTCTAGCATTCAGGTTTTTAAAGGATTTGGAACTTTTTCAACAAGTTGCAGCGATGATAAAGAGAAGGATGTGAAAATTGGAATCATATTAATTGTGCTTGAAGGACAGTAGGAAAACAAGATAAGGAATACTAGTTATAACAAGGAAATGGAGACTCCTTTGGTGCAGCAGGGAAGCAACCTGCCTAGAGAGCAGGAGGCTGTTGGTTCGAATCCCCGCTGGTGTGCTTCCCAGAATATGGGAAACTCCTATATCGGGCAGCAGTGATATAGGGAGGTGCTGAAAGGCATCATCTCAAACTGTGTGGGAGAAGGCAATGGTAAGCTACTTCTGTATTCTACCAAGAAAACCACATGACTCTGTGGTTGCCAGGAGTTGACACCGACTCGACAGCACAACCTTTTTGTCATTAAAGCCAACCATGTGACTAGTACAAGCCCCTATTCAACTCTCTTGGTTTTCTGAACTGTTACCCAGCACTTAGAAAGCATTCACAAATCATTTTGTGAAGATTAGATGCCTGCCATGGAGAGAGAGAGAGAGAACGAGCACACCACCGTGGTTCTCTACATGCCATGTTTGGCTCCAAATACTGAATGAGGAGAGGAGAGCTGGTCTTGTGGTAGCAAGCATGACTTGTCCCCTTAGCTAAGCAGGGTCTGCCCTGGTTGCATATGAATGGGAGACTTGATGTGTGAGCACTGCAAGATCTTCCCCTCAGGGGATGAAGCCGCTTTGGGAAGAGCGGAAGGTTTCAAGTTCCCTCCCTGGCTTCTCCAAGATAGGGCTGAGAGAGATTCCTGCCTGCAACCTTGGAGAAGCCACTGCCAGTCTGTGAAGACAATAGTGAGCCAGATAGACCAATGGTCTGACTCAGTATATGGCAATTTCCTATGTTCCTAATTATAGTCTTAGAAGGGACATCTGTTGACGGGTTGGGGGAGAGCACCTCTGGCTATAAAGTTAGTACTTGGAGAGTAGTATTAGCTCTAGCATTTGTAATGTTTGTGCTGATACACACATGAGTATGATACACATGTTTCTTGTTAAATGATTTTGCTGACTCCACAGCATAAATCTTAGCAAACTGCTTCTTGTTTGATGCTGTTTCTTTTTCCCTTTCTTTAAAAAAAAAAAAGTGGGATGTCATCCATTTTATCAAAGACTCCACAGGCATTTTCTGCTCTGAAAACTTTCCAGTTGGTTAAAGAATGCACATTTAATTATTAAACCTTGACTGAGAAATGCTCCTATGGCTGGCACTGGCTTATACACAATTAGCTGCTGCACATGTGATTCAGAATAATGTGCCCTGCCAGATTTAGAACTGGTCTCTAATATTGCTACATCATGTCTGTTTCCAGCCATGTGAGTTCTCATCTTGGAGTAAAGCATGTCATACAGTTAACAGCTCACTGGGTCAGAAAAATGAGAAATTAATGAAGTGGATTGGGGGAGGTATGTGTTTTCAGCTTGCTGCCTAAATTGGTTCTGTGCAGACAGTGGTTGTATCAAGAAAAATGCAGATGTCAGGAGAGGCAAGATCATAAGAATAACTACCATCTCTTACAGGGCTCAGTTAGCAAAAGGATGGGGGTGGGGTCATAGGGCTCACAAGTTATTCAGTTCAGGAATTAAGCAAGAGAAAGTGTTTTGAGAAGGAAATACCAAGTGACTATTGCATAGTGAAATGCTGGGGCTATTGACAGAAATGCCAAGTGCTGCCTATGGATTGCATGGGTTCTTTTCCTCTCACTTATATCTTTGGTGTGAGACTTGTCTGCAAAACAGTTTTTAACCAGCAAGATGACGGAAATTTTTCTTGAGTTACATTTTTCACCTTCGTTATGATCCCTGACCCATCATTTATAAGGGCCAATTTCTGTCCATTCAGTCCAAGTGTTGGTTTAGATCATTAATTTATATAAATATTTATGCTTTGAATCTCAGTAGTGGCACAAATTTTAATTTGCAAGCAATCCAAAAGATTTCTTACATACCAATGAGGTTGCCAGATTCCATTCTGGATAGCAGGGGGTCCTATGAAGCTTGATAACTATATGTTTATTATTATAGGGGTCCCCCCATACATTTTGTTATAATTCAGAAAGAGCTGTAGGATGTGCATTGCTATGATTAAACATTTCATCTTTGCATTCTGACAGTTTCCAGTATATCTTGACACTGTAATTATGTAGTCTTTAGGGCTTTTTGAGGCCCCCTTCAATGAAGAGTGAAGATGGAATCCCTCACAATACTTTTAAGGATTTTGCTCTTAACAAAGTCTTCAATTAACACAGTTCACGTTACAGTTGGGTCATAGGGCAGGATTTGTGGTAGGCACACTGAGGCTTGCAACAAGTCCTGCTTTGTTAAGGAACACTTCTCAGTGGTATTTCTGTCATGGTTCGGGGATTAACAGGGCCTTTATTTGGCAGATACTTAAACTGGTATCTCGGCTTCCTACTTTCAGTTCTCTTTGTTTTCATTCTGCATTAAATGGTGCTGTTTATTAAAGAGCAAACTGTGATCACCGAGTTGGTTAATGGCTCAGAAACTATCCAAGTCCCCCCTCCCCCCAAATTAAAAATTGATAACTGAACTGAAATTTTTAACAATTTAGAAAATTCAGATGCTTGAATATCTGCATCTGGATATGTGATTGCACAAAATATATTGTTAGAGATATGTGGGTGTGTTGCTGTTTGGGGTATTCTTAAAACATGGAGAACTGAACAGTTTAAAATTGTACAACTCTGGAGCTTGTGATGGTTTGCCCTAGTGTTCGTAGTTTGCTTGATGTGAATTTCTGTGAGCAAGTGTTGGGCCTGAAATATAGGATCATCTTATTTATGTATTGTTTGTTTTTCTATGTAAATTGATTTGAGAACTTTGCTTGAAGAGCAGTTCTCATGACACGTACTGCCTGGGTTACCCCAGGAAGTTCATGTCGTCTGGAGCTCCAGGAGAGGAGGGCTCCTGGCTACTCCAGAAGAGGGTAGCCCGACTTTTTGGCCCGGCAGTTTATCGAGGTTGAACAAACCTGTGATTCCTTTAACCTTGCCAGGCAGTTGTGTGAAAGATAACTGCTGGGTCAAAAGGCTAACGCCCAGCCCGCCACCATTTCTGGCAATGAGCTCAGGGTGGGGCAGAAGGAGCAGCTGTGCCGAATATGGCGGCTGCCCTAATGTGAGCAGCTGCCATGCTCGTGGCACGGGGCCCTTTGGGATGTGGGAGGGGGAAGTCCTCCTGCTCCCAACATTTCCCTTTGCTGTGCTGCCGCTCATGTGGGCACACAGTGCGGCAGAGGCAAAGACAGCTGCCACTCATCCATGTAGCCCTCCCGAGCAGCAGCTGGAGGTCATGTTGCATGACCCCACTCAATGTAAAATTCAGAAAAAATATTAAAAGTTGGAAATAGGAATTGTTCTCAAGACTGATCATTCTTCTCAGATTTCAGGATTTGATAATATGTTAAAAGTACTGGTATTGCTTGCCATGCATATATGTGTGTGCATATGAGTTGAGATCTTCTAGTGGTTCTTTTAGTATGCAAAAAATGGTGCCCTTTTGCTTCATACATTTAGTCCCAGTGTGAGCACAAAATTGGCACATCTGAGTACTAGTGTATGATTTTACTGATTTTTCATGGCACCTCTTCTGCATCTCTTCTAAAGGTGTCCTCAAGGATTATTTAAGAGAGCTGCCTTGTCCCTTGATAACCAAACAACTGTATGAAGCAGTATTGGATGCTATGGTAAAAAGACCATTGAAAATGACCGCATATGGATGTGAGAATGACCCTAGTGATTCTGAGCATACAGTGGCTCTCTTGGATTGCCTGCCAGAAGTTGAGAAAGTAAGTATTATTGGGCCTTGTGTAAAGTTTATAAAATATCTAACCTGTCCCTCTGTTTTGCTTTGGTTTTTCTTACTTCCTTGCATGTGCAAGCCCCTTCAAAGATCTCTATCAGCACTGCTTTAGCCAGTCCTGTGTGGTCACTTGTAAATGGCAAACGATACAGGTTCAGATATTAAATATGATTTATGGAATCTGATGAGATTGTTCAATGACTGTTAAATGCTAATGTCCAGAGATAAACAAAAGGATATAATTCAAGTTTGTTGAAGGAAACATACATTTATTTTGATCTAAGTCAGTCATTATGTGCCTGTTCTGAATACGTTAGGAAAATAATTTTATTGACTTGATATGTGAACATATGGTGACCTTCCCCCACTATACAACTCTAGTTTTTAAACAGCTCTAACTAGAAACTGTTGCTTAATTAATGTCACATATAGTTGGCACATACTAGATTGCAACGTGTAATTGCAGCCTTCTGTCAAGGACTGCTCTGGTGAAAGGAACCAGCTTGCACCATTTTATAGGCAGCTAACTAATAACAAGGCAACTTTTTTCTAGGCGGAGTGGTGTAACACTGATGCCTTACAAAAAGCACTATTTACTCATTTCCTTCAGTGTCTTACCCTTTCCTCATCTCCCTGCTTTGGCTTCAATCTTAACCATACTTATTTGGAAGTCGACTGCCCTGGCTGGCCTGATGTGCAGCCTTCCGTTGCTGGTAGGAAAGCTGCGGGTATGCAAGCAACCTTCAGCATTTCTGCCCTGAAGGCTGCTTTGTGCAGCAGTCAGAGGCGTAACTATAGGGGGGGCAGGGGGGCACGTGCCCCGGGCGCCATCTTTTCTGGTCACGTGGGGGCCGCCGCCATGACCAAATTTTTTTTAAATTTTTTTTTAAAATTTTTTTTAATACAAATATTTCCTGCTCAGTGCAGCAGCGCTGCAGCAGTCAAGGGAGCACGTCAGTGCCCCCTTCCCCACAAGCGGTCCCTTCCGCGCCGCCTGCACCCCCCCACCCCATTGCTTTGCTGGCGCCTGGCGGCCAGTCAGTGGCCTGGCTTGGCGGCGGCGGCGGGCGCTTGTGAGGAAAAACCTAAGTATAATGTAGTATGTTGGGGGGGGTGACGGGGGGCACGTTGGGGGGGGCACCATTTCAGAGCTTGCCCCGGGCGCCGTTTTCCCTAGTTACGCCTCTGGCAGCAGTCTAGGCATGGAGGAGGAGGAGCTGCACAACCCTCCAGAACAGATTTCTGCAACGGGCAAGGCCTTTGGGAGGGAAGGGAGAGACAGGAAAATCACTCCCCCTCTTCCTCTGCACCTAACCACTGTGCAAAGCAGCCTTCAGTGCAGAGCCGCTGAAGGCTGCTTGTGCACCTGCAGCCCTCTTTCCGGCAACAGAGGGCTGTGCATCATGCCAGCCACGGAAGTTGGCTGGGGTTACTTTTGCGTGAACATGGTTACAGTTGGGCTTTTAATAAAACATTACCTTTAACTTGGACAGAATGTTGGCTGAAAAACTAGCTTGGTTTAAACAGCATCAAATTACTTTCATCATTGCTTTTCTATGGGGGTTGTAATCTGGATTTTAGGTCTGTACTGAAGAACCACTAAGATGGGTGTCTAAAAAAAAAAGTGTGTGTCTGCTGTAGCTTGTGCTGTGAAAGTTGTCCCTTTTTTAAACCAGGTTCCCTTCTGGTCTCAACTGCACCAGGCTGATGAAATATTTGTATGTCATTTGCTTCTGTTAGCACAGCTGAAAAATAATTGCATAGTATCAGTTTGAGAAAGGGAAGCTTTGGCTAGGATCGAAAGAGGTATGCCCATGTGAAAGGAAACCGTGCATGCAGCTAGAGCTCTGTTGCTCTGGTTTTGCTGAAACTGCAGTGCCAGTTGTGGAACAGAGGTGGGATCTCTGTGCTGGCATGATGGCACCAGTTCTTCCCTTAATCCTTTGAGCTGCTGTGCCAGTAAAGCCGCTCATGGGATTGACCTGATTGTTAAAGCCTCTCCATGGCTGGATTCAGACATAACATAAAACCAGAGTTTGTGCTTACCATAGCAAAGAACCCATGACATGGTTTTGAGCTTCCAGTCGTACAGCAGACAATCTAGAACTTAGAGCTACTTGTCTCCTTTTGTTTCCTGTCTGCCCAGGACTCGGCTTCATAAGGTCATATGTTCGCTTTGTGGCCATTGAGGTGGGGCAGTGGCTTTTACTGTGGTTTAACACCAGTTTGTGAATTCAGACCCACAGTTAGTGCAAACTATGCTTTGTGAACCGTCTTCATTCCAGAGTTTCAGATTCTGGTTTGTTGACTCTAAACCAAGGCTGTACAACTTCGGCTCTCCAGCTTTTTTTGGACTACAGCACTCATCTTCCCCAGCCACAGTGGCCAGTAGTCAGGGATGATGGGAGTTGTAGGCCAGCGTCTGCAGGAGGGCTGAAGTTGTGCAGCCCTTCTCTAAACAAACATACCATAGGACTCCACAGCAGTATAATGGCTCTGTAACACTACACATCGTGTCAGCTGCTGTGTTTTATAGGGAGGTTCAGGTTCAGACAAAACTGAAACTATGATTTTCCAAGTTTCACATTATGTCTGAACCCAGCTGGGGCCCAAGGTATACTTCAAATGATCACAAAATCAGTGGCTGACATGACGGGTGTGATCTGTCAATGGGATCAGAGTTGCATCGAGCCAGGGAGCCCTCAGAGCAGTTGCCCTGCAGGCTTGATGGACAGGGAAGGAGATCTGGAAGCAATTTTTGCTTCTCTCCTCTTCCAGAAAAAGTGCTGTTCACTGCAGCTCTCACTGATTATTTCTGTCAATGAACCGTGCTTTTGCAGGCAGGGATGAGAAGCGAAAATGGCTTCCAGATATCCCTCCCTGTGTGCTGTCCTGCCCATCAAGTCTGCAGTGCAACTATTCTGAAGGCTTCTTGCCTCGCTGCAACTCTGATTCCATCAATAGATCACTGCCTGTGATAAGGTAAAGGTAAAGTGTTCCATCAAGATGGTTTCAACTCCTGGCGACCACAGAGCCCTGTGGTTTTCTTTGGTAGAATACAGGAGGGGTTTACCATTGCCGCCTCCCACGCAGTATGAGATGATGCCTTTCAGCATCTTCTCATGTCAGGCACTAAATGCCAAATGTATTAAAAACATAAACCATAACTAAAACAGTCCTACGCCTAGTTCTCTCACTGAATAAGAAGCCAGTATGTCTTAATGCCCATTGGCAGGCCTCTCTGAGAGAAGAGTTGGTGACCAGCTGCAAAAATGCCAGATCTCTGTGTCCTTCTTAACCGTTTATCTTTTGTTGACTGTTGTCATCATGCATAATGACAATATTGTGGCTTGTACTTCACTAAGATAATACCTGTCTCAAAACTGGTCCTCTTTCCTTTTTAAATTTTAGGCAACTCTAAGGATGCTGTTGGACCATCTGAAATTGGTGGCTTCATACCATGAAGTCAACAGAATGACATGCCAGAACCTAGCAGTGTGTTTTGGGCCTGTGTTGCTGAGCCAGCGGCAGGAAACCACCAATCATAACAACAGAGTTTTCACTGATTCAGAAGAGCTTGCCAGTGCCTTGGATTTCAAAAAACACATAGAAGTTCTACATTACCTACTCCAGCTATGGCCAGGTAAAAAAAAAAAAGTTAGGAGCAGGGTGGAGAAAGTCTGCTTTTCTCTCCATTATTTTTTGTAAGCTGCTGTGAGTTTCTGTGAGGAAACTGGGATAGAAATATTGTAAATAGAAAGCTGTTAGGAACTTAGCTTCTTCTAATTTTATTGCACACAAGCCATAGTTGTGTTTTCACACAAACCGCTAGAGGAAGCAAATAAATAGGAGGGGAAGCCTAAAGTGTATTCATCTTGCCAGATCGCTGTATTCCTCTTGCTACTACCTGGAAAGCAGCTCAGCAAAAGTGCTGCATTTTTGAATAATTCCAGAACTTATTTGTATTATTTCAGAACATTGATCACCACATAAAGCGTAGTTGGGGGTGGGGGGGGGATGAAATAGAGTAGGTTATCCCTCCCTTTCTCTCTTCCCCGATTCTCCAGTTATCCACTGCTGGTGTCTCAACAAATAATAAAATGACCATTTTCAGAATGGTTGTCAAAGCCAAAAATATTTGTTATCCAGAGCTTAATGCCATTTGAAGCATCAACTAATTCAGTAGTCAACTATGATTAGCTAATTTACTCCTTATGTCACTGCAAACCAAGCAATGATTCTGGGAAATCAGACTGTGCTGGAAATAGTTTTGCTTTTAATGTATGTGTTTTTGTTGGCCTTTTTTATTGAGGAGTAACACTTCTAAATGACCCTGGTCCCATCTTTGTAAGATTTGGTGAATGGAAAACTATTGGATTTTTTCATTAACTATAATAAAATTATATTCCTGTTTGAAAGAATACAGAAGGATATAAGTGATATTTCCGTTAAGTTAATCCACACAAGCATTCATCTGTTTGGAGAATCGTTTTAAATAGCGTTCATTGAAGATATGTTCACAGATCACTTCCGAAGTATAGAATGTTAGAGTTGGAAGGGATCTTGGAAGTCTTCTAGTAGACCTGCTTAGTGCAGGAAATGGCTACAACATCTCTGATAGAGTTGTTGAGGCTCTGTTTGAAAATTTCCAGAGAAGGAAAACCTACCACACTGCATGAGACAGACTATTCTGGTGTTGAACAGTTCTTGCAGTTAGAAATTCTTCCTAATGCCTACCCTAAATTGAATCCTGGTTATCTATCCTGGTTAAATTCTGGTTAACCAGGGCAGTTTGGCTAGGACTGTCCTGAAATCTTGGGTTCTCACAATTAACTCCACAGGGCTCACTAATCCTGATTAACATTTTAACCAGGATCCCTGTAGTTGTGTGAGCCCAGCCCATACTAGTTAACTGTGTCAAAAAAGGAGATAAGATTAGTCTAGCATGACTTCTTGACAATTCCATGCTGGCTTCTGCTAATCATCAGATTCTTTTCCAAGTGCTTACAGGCAGACTGCTAAATAATCTGTTCTAGGATCTTGCCAGGTGTTGATGTGAGGCTGACAAGTCTGTGGTTTCCCAGTTTCTCCTTTCCCCGCTTTTTGAAAATAGGAGCAACATTTGCTTGTCTTCTGGCACCCCACTTTTGTTCTCTATGGTTGTTGGAAGTTACAGACAGTTGTCCTGAGATTACATCTGCAGGTTCCTTCAGTACTTGGGTTGTAATTTTTCTGGACCTGGACACTTAAGGAATGTGGTCAGGACTAAACATCATTTTGCCAGTTTGTATTCTGACTGATGTCAGTCTGGGTTTTCAGTCCTTTCTTCCATCATCTTATTTCTAAATGAGAACTCTTATCTTTTTGGAGGGGAGTGCATTTTGAGGCTTCTGAAGCAAATCTCTAGATCTTTGCATAGAATTATAAAAACAGCTCTAGATTTACAACTTCTACTCTATCCATAGCAATGAGAAAAGAAACTAATTCAAAGCTTCATAGAGCCGAATTTGAATGGCCTGACATGGTAACACATGTGTTGAAGCTACCACAGGATCAATCTAATTATGCATTGTTTCTCTTTCTTTTGCAAGGTTACCAGTTCAAATTCCTTGATGCATCACAGATGTGGTGAGCTCAGGACTTGGTATGTCCTGGAAAATGTACAAAACCTGTGTCACGCCAGAACATGCTGAGTCCCAGCCATGCCATATATCTGTGGTGTGTCATAGCAAATTCAAATAGCAAATCACATTACCAAACATACCTTATTCCATGGTAGCTTTGCCACATCAGTTACCAGCTTAAGCCAGCCTTATGATAGCGAGCATGAATTGTCCCCATTCATGGAGTTCGCCTTGGTTTGCATTTGGATGGGTGACTACATGTGAGTGCTATCTGCTGTAAGATATTTCCATTAGGGGATGGGGCCATAGCTGAGGGATAGAGCATCTATTTGCAAGCAAATGGTCCCCAGTTCAGTCCCTGGCATCTCCAGGTAGGGCTGGGAGAGACTCCTGCCTGAAACCTTGGAGACCCACTGCTGCCAGTTAGTGTAGACAGTACTGAGCTGGAGGGACCAATGTTCTGACTCAATATAAGGCAGCTTCCCATGTTTCTTGACCAAATTGGCTGTCTGAATTAGCCCTAAAGGAATGGAGAGCTCCTCCTTGCTACTCATATGCTACTGTCTGGAACTGGTATGGACATTGCTGGTCTACTTCTATCTCAACTGGCTTTTGAGTCCTGCAACTATATTTAGTTATTTTCCTCCTCTTCCTCGCCATTTCAAGCTTAGACATCATTTCTTATTTTAAGAGAGATGTGGCAAGCAGAACTGAACCCTAAATTTATTGTGCTACAGGCTGGAAATCAGTCATGTACAGAAAGTCAACCCAGTCATAGAAATGTGTGTTACATGAATACCGATACCAGTGTTTGATTTTTCCATTTCCTGACTAGGTTCATAGTGTTTATGTACTGACATGACAGCACCTCTATTACCATCTTAAGCAGATTATTCTCCATCCATGTTTGAATTCAGCCAATACTTAAACTTACTTATCTGGATGGGCTGGTTCAGATATCATGCTGCCTCAAGATTAAACCTTGACTTCACATGCCATAAATGGCCTTGGGAAAGTACACTTTCCTCTCCCCTGTCCATGTGCAAGTCAGAAGAATTCTGCTTCTGGTTACAAACAAGCTAGAATTGGTCGCAGTTCTGAGTCTGCCAATCCTGGCTTATTCTAACCAAAGTGCTTTAATTCAATCCTTGGGATTAGATTGTGGTTTATTTCAAGCACTTTGATTAGAATAAACCAGGTTCAGTCGGTCTGAACATCGAACTGATCCTGGCTTGTTATTTCTAATCACAGTTGGGAGTAAAGTCTTCTGACTTGGACATGGGCAGGGGAGGGGGAAGTGCACATTCCCAGGGCTGTATGATGGTGTGCGAAGCTCTGTGTGGCATCTGAACTGGCCCAATGTGTTAGCATGCAACCTAGCCGGAAACAGTATGGATCTGAAGTTGCTTTACTGAGCTAGAGGCAAAGGAGAGCATTTATTGCATGAAGGTGAAAACCTCTTTTTAAAACGTCTTCACTATCTAGAAGCCCATATTTATCCAAATGCCATGAAACATCACTTTTGATACCAGCCCATGAACTATGCTCCTTGCCACCACAGTACCCAAAGCCAAGTACCCTAGAAGGTTTCCTTGATCCTGTTTTTTTTAGCTCTTTTGTCCTGACTGTCTTTGCTACTGCAAGCCTTGCCATTCCCTTCTTTCCTCTGCTTGTTGTTTGTAATCGCTACTCTTCCCTACCTCACCATCCTCTCAAGGTGGACCCCTATTAACTTCACTCTCCGCTTCCTGTTGGCTTTGTGTTGCTGTTTCCAACCTGCTGTCCCAGGCTAGGCTGAAAGAAGAAAGTACTTTCTGAGTAGTACGCTTGAGCTTCAGCAACAGCACCTTCTGGTGGTCACGTGTATCATTCCAGCATTTGAGAAATGTCACATACAAGAAGGTGCATGTTGCACTCATACTTTCCTAATCTCTTGCAGCCATCATGGCCAGTCTGTTTGTTTAACAGAGAGCTGAGATATCTCAGTGTTTGGACGGATCACCAGGAATGTCCAATTGTCCAGGTCACATGCCATATGAGGGTTGTAGCTGCTTGACTATTATTGTTAAGGTAAAGTGGTGCTGTTGAGTCAGTGTCAACTCCTAGTGACCTATAGTACAGGAGGGGTTTGCCATTGCCATCTCCTGCACAGTATGAGTCAGATGATGCCTTTCAGCATCTTCCTATATCGCTGCTGCCCAGTATGGGTGTTTCCCATAGTCTGGGGAAACACACCAGCAGGGATTCGAACCAGCAGCCTCTTGCTCCCTAGGCAAGTTACTTCCCCGCCGCGCCATTAGGTGGACTGACTATTATTGTATGCACCTCTAATTTAAAGTGGAACTATAAACAATAAAATGTTTGAAGACATTTTTCTAAATAAAGGTATCTTCTTTCAACTCTTTGTAAAGGAAGCAAACTCTGGTGTACATGAGAATTTCAGACCATGCTGTAGAAGCTTACAGCTTGGCATCATGCAGTGTCCTTTAGTTCTTCAAGAATTTTAATTAAATACTGTGGAGTGAGCTGTGCTCCTGTGAAAGAGTCAAAACCAGAGCATAGGCTCTCAAATGTTAATCCTCCTATGGATTTGGAAAACTTGATAACCATGTTTGTACCACAGTTCAGCTCTTCATCTTTTCTTTATACATGGAAAACACATGGTCCTTGTTTAGTCAAAAAGCATAGCAGAGCTGGCAGCTAAGGTTTATTACCCCTTTGCATTAAGAGAGCGAATAGAAGGGCTTTCATTGATGTGCAGGGTTTCCCCCCTCTGAAGAAGCATAATTGTTATGGACTAATAAAAGACATACCTCTCCAATAAGAGTCATTTCTGTAGGAAGGCTCTAAATGCTTTGGGGGCAGAGCTTATTCACATGATCGCCAAGGACAATGAATCATAGAGTTTTAGAGTTGGGTAGGTACCTTGGAGGTCTTCTAGTCCATCCCCCTTGCTCAGTGCAGCAAATGCTACAGCGTCCCCCACAGATGGCTGGCCAGCTTCTCTTTGGAAACCTCCAGTGAAGAAGAGCCTGCCACTGCAAGGGGCAGACTGGTCCCTTGTTAGAATAGCTCTTACAGTTATGGAAGCCCTGCTCAATGCCTGCATTTGATGGCTCCCAGTCCACGGCAGACTGCTAATGCACATCTGCCACTTTGTGCAGGACTCAGCTTTTGACACGCCACAGTAAACACTGGATTCAACCTAAGTAATCCTTGTGCAAATACAAGGAACTTCCATTTGTGTAAGGGGGAAGCTTGATTTTTGCCAACTCTCCATTCCTGCTGCACCACCTGTGCCACATGCTATCCTCAGAAGGCCCCGCAACTCACAGGAGCAGTTTTTCATGGTGGGAAGGAAAGATCAGTAACAAGCCCTTCCCACTTGCACAAACACAATTGTCAATCACACAGTAAATACCAAATGCTTTCTATAATATGTTACTGTTTTTGTGGTGTTTTTGTTATGCATGGACTGCATAACAAAATAATGGAAAGTATTTTGGACAATATGGAGACTATATTATCCAAAATAATATCCAGAAACTTCAGTTAGTTCAAAATGTAGCAGCCAGATTGGTCTCTGGGGTGTCCTAGATAGGCCACATTATGCCTGTTCTTAAACAGTTGCACAGGCTTCCGATAATGTTTCCGGGCAAAGTACAAAGTGTTGGTTATTACCTTAAAAGCCCTGAATGGCTTAGGACCGGGTTACTTGAGAAAGCGCCTTTCTCTACAAGATCCCTACCACTCATTGAGATAATCAGGAGGTCACTAGTTCATCTGGTGGCGACCTGGGATCAGGCCTTCTCTTGCCACTAGATTGTGGAACGCACTCCCCATGGATATAAGAGGATTGTCTTCCTTGGAGGCCTTCAGGAGAGCCATAAAGATTTAGTTTTTAATTGTAATTTTAATCTGCCTTTAATTGGTTTTTGATTGTAATAGTTATGTATTTTTAATTTTATTGTAAAACCTCCCAGAGCCCTCTTTAGGAAGGGCTGTATATCTATCAATCAATCAAATAAATAAAATGGATAATATAGTGTCCATATTTGGATACTAGAAGTATCCACTTTAGATACTTCTAATAGCATGGTTTATTAAATATACTGGCTCACATACTGTGCCTAGCAATGGAGCATTCTGCAGTTGCACAAGAGCACTCTTGCAGAAGATGTTAGAATTATGTGAATGCAGTTGCATGATAGAGGGTCGTTAGAAATAATGGCTCTCTCTTATGCTGCTGCATTTGTGCAATTCTAGAATCTTCTTCAAGAGCACTCCTGTGTATACCCTCCCTTGCAAGGCAGATAGAGTATTGTGCAGTATATGAGCCCATAGCAAGTATATTTAATAAAATTTGCATTGGTTTCACAGAAACAGACTATTGCACATGGTGATGGCAGCATATGATTAACTCTCCAAAGACTGGAAGGCATTCTCAATGGTCATATGAGGCCTATAGGTTTGGGTATTTTATGCTTAAATTCAGTGGTTATTAATTAAAGAAAAACCAAGCTGGAATTCTTCCTTTTGTATGCATGTGCTATATTCTGAAATAATGACGTTCTCTACCATTTGTTCACATTCAGGTTCCTAGTTCTTAATGTAAATCATGTTCACAAGTAAGGCTTAAGTGCTCTTTGTGCTCCTAGTTTCTGTCACACTAGCTAGAATGTTTCCAATCCTGGCTCTAGTGTGATCACATTGGCCCGTTTCAAACTTAACAAGGAGCCAGGATTGGGATCCCAGCTTCAGATCCTGGTTTATTTTGAAACTCTGGATAGAATAAGCCAGGATTGTCCCATTTAGAGGTCACAAGAGACCCTGGTTTATTCTAAGCTAGGACTGGAAATAAAATCCTTCCTTCTTGTGTATGTGAAGGGAGCACAAAGTGAAGATTCAATCCTGACTCTGTGGAACATCTGAACCAGGTCATAATTTTGATTGTTCCACGTGTTAATAGCAGTATCCCATGCCTTGACCAATATCTTCTCCCTCCACCCACCTTTTTAGCCCATTTTCCAATAGGCTTATGAGATCACCCAGCATTCTTTGTGTCAGTTCATGTATCAACTTCGCAACTCCTGGACCAATATGAACCAAATCAAGTACAGTCGTGAGGATACAAAGGGACATCTCAACACATAGGGATGCCTTAATGGCCTTGTGTGTGATGATGTCATCTACTCCAATTCAAGGTGGCGTCCATGTAAATATCTGAGGCATAAGCGGGCTAATTTGTGGACTCTCTAACCAATTTGAACCAAATTGGGTACAGTTGCGGTGAGTGACACACAGGGACACCACAATGGCATAGTTTGTGATTATGTCATCCACACCAACTCAAGATGGCGGATGCATAAACATTTGAGGTGCAAATGGGCTAACCTGTGAACTGCTTAACCGATTTGATCCAAATTTGCTGCAGCTGTAGGGACACATAGGGACACCTCAATGGCCTAGTTTGTGATGATGTCATCTCCCCCAAATCAAGATGGCGGATGTGTGAATGTTTGAGGTGCAAGTAGGCTAACTTGTGGACTAACTGATTTGAACCAAATTAGGTACAGTTGTATTGAGTGACACACAGGGACACCTCAGTGGTGTCATTTGTGATGATGTCATCTGCCCTTCAAGATGGTGGAATCATAAACTTTTGAGGTGCAATTGGGCTAACTTGGGAACCGCCTAACCGATTTGAACCAAATTTGCTACAGCTGTAGGGACACCTCAACAGCGTAGATTGTGAAGATGTCATCTGCTCCAATTCAAGATGGTGGACACATAAAATTTTGAGGCGCAAGTGCACTAACTTGTGGACAGTCTGATTTGAACCAAATTTGCTGCAGCTGTATGGACACATAGGGATGCCCCAATGGTGTAATTTGTGATGATGTCATTTACTCCGATCCAAGATGGTAGATGCATGAACATTTGAGGTGCAAGAGATCTAACTTTTGGATCTTGATTTGGACCAAATTTAGTCCAGTTGTAGAGACAGTGAAAGGAAAGTAGGCTGATTAGTTCTTACTAGAACAAGTTGTTCTTAATCATGATAACCTTGACTGTGTCATCTGCTAGATTCTTTTCTTTCCCTTATCCCTTACCAACCCCTTCCATAGTAACCTAAATTTAAGCCATCTGGGCAGGAATAGTTTCCCTCTTGTGTTCTATACAGTAGCCAGCACATTGTTGAAGCTAAACAAATATATGGAATATACATGGGACAAAGACATTTTACAGTTGAAATAAGCAGCCGATATTGGTCAATAAAACATTTGTACTGTTTACCGTAGGAAGCCGGTAACAAGAGGACTCTTAGTTTCTTGAGCTGTAAAATCATGGGTTCAGGTAATTTTTTTAAAAACAAAACCAAATGTGTGTTGAGTGTATTTCCCCTCCCCCACTTCCTCGAGCTGGAATTAATGGCTGCTTAGGAAAAAACATCAGAAAGCTTCAGCTGGTATTGCACACATTTGGATCCCAAAAAGAAAGCTTTTTAGAGTGGTGATTATATTTGCAAAATAGTCTAACACTTGCCGTGCCTGCTTTCTCTTACACAGCTGAATGTGGAGGAGGTCTGAAAGATGGAAGCTTTTTAGCATTTATTTGAAATGTATTGTGATTGTGCATTGTGATTAACTTGGCAAGTTAATCGAGGCACTCCAAGTTTAATAGTTTATCCATAACTGCAGAAGTCTGAGGCATGACCATTTTAGCTGGGACTTTTACTACTAGACTTCCTCCCCCCTAATATACGATGATTAGCCAGCAGCAAAACCAACATAGTGGAATGTATTGGCTGTCAAGTACGCATGCATTAATGCACGTTCCAAGTGTAAAAGTAGACAGACATAATGGCAAATGTTGCAGTGCTAGTTTTTTTTGTTTTTGTTTTAGTGTTTACAGTTCAACTAACTTGTATTAAAACTGTGCTTTGTCTTAGTGCAACATTCAACTGCCAAAGATTCTTCATTGCCTGGGCAGCAATCCTCTGTGAACTATCTGAGACCTAAGAAGCAGCGACCTCAAATGTTGAACTTGAGCAGTACCGAAATGTCAGGGATTCTAAGGTCTAGGCCAGCCAGACTGGATAGTCCAAGTAACCGCTATGCTGGAGACTGGAGTGGTTGTGGAGAGAACTACTTCGTAAATCCCAAAGAGGCTCTAAATGAAGCAGACTATGATGATGTACCTTCAGAAGATGCAGAAAGTGGGGATGATGGCAGCAAAGTGAATAGTTCAGATAAGCTGATTGAACAAACCAACTGCATGTCCAAAGAACACACATTTCAAGCCTATTTGACAATGCAAACAATGGAGTCTGCAGTGAACCACAAAGTCAACCTCAAAGACCTTCAGGAAAGCATTGATACTCTGATAGGAAACCTGGAACGGGAACTCAATAAAAACAAGCTCAGTATCAGTTATTAATAACTTCCCTGCACAACCCCTTCTCTTGGTATGTCTTTTTCTTGGTTTCTTTCCCAATAAGCGGGGGTGGGGGGGGGAAAGCAACCTTACTTGGAGAGCTGATACTTTATTTGCATTGTGTCATGGTGGTGATCCTTCATAGGGTAAGTGCATTCACATTACACAGGCTGTTGTTTATCTTGTTCATTTCCCTTCTTCTCATTTGTAGAAGGTATTGTTCCGACCCTCTGGGTTTCAAATGATAGGGTATGTTTTGTGAACTGATTCTAGAATTTCCCCTCCTGCCCTTTGAGATACTATGCACTTAAGAAGTTTGGACAATGTATGGAAGATATGCAAGGAATCATCTTGTGTCTACATTACACAGGAACAGCACTCCTTGTTCCTGAAACCTTAGCCCTGGTACAGATATTCTCCCGGAAGGGAGGACTAATGTTGCTGTGTACATGATAATTTGCAGCACAAACTGTAAGTAGATCATGTTCTATGGTATTTTGACACCTTTTCACTTGCAATGCAAAAGCTGCTATGAAAAGAATGCTTTTCGTTATATATGAATGATATAGATATTGTACACAACATTTATGTATTCCTGTATTAACACTTTCCAGCGATTATTTAAAACTGCAAAAATTAAATATTTTTCTAACTTTTGTTTTGTACATATGTATATATTAAAGAACATTGGGCTTGATCCAGTTCACCACAGGTACAGCACTTTTGCATGGTGGGGACTCTCCTTGTTTCCCACCTTCTTCTGCAGAGTATATGCATAGCTGTATGCACAGGCATCACACTAGGCCATTATGCAGAATAGGCGGCCTTTGCACATCTCCTCTATTCAGCCTCCCCACCCCACCTCCACTTGGTCAAGGAATGTGAGTCTTGGGGTGAAGTGAGGATAGGTTTCTTTTATATTCTATAGCAGGACTGCACAACGTCTTCGGCTCTCCAGTTGTTGGAATACAACTCACACCATCCCCAGCGACAGTGGCCAATAGTCAGGAGTCATAGTCCAACAACAGTTGGAGGGCTAAAGCTATGCAGCCGGCTCCATGAGAATTCATTTGTATTCAGGCACGCAGACTTGGTGGGTCTGGACTCAGCCCTTTGTGCACAGGTATTTTGGGAAACGGTCTTATTATATTTGAATAAGATCACTACTTCTGAAAGAGACCAGCATTTTGTGATGCCAAAATGAAGCCTATGATCGGTGAATGGTGCCTGATAGGAGCTTGAGGGCCACAGCAAATGTTCGGATTTCCTTAAAGTGTGCAAAATAATAAATTGCCCAAATAATATGATATACTTGCCTGCTACTATTTAGCCATTTGTGCAATTTCCTGAATGAGACAACAAATGAGAGTTTGAGCTCTGGAGAGAGGATTATTTACTAGGGTCCACAGTCATACACCCAGGTTGCTTTAGAATAGGCAGTGTAAGTTAAAATTTATTTAGAATGGATGTTGCCCCCAAATACACATACTTGTAACCTGTCCAAAGATCAGCCAGATGCTAAGAATGGGCCAAGAAATAATTCATGCACGATCATTTCCTTGGCTGTGTTAGTGACATAAGTTCGGAATAGGTAGACATTTGTGCAGAACATTAAATAGGCTGAATTTGAGGACTGGTTTGCTCTCTGTTTGAGTTCTCAAGCCATACTCCCAACACGATGGGCCTAATTTTAGGGCACAGATCCCAATGCTGAACACTGTTTGGGAGGACTGCATATGCATGGTCCTGACTCTTTGTCATCATTTATGCCTTATTCTGTTTTTCCTGTACCAAGACTATCATGCTAATCAGGCTGTTAAATTCAAATTTTCCCTGTTGTTGGGAATGTGGTCACTGTGGACATTGCTCCCCTGTCTCATGATGTAGAGGGAGCCACAGTGTACTGAGCTGCAGAAGATTTTAAAGGAGGTAATTGTGATGATCAGGTCAGGCAAAATTACCACATTTTGGGAGAAAACAACAAATAATTGCACTAGTGTAGCCCCTCCCCTTTGCCCATGGCTGTATTCTACAGGTTTTGGCAGCATGAGACTAGGCATATTTTTTTTCTGAAGTAAGAGTTCAGTGTGATTTACTCATTAGTAAGTGTGCTTAGGATTGCAGTCTTAGTCTTACAGCTACATCATGTGTTCACGTGTTCAAAGGTAGCTGGGTTAGGATTATGGGGGACGGGAAACATGAAAGCTGAGATAGATGAAGTCATAGGGCTTGTTTCCAAACTGGTCTTGTGCATGTTGTGCAAAAAGGGGTGTGTGGGAGAAAATGCCCCTACTCTCGTGCTGTGGAATTTGCCTTATGGCCAAGCTTATTCACATGCACATCTTACCCCAAGTAATTCCTCTGTCTTGAAAAATGAGAGCACAGATTGTATGGCTACAGTGAACACGTCTAGGGATACAGGCATTTACGTGTCCACTCAGAGCACACGTTTGGCATGGGAGAGAGGAGTGTGTGCAGGCCGAAGTGTCCTATGCCTTGCTGTACGTAGATTCCACAAGCTGGTCTGGTGTGTGACCTGGCTCTTGATCTACACAAAAATGGCTTGAAGCGGGCCACATAAGTAGCTCAGGGTCCCGCTTCAATACTAAATTGCATAGCTTTGTGTTTCTAGTGCAGACCGAGAGGATATAGGAAAAAAGACTCTTCTGGTTTAAGTAGGATTTTTCAGATTTTCTTAACAGATCAGCCGGACCCCTTTTCAAATACTGACAAACAATATGGTTAGAGTGCCTTCTAAAAATAATGTATCTGAAGGCTTGAAAACAAAATTATTGTTCACATATTTTTCTTTCTTTAATACCAGCAATATTAATGCTTTTAATAGTAAGAATATTAATTTACTGTTTTCTTGCCAGTCTTAAATGAGTACAGTATTGGCAGATCCTTAACCCTGCCCTTTGAAGGGTGAATGTGATAAACCCTTTTAAAATTTACTTTCTGATGTTTGTTTGATATCCTAGTAGTTAACCAAAGCAAACACAAGTCTTATGCAAGTCTAAACGAAAACTGTTCCTGTCCCCTATCTAGCAATAAGACCCAAGCAATAAGAATTATGCAACCAGTGCCTCATAAAAGACAAGGATTGAGTCTGTAATGTAGATGAGTATGCCTTTAAAACAGAAATCCTTTGAAAATGTAAGTAACAAAGGGGCTAGTTATCTTTTAAAGAATATTTTGGATGTCGTGTATGTAGCCTACACTATAGGACTTAATTTTCTTGCGCTAGTACATTATCAGTCCCTGAATTTTCCTATGGATGTGGTGTAAGTGCTATTTAATTTGTCTGTGCCCCCTATATATTGTCTGATTGTTTTTATTATTGTTGTTGTTATTGTTATTATTATTAATAGTTATTTATTTACAATAGGATGACTGAATTTGGTGCACAATTTTTGCAGCATATTTTTTTCTAAAGAAATCTCAGCATTTTATCCTGTCTCCATTTATTAATTTATTGTTGTTAGTGTGGCAATATATAATACAATCATTGCAATACAATAACTATGGTACTGTTTGAAAACATAAATTTTAACCTGAAGCATTTATTGACACGTCAGTGTATTTTTTTTTAAAGTATATGTACAGGAAGTGGATTATTTTTGAACTATAAATGTTAATTCTGAATAAAATCTGAGTTGAATAAAATTGATTGTATTTTGTAGATCGTTGCCATTATTTTAAGATATTCAGTGCTTGTTATCGATATAAATACAAATCTGCACTGAGAGCTTGTAAAAAAGTCTTTGAGCCTTTTCTTACGATCAGTGTGGAAGGGCTCTGATCTGCAGGAGAGAAAACCTTAAAATGCTGACCTCCCTGGCAGATGATCGAGGGCTCCTTCCTGGGCAGGCAGATCGGTTGCCCAGACCATTGTCGGCTACTGCTGGCAGCGTGGAGGGCCGGGGGCCAGGATGTGTATAATGCATCCTCCTGGCGCTGGCTGGGAAGCCACTTGCATGTAGATGCCGCACGGCACCAACACACGAGCACTAAGCCTGGTTTAAGGGCACCCTCAGGCCCCCAAACCTAGCTTAAGTGGGGGGCTTCCTTAGCTCGGTTTTGTCTGCACATGTGAATAGCCCCTTTGTGACTTGTATACATTTCTGATTTCACATAAGATTTTGAAAAGCTTCTTTCAAAAGTCACCAGGCGCATGAATAGGATTTTTCAGATTTTCAGGGCTATTTAGGAGGAGGATGCAGGTCTAATCTCATGCATGTGTTTGTATGATAACTTAAATACTGTTGTCCAGTCCTCCGCTGCCACCTCCGCCTCCACCCCAACCACCCAGTGGTACCATTTAAGGAGAGGAAGGGGACCGTCACAACTAACCAGGAGCATCTGTATCTATTGCCAGTTCCTTAACTCCACACACCGGCATTATTATAGCTCAGTGGTTCAGCACTTGCTTTTCACGCATAGAGCTCCAGGTGCAGGCCTTGGCATTTTCAACTGAAGAGTTGGGAAAGTTTCCTTGAGATGGGGAAGACTCCTATTTGAAGCCTTTGGGAACCCATGCCACTATTGTCTATACTGGACTAGGTACTCCAATATATTCAACAGGTGATGCTGTCAAGAGCACAAGCTCCCTTACTCTTTTTATTATTATTATTATTATTATTATTATTATTATTATTATGGGAATTGATGACTGTCCTAAGCAGATGACCTTTGCTAGAATTAGTAGCAGATATAACGAGTGATCACAACAATTTTGTTCTTAAAACACACTGGATAAGCTTGGGTTTCCCCCACCCACCTCCTTGCAATTTCTAACCTTTACTATGTCTAAGAGCAAGCTTTTAACCCTTACTTTGAATCTTGCCTCACTTTTACCCACTACTGAAATCAGAAATGGTGTGTCTGCATCTAACCCATGAAACTTCACCTTGCACCACATGCACTAAACTCTGTACACCAGTGTTGATATAAATATTGATTCAAATAGCTGTATCCAGAGTCAATGAAAGTTGTGAGAGAGGTTGCCTATGGAGGGATTTGGAGGAGGGATTTTATGTGCACTCATTCATCTGAAGCATGCTGACCATTCAGCACTTGATGGGAGCATTGTGGTGAAAGGGAAGTGCATGTCCATTCTCTTGACGGATTTGATAGCTCAGTATTGTATGACCTAGATACTACTGGGTATATTTCTATCAGATAGTTTCAGGAGCTTGCTTCACACTTGAGCTCCCCAGAGAGAAGTATTTGACCTGCAACTTTTAGAACATTACAAGGAAATATTGACCTTTATATTTTGTTCTATGAGGTGTTCACCTCCCCCCCCCAAAAAAAAATTGTGTGTGTGTGTGTGAGAGAGAGAGAGAGAGAGAGAGAGAGAGAGAGATGTTTCCTGTTAAGTATGAGAAGTGTTCATACATTTTGTGTTAACCAAGTGCACTGAGAGAGTTGCTTATATAGTATTTTAATATGAATAGCTTCCGTTCTGTTGAAATTAGCAAAATTTCATTCAGCTCTGAAATAATGTACTGTATGTGAAAAAATATGTCTTCAAAATGAGAATTCATATGTTAGAATAAAATGTAATGCATTTGTTCAATTAAAAGGCAATCCTCTTTGACAGGCTATATTAACTTACTTCACATCTGTTTTACATGAATAGCTCCAGCAATACATTCTTACTTAGATATATGCTTTTTATCTGCATTATTGAAATTTAGATGGGGGGAAATTTAGATTTGTGATAACCCGCTTTGCTTTGATTTGCTTCTTTGCTTTCTAGAATGCTCTATTCCATGTAATAAAATATCACACAGCTCTTATTAACAGCAGAGGAGTATTTGTATACTGTTCTACAGTAGTTTAATATAGCTTGTGTTCTGCAAGCATAGATATACTGCAACTTGTCACCAACATGTGAGTGATTATAATATCCTCTCTAATAAAACGCTTGGTGTCCGTCCGTGGAGGGACACCAAGCGTGCGTTCATGCCTGGCCTGTTCTGGGCATGCCCAGAACAGGGCAAGGGAGGCACGAACGGCAGGACCCGGCGGCCATGTTGGGGCCGGGAGAAGGAGAAGTGGCCGCCGCCTACGCCAGGAGGAGAGTGCGGGAGAGGCGGCGGCGCAGCCGTGGCCACGGCCAGAGGTGGCGGTGGCCGCGACAGGGCAACTGGCGGCAGGAGTGCGGGTGAGGCGGTGGCAGGGCCAGAAGCGGCCGCCGCAAATAAAGGAGAGAGGCGCCGGGGGAAGAGGCGGCGGGGAAGCTGGCCGAGGTGGCGGCGGAGCCGCCGCCGAGGCCTGGCGCCGCCAGTAAAGCCGGGCGGGGGGGGAAACCTTGGGGCCCGATCCCACCATTCCCGTCCCCCCGCCAAATTACTAAGGGCCAAAGTGGCCCTGAAAAATGCCGCCGCCGAACCGCCCTCCCAGATGCCCAATCCCACCATTTGTACAGGAAAGAGGAGCTCGCTAGCAGAGCTCCTCTTTCTGCAAAGGCTCTTCTCAAACTGGCGCTTTGAGCGGAAAGGGCGTCCTTTCCGCTCAAAGCGCCAGTTTGAGAAGAGCCTTTGCAGAAAGAGGAGCTCTGCTGGCGAGCTCCTCTTTCCTGTACAAATGGTGGGATCGGGCAGCTGGGAGGTTCGGCGGCGGGGGCCGAAAGCATTACTAGCGCCCGTTTTTCAACGGGCTAAAATTCATTTGTATGAACATAAAGCATCCACATCCCTGAATGTTGCATTTAAAAACTTTTATAGTTGCTGGGGGATGCACATGCGCATGTGTGCACATACTAAATTTCAGCTTTCTGTTGCAGAAATATCTTAAACGCTTGACACCTAGATCATAGTACGACTTAATGTTCAGTGTGTGTGTGTATTTTGTACTTATTTTATGTAACTGTTTATATTATATAATCTTTTCTATGTACATCATGTATATTCTATTGTTATATTCTGCAACTGGGCATAGTAGTTTTGTAACGGATTCCTGAAGGAAAGGATTAGAATTCAGAGTGCATACAAGCAATAATAAGTGCAGGGATTAAAGTGTGTTGCTGTAATGGACACAAACATGTCTTCTAAGAGTCTAGGATGTTGAGTTTTCATAGAGATTCTTGGTATTTAAATGAAGCACCTTTGTGCTCATCTTAAAATTTGTCCTTCCCTCCTACTACAGCATTGTGATGTGCAAAGAAATAGTATTTTCTTCTCATTTGGCAACTGTGGAGGAGGTGAAAAGGACAGGATGCATCAGGAGGATACCCACTTAGGAGCCTCTAGGGCAGGCCTGCTCAACTTAGGCCCCCCAGCTGTTTTTGAACCACAACTCCCATAATCTTCAGCCACAGTGGCCAGTAGCCAGGGATTATGGGAATTGTAGGCCAATATCTGCAGGAGGGCCTAAGTTGAGCAGCCCTGCTCTAGGGCACGCTCTTATGTAAGAGGAGTTGACTTTCATGTGCTTCTTTTGGCCTGTTTACTTGGGGAGCAGGGCCAGAAAGAGACTTCTGGGTTGCTTGCTTCCTTGTGGTAGTCCTTCCCTAGCACATGTTCATCTGTATGGATTAAATGAGATCATAGCTGCTGACCCCACCCCCTGTTCAGTGGATTGTGTGAAAAAGGGCAAGATGAATAGGTTCTACTCACACAATTGGGGAGGTTGTGCAAAAAGTGATGTAGATGGAACCTACACACATACCATTTGCACCATGTAGGCTCTTTCACACCTTTTTCCAGTTATGTGGGATGAGGCCAGGATTAATACTTCTTCTCACCTTAAGTGGCACAGCAGAGAAATGCTTGACTAACAAGCAGAAGAATGTCGGTTCAAATCCCTGCTGGTACCTATATCGGGCAGCAGTGATACAGGAAAATGCTGAAAGGCATCATCTCATACTGTTCAGGAGGAGGCAATGGTAAATCCTTACTGTATTCTACCAAAGAAAACCACAGGGCGCTGTGTGGGTGCCAGGAGTCAAAATTGACTTGATGGCACACTTTGAAAGGTGCTTTTGTGTGACATCCACTGTTCGTAATGATGCACATCTTATTTTCTCCAGTGCTGTCCAATATACCTGTTAGATTTAACAGGCCTTATCCTAGAAATAGAATTCTCAGGGGGGAAATGCTCATGGTCCAATAATTCTTCTTTTGAGACAGACACATCTATTACTGTTCAGGCATATCCATTGTTTGATCTGTTTCCATGTCTTTTTCCAGTCAAGGATGTGACTGAGATTGTCTCTGCAAGTTAGGCTCCCCAGCACAGAAGCTGCAAAACATTTTCATGTTTTGGCGGCCTGTCAGGGACATATTCTGAAGTGGCTCAGAGGGCTTCCTGGGGAAGGAGACATTAAAAACAAACCCTTCCCCAGTGCACCCGTACACACTCTGGAAGTATTGCTAATCTCTCCTCTCGCTGCACCATCATATCCTTGTTCTGAATGGCAGTCTCCATTAGCAGCAGTTTCTCTTTTCAGTGCTTGGAGTGACTGTCCCATATTCCTTCTTTTTGAATAAGAACATAAGAACCACCCTGCTGGATCAGGCACAAGGCCCATCTAGTCCAGCAACCTGTTTCTTACAGTGGCCCACCAGATGCCTCTGGGGAGCCCACAGGCAAGAGGTATGTGCCTGGGCGACTGGATCATCTGGCGTTGGCGATCTGTTGATTTTTAGTTTTTCAAGAAAGTTTAGAAAATCTTCCCTTGTCACCTCAAATTGGCCCAGTTCCTCAGCTGCTAAACCTTAAAAGCTCAATTCTGGAGAGGTTATATGCTCAGTATCCTCCACCATGAAGACAGATGCAAAGAACTCATTCAGCTTCTCTGCAATCTCCTTATCCTCCTTAATAATCCTTTTCACACCCTCATCATATAAGGGTCCAACTGCCTCCCTGGCAGGTTTTTGTTTTTCTCCTTGACACTTCTAGCTATATGCTTCTCAAACTCTCTCTTTGCATCCCTTATTGTGTCCTTGCATTTCTTTTGCTAGAGTTTATGTTCCTTCCTGTTCTCTTCATTTGTGCAGGACTTCCATTTTCTGAAGGAAGTCTTCTTCCATTTTATAGCTTCTCTGACTCTACTTATTAGCCATGCTGGCGTCGTCCTGAACTTGGTGGTACCTTTCCTCATTCTTGGTATACATTCCAACTGTGCTTCTAGTTTTGTGGTTTTAAATAAGTTACATGCTTTCTGGAGTGATTTGACCCTTCTGAGTGTCCCTTTCAGCTTCCTTCTTACCAGTCCCCTCATTTTTTATAAGTTCCCTCTTCTGAAGTCCATTGCATCTGTTGGACTTCCTTGACAATTCTCCACTTGCATATATGCCGAATTGGATCACACTATGGTCACTGCTACCCAATGGTTCTGCAACTCTGACATCTCACACCAGGTCCTGGACACCACTCAGAATTAAATGCAAAGTCACCATTTCTCTGGTTGGTTCCATAACTAACTGCATAGTCATTTAGCACATCTAGAAATTTGGCCTGTCATTACCTGAATGTGAATTTACGCAGTCTATGTGTGGGTAGTTGAAGTCACCCATTATTACTTTGATGCTTTATTTGTTTCTCCAACTTCAGGTCACTCTCCGTGCTTTGATCCAGAGGGCAATAGCACATCCCTAGTAACACATTTCCTTTCAGTCCTCGTAATGTTACCCATAATGATTCTGTGGAGGACTCTGGTCCACCTAGTTTTCTAGCTTATTGGAATCTATCCCATCACTGATATAGCAGTAAAAGCAGTAAACGTTGAGGCATTTGACAACCAGCTGCTGAATTGTGCACACACTACCAATCTCAGTTTATCTGTGCAAACCTTTATCTGTGAAAGCTGACAGGTGGAACATTTTGGCTTATTTATTTATTTGCTACAATTTTATACCGCCTTTCTGCCTTGACAAAGGCACCCAAAGTGGTTTACAGTATTAAAAGAAGCAAATTACAGAAGATTAATAAAATGTCTCAGGCTGTTTAATTAATTAATTAATTACACTTTATATCCCACTCTTCCTTCAAGGAGCCCAGAGTGGTGTACTACATACTTCAGTTTCTCCTCACAACAATCCTGTGAAGTAGGTTAGGCTGAGAGAAAAGTGACTGGCCCAGAGTCACCCAGCTACAGGTGAAACTGGAAAAATTAGAATATCGTGCAAAAGTTCATTAATTTCAGTAATGCAAATTAAAAGGTGAAACTGATATATGAGATAGACGCATTACATGCAAAGTGAGATAAGTCAAGCCTTAATTTGTTATAATTGTGATGATCATGGCGTACAGCTCATGAGAACCCCAAATCCACAATCCCAGAAAATTAGAATATTGTGAAAAGGTTCAACAGTCTAGGCTCCAGGTGTCCCACTCCAATCAGCTAATCAATCCATAACACCTGCAAAGGGTTCCTGAGCGTTTAAATGGTCTCTCAGTCTGGTTCATTAGGAATCACAATCATGGGAAAGACTGCTGACTTGACAGTTGTGCAGAAAACCGTCATTGACACCCTCCATAAGGAGGGAAAGCCTCAAAAGGTAATTGCAAAAGAAGTTGGATGTTCCCAAAGTGCTGTATCAAAGCACATTAATAGAAAGTTATGTGGAAGGGGAAAGTGTGGAAGAAAAAGGTGCACAAGCAGCAGGGATGACCGCAGCCTGGAGAGGATTGTCAGGAAAAGGCCATTCAAAAGTGTTGGGGACTTTCACAAGGAGTGGACTGAGGCTGGAGTTAGTGCATCAAGAGCCACCACACACAGACGGATCCTGGACATGGGCTTCAAATGTCGTATTCCTCTTGTCAAGCCGCTCCTGAACAACAAACAACGTCAGAAGCGTCTTACCTGGGCTCAAGAAAAAAAGAACTGGTCTGTTGCTCAGTGGTCCAAAGTCCTCTTTTCTGATGAGAGCAACTTTTGCATCTCATTTGGAAACCAAGGACCCAAAGTCTGGAGGAAGAATGGAGAGGCACACAATGCAAGATGCTTGAAGTCCAGTGTGAAGTTTCCAGAGTCTGTGTTGATTTGGGGAGCCATGTCATCTGCTGGTGTTGGTCCACTGTGCTTCATTAAGTCCAGGGTCAACGCAGCCGTCTATCAGGAGATTTTGGAGCACTTCATGCTTCTTTCCGCAGACGAGCTGTATGGGGATGCTGACTTCATTTTCCAGCAGGACTTGGCACCTGCCCATACTGCCAAAAGTACCAAAACCTGGTTCAATGACCATGGGATTACTGTGCTTGATTGGCCAGCAAACTCGCCTGACCTGAACCTCATAGAGAATCTGTGGGGCATTGCCAAGAGAAGGATGAGAGACATGAGACCAAACAATGCAGAAGAGCTGAAGGCCGCTATTGAAGCATCCTGGTCTTCCATAACACCTCAGCAGTGCCACAGGCTGATAGCATCCATGCCACGCCGCATTGAGGCAGTAATTGCTGCAAAAGGGGCCCAAACCAAGTACTGAATACATATGCATGCTTATACTTTTCAGAGGTCCGATATTGTTCTATTCTTCAATCCTTGTCTTCTTGGTTCCATGTAATATTCTAATTTTCTGAGATTGTGGATTTGGGGTTTTCATGAGCTGTACGCCATGATCATCACAATTATAACAAATTAAGGCTTGACTTATCTCGCTTTGCATGTAATGCATCTATCTCATATATCAGTTTCACCTTTTAATTTGCATTACTGAAATTAATGAACTTTTGCACAATATTCTAATTTTTCGAGTTTCACCTGTAGTATCATGGCTGAATGGGGAATTGAACTCGGTTCTCCCCGGTCCTAGTCCAGCACTCTAATGGCTGTTGGTCTTTTGAGGAGCTGAGGACAAGAGCTCCCTGGCCTGGGCACCTCCTTTCTTGCCTTTCTCTCAGGGCACACTGGTCTTTCAGTGCTCCTAGAAAGGTAGGGGAGGGGGGCTGACCCAATAGTTCTCACAGGGGTTAGTTGGACACAGCATGCAGAATGGCAGTGTGGTTCAGCACAAGACGCCTTTTTAAAAAAAATTGGGCTGGATCTGAGTTCATTCTTTGGCTGTCTGGTGGCTCATTTTACAAAAAGAGCTGAGACAACTAGTATTTTTATGAGTCAAACAGTAAAAGAATAAACAGGCGCTGCATGGGTATTCTAAAAATAGTCAGAAATTTCTCATATGAAAGTAGAGCCTTAGGATTTTGACAGGATAAAGCTCTCTAAATCTGATAAGCTTGGGGCACATCTGGTAGTTCATTTGCCAAGCCACAAACCTTCAACCTCTGGGGGCCAGACTAGTGCAAAGCACAAATAAAATACTGAAAGCACATTCTTCTTCAAAATAGATATTTTCAAAAAGACAACTGTGACTGTTTCCATCAGACACGCAAGTACGTTGAAAAGGTGAAGGAGGGGAAATTGACTTTGCTCTGTTCTTCTGTAAGAGGTCTGCAGGGACATGTGCCAGTTAGCACCATGACTATACTTTGTTGAAAATGAGGGAAATTAGCATCAAATGTTTGCAGATCAATCAAAAGCAAGGAAATACTCAAAGTCCTGCAGCCACAGCGTGGATGCATTGTAAGGGAAGAAAGAGAATGTAGGCATGATCTTGAAAACAAAGAATTGTTTTATTGAAAAATAATGGGGGTACAGGAAATGAACAAGATGTGGTTAATCTTGTAGCACATTTACTAAATTACAAGAGAAGGCGACTAGAGGCCTGAGGGTGAGATAAACCAGAAAGAGAAAAGTGCTTGTAATAGTTACCTAAATCTAGCTGGGGAAATCCTTCTCTCTGGGGAGCTCAAGCGTGAAGCAAGCTCTGCACCCAGGCAGCATGGGTGCAGAGTTCAATGGTGACATGTAAATGCAATGGCACCCTGGGCAGAGTGCGGGCTTGTAAGAGTGTGACAAAAAAGGAAAGGAGAAGGAGGGAAAGGTGATTCCATGTTTGAGGAGATTTGTATAGTCAAAAGCATACCCTGAGGCATTGACTGAAGTCTAGAGGAGACTTGTAAAGGGTCTCCTCAAGGAATTCCTGACCACTTTAGGAGTTCCTGCTCCAAATAAAGTGTGAATATTGGTTATTGATTAGGTTATGTTGGGTGGTTCCCCTGTATGCTCTTTTAGACAAAGTGGGTTTCACGAAAGAGTGATCACCTTGGGCAATCACCTGGATAGAGATGGAAGTGGGCCCCCCACTCTGGCACATGCCTGCTGGGTCTTTTAATGACAGGGAGGTAAAGAAGTAAGATTATTTGTTCAGCTTTGGATGGAAGTGGAAGAGCGCTCACATCCCTTTCCCTTTTTGTTTCCTTTCTACTCTCTCTGCCAATGCTCTGATGCAATCAGAGAGGGGCACTTCCTCTGGCCTATCACAGTCCTTTATAAATGGACTTGGGGGCCAGTGTTTCTCTTCCAATCAGGCTAAGGGGGAAAAAATGACTGAAAGGTTAATTAAGGGGTTACTTGCCCATGTTTTAAGTGAACATTTGTGCTATATTATTGATAGGGGTTCTCTAGAATCAAGCAGCCATCTTCGGCATATTAGAGCTGTAACCATCAATAGGCAGAAGGGGGGGGATACAAAATCCTTCCTCTAAGTGTGAAGAGTCCTGGGTAGGCTGCCACCATCCACTTTTTATATGACCAGTTTCACCCTTCCAAGGGGATATTTTGGGAGAGTAAAGTGGAAAACCCCTCCCTACAAGAAAGGCTTGAGCAGTTTTAGGCCTTCAAGAGTATGCAACTAGGGCAGGACCCAATAAGGAGCAACACTGTTACAACAATAAGGATTTATTAATAATTGGATAATCAGGAAGACTATAGAGGCATCAACATTGCTGCTTCCATTCAAGTAAAACCCTTTCCCAGGAACTACAAGAATTATGCGTTCTTAAGCAAAGATAAATTCCCTGATATGTTTAGCTAAACTGGTCCCTATCCTTCCTACTTACTTCCAGGTAAGGAACTCCCAGTCAATTCCCAGCCCAAGGCTGTTAGTCTCCCCTTTCTCTACAGTAACTGCTGATCAGACCTCACTCAGAGGTCTCCAGGGAAGGACTGGACTATGCCTCTATAGGCTGTTGTCCAGTAAACCCTGCCCCTCACCCTGGATTGGGCCAGAGGGATTTGATTCTCCCTGGCTTTCTTCCTTATTTGTAGAAGCCCACCATCCAAATAGTTACTCTAATTGAGGCCTAGTCCTCCCACAAGCCTGACTATCACTACATGGACCCAAAGCAAAATGTTACAGTGTGTGCATGTGTGTTATCTGAGCCGGTGACTGAACAGGGTGAAAAAACAAACAACAAAGACAGTTAGTGCCAGCTCTAACATGGGTCACTTCATATGCAACCCCACCACCACTTTCTGTATGTCTTTGTATAGTGCGGGGGGGGGGCAGTTCTGGTGCCAGTGCCAGCTCCTTTTAAAACATGCCTTCTCAAAAACACACACCTGTGAAATGGCTGGTGAGAAAACAAGAGAGTGTTACACACTTTGCTCTCTCATAAACAGAAGGGTCTGTGACTGTTTTGAGGGAGTGTTCTTCCAGCTGATAACTTTCCTGCTCTTTTTGTTCAAGGCCTCCTCCCCACCCCCTTGATAGAGAGCTCCATTGACTGAGCTCTCAGACATTCCATCCTATTGATTAAAATGGGAGCAGTTCGGAGTGGTTGTTTTTGCCCCTTTAGGGTTTTTCCCCTTCAGATTTGTTGAACACCATATCTGTGAGCCACCCCAAATCTGCTGGTACCTCCTGCTTGCCTACAGGTGCCCCAGTTATCTGTCCAGAAGGATCCCAAATGTCAGCACTTTTTGAAATAGTAGATCAATATACAAATAAAGCATTAGTGGGGGCAAATAGCATTTAGTACATTTATATATACCACTCCATACAAAAAGGTCCATGGGTGGTTCACAATATAAATAATAAAACCAATTAAAACATTAACATAATTAAAATAATTTAGAATACATTCACTCCTACCAGGTAACAGATCCACTCCTTTGTATTTCAGATCCCTAGAGAGAGACCTTGCACCCTAGTGCCTTCAGCTCTCCCTATCTTTCTGTTTTAAGCTGCCAACTTCCATTTTCCTCACACTCACACACCTCGTATCAGCTCCTCCCCTTAGCTGGTGAAGTACTGACTTCCCAGCTCTGATGGCTAACACACAGAGATCTCCCAGCCATGTTCGCTCATTGAGGAAACATGTCACCAGGTATTCTGGACTAATAAACAGTAATCGGCCTAACAGAAAAATAGTCTGCTAGCAGCCATTAACAGTAGACTCTTGTTTGTTGTTCACTGTAACCTGAATTATGCAGGTTAAGTGTGGATGAGAGAGAGAAAATATATGTGTTTAGGAGTTGGTGACAGAGATCCTTCCTGATTTGTGGGTCCAATCCCACTGTGCATGATATTTTTAAAAGGTTTGCTTCCAAACTGCTTTTAATCATAGGAACATAGGAAACTGCCATATACTGAGCCAGACCATTGGTCTATCTAGCTCAATATTGTCTTCACAGACTGGCAGCGGCTTCTCCAAGGTTGCAGGCAGGAATCTCTCTCAGCCCTATCTTGGAGAAGCCAGGGAGGGAACTTGAAACCTTCTGCTCTTCCCAGAGCAGCTTCATCCCCTGAGGGGAATATCTTGCAATGCTCACACATCAAGTCTCCCATTCATATGCAACCAGGGCAGACCCTGCTTAGCTAAGGGAACAAGTCGTGCTGGCTACCACAAGACCAGCTCTCCTCTCCAAGCAATCATCATATTGCTTGTAGTCAATTGGTGGTCACTGAGCTTTGAATTTCACCAACAACCTTTGCTTTGATTAAAACAGGGTTAGTATCATTTGATACTGTGTGGTCCGATGAGAATCATTTTGCAAAATTTCCCCTTGTGGCTGGTTTTCTTCTTGCATTCTAATTTCTACAATGACCATATGGATGTTTGTCTGACAGAGGCCTCTGCCAGTACAGCAAGTCATGGGAAGTATGAATTCACCCACATAGAGTTTAATCTGGTTTTCTATCATACTTTAATTTTCATTTGATGGACTCTGCTCAGTTACATCATATCTAATCTGACCCAGCTCTGGAAACATAGCAACAGGCAGAGCACTGCATCAGGAAGAGTACCATCCCAACAGAGAACAGAGCAACGTTAATATTAATGAACAGCTGTTCACTTACACAGGTAAACATTCAAGCTGCTGGATAACTTCTCCTCCTTCTAGAGGATAATTGCTCCTGCTTCAGTGTAAATAGCTTTCAGTGTAAACAGCTAACATCACTTTGTAGACCATGGGAAAAGCACTCTTTGCAGTATAATCTGATTTCCTTTGTGGAGCAGTCTTATGTATTCTGATATTTATATGTTGACCATAGATGAGGCAGGTCAGCAAAAAGCTGACATTTTCCACACACTTCTGTGGTTGGTGACTTGAGTAGAAGGGGAGAGGAAAAATTATGGTCCATTATACATGGAGTCAGAGGACTAGCTTTATTACTGTAATTTTGAAAGGGCTTGTTTGGGTTTATTTTCCCTCTAACATCTAAGGGTATTGGCACTGGATCTGCCTTTTCATTTAATTCAGTCCAGTATTTAAGAAGTAGAGCTTCAAATATTACATTGCGCCATGTACCTAGCATTAAAAAAAAGTGCTCTCTAGATACCCACGAAGCTAACGTGTTCAACAGTACAGAAGCAATCAACTGAAGAAATACAGGATCAAACTATATTTCAAGCAATATCAGATGGTCAAATTTAGTTCAGAATCATAGCTATTTAAAGCAATCTTCTGACTTAACAATGTGTTCGTGCACTTTCCCAACAGAAAATATTTTAAAATTTTAAAGAAGTGTCCCGTCCCCCGCCCTCCTCCTCCTCCTCCAGTTCTTGGCAAAGTGCAAGTGTTTTGCTGGGAATTTAAAACAAAACAAAACAAAACACTTAATTTCATAGCTCAGTAAAGAAAAATAAAGAATGAGCCTTTTCAATGAGTTTATTATGGGCTTTTAATTAATGCTAATACAAATATATGCAAGACAAATTGTGTTTAGCTAGGAATGCATACCTTAAAAAATGTGAAACTGTTGCCTACATGAATATTTATTATTTATATTGTAGGGCTGGTAGAGGAGAGCAGCACATGGAGCCAAATTTTTAATATGACACTTTTGGCTGTGCCCACCACCAGAGAGACAAGCTGCTAGCTAAACTCAACAGTGTCATGTCCCTTTGGCAGTGGGGACTGCTGCAGCACAGATGTAATGTTTTTGGATCATGGCTATTCTACATAGGTCGCTCATAAAATATCCCATGCAATGATTTATACTATCCTGAATAAAACAACAGTGCTTGGACACAAAGGTACTTGACTTTTTAGGTACTAAATTTATCGTGTCCCTTCAGTAGTCCAAGTCGTATCAGAATGGTCTTCTCTAGTTCCAAAAAGTCAGCATAATCTTGATTTGTTTGCTCTTCCATTAGCTCTCTTGATCGCTGACCGCCAATCAATTTCTATGAGGGGGAAAAAGAATTACCAGTATGTTGCCTGACATGACGCAGAGCATCATGACGGGGCTTCTGCAAACTTCAAAGGTGGTCTTGAGGCTGCTCAACCAATGGATGGTTGTGCAAGCATTGTTGTGAATGGGGAAACTGCAGTTGCCTTTAACAGCTTCAGTGCTGCCTTAGAAGTCTGCAGCAGCCTCAGCGTTCCACTTCATAGTTCTGTGCATTGTCAGCCACCATTTCCAATGTAAGTTATGCTCCTGAAGTGGGTGGGCAACTTCATTTCCACCTTGCACAAGACTTCCTTAGACAGCAGTGCAGGCCAGTCAGAAAGACCACATAATGCTGCACAACATGTGGGTCACCATGTTTCTGAAGACTTGTCTTACATACACAGCTTACAATGCATTCATTGTAACATTTTCCCCTAGACCCCTTCAAAACAGCCAAATACTAAAGCAGCCTTTGTACTCAAGAATAGTTAGACTAAAGCATCATTCACTGAATTTGCTACCTCAGATATGAAGCACTGTCCTGAAGAGATGCCAAATGTGAAAGCAGGATGTTTGTGTTTATTCTGTGTAACCTTGTTGCTAGGTGATGTGTGAGGTTCACTGACCATTTTGTCAATGTGGAGAAAAATGGCAACTCAAGAGAAATATACCAAGAGTAGCCACCAAGAAAATGGAGTCGGCATTACATTTTAGAAATGCAAATAAGAAGTAATGACTGTAGAAGCTGTAATGACTCTGGGCCAGTCACTTCTCTCTCAGCCTAACCTACTTCACAGGGTTGTTGTGAGGAGAAACTGAAGTATGTAGTACACTGCTCTGGGCTCCTTGGAGGAAGAGCGGGATATAAAATGTAATAAATAATAAATAATAAAATAAATAAAAATGATGGAATGGGGTCAGTTTTCCTTATCACATAAAAAGCATGGGTGCTGAGAAAATGCACAACAAATTCACTTTGCAACTTAAAAAGCTGGGAAAAATCAAAGAAATACTTGATTGATAGGCACACTTTCAAAAAAAATCTCCAGGGCTAGCTTTTCTGCCTCTTGAGAAGATCTTACCGTTTTCTTCATCAACTTTTCTTGCTCCAGTACTATTCTTTCCTGGGCTCTGAATTCTTGCCTCTGGTCAAAAAACTCAAGGTGTTTGACTTCTCGCTCGAAATAGTGAAGTACACTGGACCGCTGAAGTTAAATAAGGTATTTTTAGTTTATGAGGACATGCTAAATATATTAACATATTAACTAAAACACAGTTGTTCCAACCCAACGAAAGGTCATGTGTGCAAGCATGGAAAAAAGGGTGGGAACATGTACATCACCTTAAGCTCCTTCAGAAAAGGGTGGGATAAAACGGTGAAAAACGGTGGGATAAAATGGTGAGAGCCAGCGTGGTGTAGTGGGTAGAGTACTGGACTAGGACCGGGGAGACCCGAGTTCAAATCCCCATTCAGCCATGAAATTAGCTGGGTGACTCTGGGCCAGTCACTTCTCCCTCAGCCTAACCTACTTCACAGGGTTGTTGTGAAAGAGAAACTCAAGGATGTAGTACACCGCTCTGGGCTCCTTGGAGGAAGAGCGGGATATAAATGTAATAATAATAATAATAATAATAAAAAGTGATGTGAATCCTAGAGTAGAGGCTGTGTGTGCAAGTGAAGGCAGAGTGCCAATTATGCCTCCTCACAGTCGTAGAACGTAATATTTATCCGGTCCTTGACCAGCAGTATTACAAATACAGACATAAAAACATAAACTAAACATTAGCACATATTTTACAAAGGATATAACAGTATTTTACCACAGTTCTAATTTTATCTTCATCACATAGAGAAAATAAAAACCTCAATAAAACATCATCTGCTCTCCCATTAAAATTTATCAGAAGGGGAGAAAGTAGCTTTCCTCTGGCTTCATCATAGAAGCTACAATGTAAAAAGGCATGTGCTATTGTTTCAACACAGCCCTTATCACAAGGACATACACGATTCACCAGGGGAAGAGGCTGTGTGTGCAAGTGAGGGCAGAGTGCCGATTATGCCTCCTCACAGTCAAATTGTTGATAGTGCTGATGAGCTGCTCAGGAGGGGAACTTTGCATAGTTCCTATTTCCTGTTGAATGGCTGATTAGAGCAATCACCTGTACAGTATTCCAATTTAGTCCCTCCTCTGCTCCACCTTCAGCCCAAGGGCTGTTATGCACACTTGTCGGTTTTCTGATGGAGTTATGTTGGCATAACCAACACGTTGGCGACTCTGGTTGCCAGAATTGTATTTGGCCATTATATGATTATTCTCATATTGGATGGCTCAATGCATGCCACATCCAGTTGTGTCTATTAACTGATAGTGTGCCACAAGGTGGGATGCATGGAAGTCTAGGGCAACCACAGCCTGTAATTCTCTTAACATCCATCATGCAGAAATCTTTCAATGCCCCGAAGATTTGTGGAACAGGTTACAAACCTCATTGCTGGAAGGGTGACTTAAAGTCCATGAAATTTCTAAAATATGCAGGGTACCAAAGTCGTCAGATACTGCTAAGAAGTGTTGCTTCGCTTTAGGAAAAGTCAGAAAATATTATTGCAGAGGAGTTATAAAAACAGTGGAATATTTGTGTTCAATATTTTTGGCAGATAAAGAGTGGTACCATACATTTATTTGCTTCTTGTATCTTCTCAGTCTTGTGATACTAAACCCTGTCCCTTACACAATCAAATAGACCCATGGCCCGAAAGCGAATGGCATGCGCACTGTTGCTGTCTTTCTACCCATCCTGTTGTACTCTGCACCAGAACATATTAAGCTGAAATTGCAGATTTGTGAGGGGCAGACTTAATTAAGTGCAGACTTAATTGCCACTTCACCTGCTCTTTCATTTCCTTCTAGAGCCATTCAAGAGCATTTTATAACACAGACTGATACCTTCATCTGAATTATCTTTCTGAGATTGACTTGCAGCTGCTGCAACTCCTACACATGCTGTTGAGTTCTAAAGACAAAACCTGTGTGTAGTTATATTAAAAGCAGGAAAATAGAAAGGCAGTTACATTGACATACAAGAGTAGATCCAAGGTCTGATGCAAGTAATCATCGAAATGCAGACATTCTGGGTCTGAGATGCTTCATGAGTTTTCTCCAATAGGTCCCAAATATCAATGTTTCCATCTTCTCTTCCAATAAAGAAAACACCTGCTCTTGATAAGGACCAGTGTCCAACAGTGTATCTTTTTGCCGCACAGCTTGACTGAAGGAGTGGTCCGCTCTGAATTAAAACATACACAACATACGCTCTGCATTAAAACATACAGGCAAAAGCATCAACAAGCAGCAAAAGAAAACTCTACATCTCTTCATTCTTCATCATCCTGATTCTTGTCTTCTGAGAGCTTCAATGACCTTTTCTCTATCTCACTACAGTGTGGGGGGGGAGGGAGAATTGAATCCATTGTGCTGAAACATGTTATGTTACACAACTAAATTAAATTCTGCATAGAAGTACTTTTTAGACTTTTGTTATATTTAGGTAACTTATCCTTCATGTTGAATCTGAATGAACTTTGTCAGATAATTTGGGTAAGACTGGTATAAAGTTAAGCATAGGATCATAGTGTGATCCTATCCCAACCTCAGTTTATAGTTGCTGGGTGGGATTGTGCCCAGTGTGAAGGAATCCTGGACAAAGAGAAAGGTAGCAAATACCACATCAGATGCCTGCTGCTGCTCCTGCTGAACTGGTTTTGTTCTGTTTTAAGTGTGTGGTTTTTCACATATTTATTGCATTTTTTTAGCCTACTTTCCTTAAGGAAAGTAAACTTATGAGATCATCTGGCACTCTGTGTGTGTGTCCGTGTGTCCCACCCTCCTCCCTGCCCTCGACTTTGCAATGTCTTGACCAATATGAACCAAATTGGGTACAGTTGTAGGGACGTATAGGAACTTCTCAATGGCATAGTTTGTGATTATGTCATCCACCCCAATTCAGGATTGCGGATGCGTAAATGTTTGAGTGGGCAAACTTGTGGACTGCCTAACCGATTTGAACAAAATTTGCTATAGATGTAGTGACACATAAGGATGGCTCAACAGTGTAGTTTGTGATTATGTCACCTACCACAATTCAAGATAGCAGGTGTGTGAACATTTAAGGCTGAAATGGGCCATCTTGTGAAGAAGATAATTATCAAAGATTATAGTGAAAGGTAAGTAGGCAGATTAGTTCTTACCAGAACAACTTGTTTAATATTGGAAGCTACTTTGGAGACTCTGAAAAGCAGGATACAAAATCTACTAAATAATAATAACTAATAAGATCATGAATAAATTTTGCTGTGTTGGCACAAAGAGAAACTACAGCAGCACAGTGGATATATGCAGGCATTGCATTCATGGTCTCTCTCACTGGTGTAAACAGAACAGCAGAGAAAATTTGGGCAGAATTGGGAGCATGACTAGAGGATGGAGCAAGGCTTAGTTCACATCCTGTGCTCATTTTTTTTGTGTGAAAACGCACTCTGTAACCAAGGGAACAGTGTGCATAAGCAACAGCCAAGAAGGAAGAGCAGATGAATCACGCTTTCCAGATCCCTCACAGGTGCTGTGCTACAGGAATCCAGTTACAAACAACCAGCAGGCAGCTCATCTCCAGGGTTGCAAATGGACTGCAAGGACAGAACAGTCCACACAGGTAAGAAAAAGGAGGTGGGCTCACCAGGGAAGGGCAGCCCATATCTCAAAAATTAACTCTTGAACATCTTCCAGCCAACCCCCAGTATGCAACACACTTTAACAGTCACAATCACAGGGTGGACCCCAAGAACATGGAAAGCTGTGTGCTGGTGAGACAAACCTTCTGCCCTCAGCATGGGAAATGCAGGGTACAGAAAGGGAGCCTTTGTTAGCCACTCCCTTCAAAAACAGGTTGTCTCCAACTATGCACGACAGATGAACACTTCACATATTACAGGATCAGTGCCATGGCAGAAGGAGCAGAATGAACAATAAACACAATTCCAGTGCAACTCCCTACATTGAATGGATGAGTTTTGTAGCAATGGCCAACACTGTTTTGCCTTGCTACTTCGTTTCTGGAAATTCAGCACTAGTGTCAGGTGCTGGGGGCCTGGAGGCAAAGCCCTACATTGCCCCCCTTCAATGAAATGCCTCTCTGATGTATACCCCCAAGCTTACTGGCAAATGGGCAGCAGGCAGGTGGCAGTTCCTCCCACCTTCCCCATCAGAGAATGAGGGGAATCTTCATTGGCTCCTCTCCCTTCTACACCCAAGGATAGGAAGTAAAGGAACCACTACCACCACCTCCACTCCATTCACCGATGGGAAAAGTGAGAATAAGACCCCCTTAGTGGTAGCTCCTTTCTTCTTCAGTGGTCTCCTCGCAGAAGCCTTTGTGCCATCAGAGAGGCAAAGGCCTTGGAAGAAAGCTCACAGGCCAATTGAAAGGGTAAGAGGAAGGTAAGTATAACCTGCCTTCCCCACAGGAAGGGCTTTGGAGCCCTTCTCACTAATCGTGAGAAGAGGCTCATTGTGTTTCAAACCATTAAGGAACATTTGTTGGTTCAAAAATCTTCCAGTTCATTCTCTAAGAGAAGTGTAACAATAAGTGGTCTGCAGGAAACCTCTCTTGCAGAGAATGAAGGGAAATATTTAACCAAGTTATATTCCTCTGAGGAAGAGCTGTTTTTATCACAGCTCAAAACATGTTGGGGCCTATTGGATAGTTTTGCAATATTAGATGTTCCCTGCACCTGTTTAAATCACTCTGTGGAATGTTTGGTTTTGTGACACCTTAGTTTGTGCCTCCTGAGTCCAGAAGAACATACCGTTACACCTTCTTTCCATATTGCAAAATTCCAGCCTCCAACAGTGAGGATTATGTCTTTGAAAAATGGAGACCTCTGTATGGTATGGACAAGTCCATCATGGATGGTGTATACATTGGTTATCTTCTGACCTTATCCAAAATAAAGGCACATTATTTTATATAAGCATACATTTACCTCACCTTCACATTTTGTGGCGTTTGGGAGCGGTTTTTGTTTTGTTTGGGGTTTTTTTTGCACAAGATCTTGAACATAGTTGGTAAGCTATCTATCCAGGCCCTATGTAGAAGTCATGTTGAGAAAAAGAGCCTCCCACCATTCACACGAAGAAAGAGACAAAGCACTAGGGATGTGCATGGAACCGGCAGGGGCTAGTTCGACGGCGGGGGTGGGATAACTTTAAGGGCAGGGGGAGGGTGCACTTACCCCTCCCTCTGCTTCCCCCCCACCCGGCACTGGCTGGAAAACTGGCCTGGTGGGGTGGCAGCGTACCTCCCTGCCAGCCCGTCCACTCTTCAGACTGGAAGTAGCTTGAGCACAAGCGCAAGTACGATGTGTGCACGCTTGCAAGCTACTTCCACCTACTTCTGGTTCGAAAAACCGATGGGGTGGCAGGGAGGTATGCTGTCGCCCCGCCAGACTGGTTTTCCAGCCAGCACCGGGAAGTGGAGGGAGGGGTAAGTGTACCCTCCCCACCGTTAAAGTTATCCAAACCCCGCCGTTTAACTCATCAAACCAGCCAGTGTTTTAACCTGTTCGGAGGCCTGTAAAAGGTTCATGCACATCTCTATAAAGCACAGCCTAGTATGCCTCTAGTTTACCTCAGGGGTGTAGCAAGGTTGGAGTGGGCTTTGAGACAAAGAGTAAAGATGGGTCTCTGCCTCCCCCACCTCCCCACCTTATTCTTCAGAGAGATGGGAGGGAAAGAGTGAAGAGCAAGCTGTCACTCATCTGGTGGGCCCCCTTCCCTCAGGGACATTTGTCACCTCAACTTGATCAATTATAGCTACACCCTTGGTTTCTCTTGATATTTAGCTATCTGCAGCTCCTGAAAGATGTTGATCCACTCTAGTCCGAGTATATCAACAGCAGCAATAGTTGCTTACTTACAAAAGAGTATGACTCTGTTGTGTAAGGCTATTATATTAATTGGCCAACATGATACACAGTAGTGAGTCAGAGGGAGAGGGGCTGTGCATTTGCAAAGGGTCTCTGCACTGAAGGCTTCCTGTACAGCCTAGCAGGTGGGAAGGGGAAAGATTTTCACGTCTCCTTCCCGCCCCCCCGCCCCCGCAAAAGACCTTTCCTCTTGCAAAACATTCAGGCACACATTTGTCACAAGAGGAAAGCCCCTCTGCATCAACTTGGCTGCACAAGAAGCCTTCAGTGCAGGGATGCAGAAGACTCCTTACAAATGCATGGCTTTTCTCCCACTGACTTACTGCTATGTATCATGTCGGCCACTGTCCTTTACACAAACAACTTTGGTCGTCGTTTTCTTCTTCTGGTTCTTTCAGTGGCACCCATTTGGGTTGGAAAGTTGTTTAACTGCTAATAAAGTATTCATTTCTAGCACATACAGAGAGGAGGACCTGTCTAATATATATTTGCTATCTTGCCAAGTAAGCTCATTTTAATTATGTAATTTCCAGCACATGTTAAATAAGTCATTGTGTATAAGGTTTTTTTTAGAACTTTAAGCATGTATGTTGCTCTGTTTTAGGTTTAGTGAAGTCATTGGCTATAAAAAAATGCACTCCCCTAGTCCTTTGTCTATCTTTATCCATGAGAAGAAATGTAATCTTTATCCATGCCAAGAAATGTAAACATACTAAGCAGTCTTCCTGAGTCACCATCTCTTTCCATCTTCCAGTCTGCATAAAGGACTTCACCATCCTATAATGCCACAAAAAATGTAATACATTTGGACAGCAGGAGGTTAGGCAAAATATTGGTCACAATTAATTTAGTCAAACTTTGATCACGTTTGCAAAAATGCTTGCAAAATGGAAATATATATTATGCTCTCATTTGGGTGCATTACAAGAATGCAGAATAAAGTTTGAGTTTAAAAGCTACCTTATGACATTATCCTCTTCTTATATTCAGCTGATAAATTGTTGGCACCAAACACTTATGTTCACAGGCCAAGAGTCCAAACCAAAGGAAGAGGCATAGCTAGACAATGAAAGCATTTAACAGCTTTCTTTAAAATAAAATAAAAAACCACTTAGGGGAAAAACCAGAGCAGAACAGCAAATTCAGAATAAGGCATACGGTAATATAATAAAAAGCTGACTTCTCTTGTAGACTGAACTGGATACTGTTCTTAAAAGAGTAGGTTTAGCAAACTGCCAACGATACAAAGCCAGCTTTAAGAAGTTATAATTATTCTTATCTTTTTATTTCTTTGCTACGTTGTTTGTGTTGATGCTTTTGGCTTATTTGGGTTTATACACTCTAGTGTAGTTTTGCCAGCTCAGTAACAATTCCATGTGCTTAGATGCCCAATCTCTCAAAAGTGATCTCTTCTTTGGAGGAAAAATAGTTCATAGGGGTCTGGTGACAATGAATACATTGTTAATTGCCCATGTCTATCCTACACACATGTGCACCAAAATAGATCTTGAAAGTAATTGGGGGAATTACTCAGAACCAGGGGTGTAGCGGAGTGGGGACATGCAGGAACGGAATGCCAGTACTTCCCAGCTTCTCTCACTGTCGGGATGGGCATGGCTATGGGAGCTATTATGGAAGGTGCCTGAACTCCTGAATTTGTGATTATACCCCTGCTCAGAACCAAATTTGCAACTGTTAGACAAGGAGAGTATGGTGAAAGAAAGGGGAAGCAGAGGGAGAGGGAGAGATAGACAGAGTAATAGGAGAGTTGCAAAGGCAAGAAAGTTCAAGAAAAGGGGAGAAAATGAGAAATCTTTATTGCAGGGTCCTGGGAAATATCTGGGTCGGGAGGTTGCTATTCAAATGGAATGCCAAGATAAAAGAGCACCTGTATGCCAAAATCTACTTAACTGTCTTATAGCTTTCCTTGATTATATTTTAGGGGTATGGTTTTTTTGGACTTGCCGTTTGTCTAAGACTCCTGTTTTCTCCATATGGAAATCCAGCTTCATTACAAGTGCAAAGATCCTAGGTGAGTGCTTTGCTTCTCTGGGTTCTTTGCATCCCTTCAGAGGTTGCATGACCATGCTGCTTGGTATTTGTTTCCCTCCAGGGCACCAAATGCTTATTTTTGCAACAGTCTCACTCAGGGTGAATGCTAAATTCCAAGACTGAGGGGAGGCTGTCTTGTAACAAGGAATCATTACTAAGAGCTCATAAGACCCTATGTCAGGCCTGCACAGTTTCACAGGCCTATGTCAGGCCTGCACAGCCCTTGCAGATATTAGGGATGTGCACAAATCGCTTCGGCGGTCCTCTTTTGGTGTTGCGTGCACACGCACATGTGCACCGGCCACTTCGGATCTGATGCTGACTGGGGCAGCAAGAGGGTATGCTGCCACCCCGCAACAGCGATTCTGGGTACAGCGCCAGCGGGGGAAACATGGTGGGAGGGGGTAAGCGCACCCTCCCTGCTCCTTAAAGGTAACCCCACCCCTGCTGCCGAACTGGCTGTCTGCTGGTTCATGCACATTCCTAGCAGATACTGGACTACAACTCCCATCACCCTTGACTATTTGCCACTGTGGCTGATGGGAGTCGTAGTCTAAAAGCAGCTAGACGGCCCAAGTTGTGCAGCCACACCCTAAGTAATAGGGGTTGGTCAAATTCCCTCAGGTGAACAAGTCTGAGAATGGGTTTTCCTGCTAATTTATGCATATATTTGATTTATATACTGCCCTTCCAAAAATGGCTCAGGGAGGTTTCAGGATAAGACTTATGGATCATTTAATAAAGTACTAGTTTACACACACACACCACCACCACCACCACCACCCACCACCACACTCCTGCACTCTCCAGTTCTCTTTCTTATCTGTCTGTTGCTAACAATAATTCATACTCAAAATACAAACTTACTTCAGTTCCAACAAAAAAGTTGGTGGTGATATTTTCTAGCAGCTTAGGAGGTTTTGTGGATGGGTTCCGTATCTGGCTATATGGCATTTTCTCTATGGGTGCCTCTGCTTTGAATTGAGGTTGCGTCTTGTCTTTAAAAGAATTTGGATCAAATTACTGCCATGTAAAAATGACACAACCAAATATCTCACCTTGTGTACCAAAGAACATTAGTAAGTGGAGTGGGGGAGACGCTTGAATAATATGTGCTGGCCGTTAACTAATCAACTTTCCCTTTTGCTTGATGAAGAGACCTGTATAAAGCTGGCATATACTCACTCACTACTACCATTTAACACTTATTTTGCATCAAAAGTATACTAAGCACAGCAATTAATTTGAATTGTTCTTCCTAATTAATGGCTTTCACCTAGCTTAGTGCTTCAAGGAAGAGGTGACAGTTCTATGGCAACTGGTGACAAGTCCACATTTGGGATTTATCCATCTTAAATTTGGTTATCCTTTATTTTCCTCAGTTCAGCATGTATTGTAGTTTGATGGGGTTGTATTAGAAATCCCTCGCCCCCTCCTCAAATCTTACAACCTCTTCAATGGACTATGAATGATATTCTACAAAAAGGGATTATGCCGGATTCGTGGAAGTATGCAAATATTGCAGTAATCCCAAAACCAGATCAAGACCTAACATCAGTTAAAAACTATAGACCAATTTCACTTTTAAATAATGATTACAAACTTTTTGCTGCCATTTTGGCAAGAAGAATGAAGGTTATATTAAGGCATTTTATTCATGAAGATCAAGTTGGATTTTTGCCAAAGAGACAACTGAGAGACAATGTCAGAACAGTCTTGAATGTATTGGAGTACTATGAAAAACATAATGATAAACAGATGGCGATGATTTTTTTGGATGCAGAGAAAGCTTTTGACAATATTTCGTGGCAATTTATGTGGAGATTACTAAAGGTAATGACTGCTGCAACAATTTTATTAGAGCAATTAAGACAATTTATTCGGAGCAATATGCTAAGATTATTGTAAATGGGGAACTATCAGACAACTGTGTAATACAAAAAGGGACTAAACAAGGATGTCCACTTTCCCCATTGCTTTTTATACTGGTTCTAGAAGTGCTTTGTAGAACTATCAGAGAAGATGATAAATTACATGGTCCCAAAATTGGGAAACAGGATTACAAGTTGAGAGCCTTTGCAGATGATGTTGTGCTGTTTTTAGAGAATCCAATGGACAAGACTGAAAGACTCTTGGATAAAATACAACAATTTGGACAGCTGGCTGGATTTTATATAAGACCAAGACCAAGGTCCTGACTAAAAATATGGATCAGAAAACCAAGGACAGATTCTCTGAAATAAGTGAGTTGAAAGTGGAGAAGAAAGTTAAATACCTGGGGGTCTGGTTATCAAATAACAATTCCTTGTTGTTCACAAACAACTATGTTAAAATATGGAATTCAGTGAAAATTGATCTACAAAGATGGTCTAAAATGAATTTGTCTTTAATGGGAAGAATTTCAGTGGTGAAAATGAATGTCTTGCCTAAAATGTTATTTCTCTTTCAGACTATTCCCATAATTAACACTCTAACTTCTTTTAAGCAATGGCAGAAGGACATAACTAAGTTTGTTTGGCAGGGGGAAAGACCAAGAATTAATTTTAAGAATTTAACAGATGTAAAGGAAAGAGGTGGTCTTACCTTGCCAGACTTACTTAAGGTTATACTTTGATGCTGTTTGTTTGACATGGCTAAAAGAATGGATAACATTAAGAAACCCTAGAATTCTTGATTTGGAAGGATTTGACAGAAGGTTTGGATGGCATGCGTATCTGTAGTATGAAAAAAGTAAAATACATAAAAACTTTTTGAACTACTATGTGAGAAGGAGTTTAATGCGGGTGTGGTTAAAATACAAAAATTGGTTTGAACCTAAAACTCCGTTATGGATATCTCCGATTGAAGCCTTATCACGCAAAGAAGTAAATATGCAAATGTGTTGGGGTACCTATAGGGATTTGTTACATTTTCATGAAAAGGATTGTAAGTTAAAAAGTTTAACTGAAATACAAGATTTGGTCAGAGATTGGTTTCAGTATCATCAGTTAAATGAGAGATATAAGAAAGACTTTAAAGTTGGATTTGAGGATCAGACTTCAAATTTTGAGAAGGAATTATGTCAAAATGATGAAAAATTAGTTTCTAAAATGTATAAACTGTTGCTTCTGGAGGAGACAAGAGAGGAAGTGGTTAAAATGACTATGATAAAGTGGGCTCAAGATGTGGGGCGTAATATAGAAATGGCAGCATGGGAAAAGTTATGGGAAAATGATTTAAAATTCACTGCATGTTATGCTATAAAAGAAAACTATTATAAAATGATGTATAGATGGTATCTGACACCAAAAAAATTGGCATTAATGTATAAAAATGTTTCAAACAAATGTTGGAAGTGTGGACATTCTGAAGGCACCTTTTTTCATATGTGGTGGACCTGTAGGAAGGCTAAAGCCTACTGGGATATGATATATAATAAGTTAAAGAAAATATTTAAAATGACATTTCCTAAGAAGCCAGAATCCTTCCTGCTGGGAATAACACAAGGTGTAATCTCTACAACTAATTTAACATTTTTTATGTATGCTTCTACGGCGGCCAGAATTATATATGCACAGAAATGGAAGAGTAATGAACTGCCTTCAAAAGAAGACTGGCTGATGAAATTTTTGGAATATGCGGAGATGGCAAAACTTACAACACTAATAAGAGACCAAAACTTGGAATGTTTTAAAGAAGATTGGAAACCATTCTTGTTGTATCTAAAGAATTACTTTCCTACTATGGACTTTACAGCAGGGTTTGAAATTTAGCAAAAAAACTGCAGGTTGGGTAGATTAGCTATGTTTGTAAGGGTTTAAATTTATGCTTTGAATTATTATTATAGCAAGGGTAAACTTTATAGCTCATGAATCACGAAGAGATGTGTGCGGGAAGTCCACCTTTTTGTGTGTATTTGTAATGAATGACAATATTACTATTGTTAAAATTAATAAAAATTGAATTTGGGGGGGGGAGAAATCCCTCGCCCCCTCCCAGACTATATTTCTTGAGAGGAATTTCACAACATTTCTTGAGGGGAATCCATAGTAATTAAACCAGTTTTAATTATAATTAATTATAATTTAAGTTAAAATGTTTAGATGTGCCCCTAGGAAGCACACAGACATTCAGTGGGTACATTGGTCTACATGTTACACAGTTTGACACTACTGTCAGCTCCTAATGAAGCATTGGTGGTCTTGTGCAAGAGCACAAACGCCTGCACTAGCATGCCCACAGTTCAAGAGTGGTACTTACATTGGAAATAATGTAAGTACCACTCTCAAAGTGCAGGCATGCTAGTTTAAGCATTTGTGCTCTTGCCCTTTTGCACAAGACCACTGATGCTTTATTAAGAGCATGTAGTTGCATGGGCAACTGGGAACTGCCGGCGTTAAACCGTGCAGTGTATGGGGCATTATAACTGACTGTTTAAGCACACATTTTACCGGCACCTGCAGAAGACAAAAGATTGGTCCCATCTATGAATCTGAATAGCAGGCTGGTGAAGAAGCACATTCTGAAAGATCCCATAGAGATTGAATAATCTGATCTCTTTGGGGATACTGTTATTTCTGCTCCACACATTTTAATTATGCTAATTGTTGTTATGAATTTCCTTGAAACATATCTGACCAAACATACATATCTGGTCTTTCTAAAGGTTTACACAATTTTCTATGGGTTACCAAAAAGAGAAAAGACTCAGAGGTTCAATTACATACTAGTCTTAAAGAAGTAGTCTTTTACATTGTTGGGGTAAATATCAGAACAGAATAAGTCCAATAGTTTCTCCTTTGATATCAATTTCAAACGCATATTTTCATGAAGAAGAACAATGGGAAATTTGGATCATGGACAGAAAAATCTTGTACTTTGCAGAATGTATAAGTTAATAATGTGAAATTGAAACCTATTCAAATGCGTATAGAGGAGTCCGTTCAAAAACCTCCCTGGTTTCAGTATATTCAAATGGGTTCAATTGTTCAGCATGAATTACATCGACAAGGAGGGAGACTTAGGGATTTGACGGATTTTGAAAAATTAATTCAAAAAAATCCTGATCATTTGCTTGGCATGGTCTATAAATATAATATAGACCGTGCAGAACAAAAAGAACAAGTAAAGATGTGCATGATTAGATGGATGCAGAATATAAATAAAACAATTGATTTTAGTGATTGGGAATATTAATGGAAGAAACGTATTAAATTTACCCTTAGCAATAATTTGCGGGAGAATTAGTATAAAATGTCTTTTTGGTGGTATGTGACTCCTATGACTATTCATAAAGTTGAAAGCAGTTTCCCAAAAGAAAGTTGGAAATGTAACCATCACATAGGGATGTTTTATCATATGTGGTGGACATGCAATACTGCCCAATCATTTTGGAAGCAAATACATTGTAAAATGGAGCAAATTTTAGGTACCAAATTTCCTTTTCTACCAGAAATCTTTCTTTTAAGTTTGACAAAATCTTATATTCCAGTGAAGTATACTGAATTGTCTTTATATATGATCACGGCAACGAGGATTCTTTATGCGGCCAATTGGCGTTCTTCTATAATCCTCTTTAGCTGATTGGTTCATTAAATAATGGGACTAAGCCTCTGTTTCCAAAGTTTCAGCTGATGTGAATAACTCTCCATCAGATTCTTTTTTATAAACTTGGGAATCTTTCATAAAATATAATGTTCAACAAGGTCATTGTTTGTTTCCGAGATCTGGTTTTGATTTGTGATCCATGATTTTGTGATTGAAATCCAGTTGGTGGAAATTGTCTTTCTTGTTTTTGTTTTTGTTTTAAACTTATTTCTCGTTTTACTTTATTCTGACGTTGACTCTTGGCGCAAAACTTTGTATGCTTTGATTCAAAGAGATGGAATCAGATCTTTCTTTGTTAAAAAAAAAGAAAAAAGAGAGAGAGAGAGAGAGAAAGAAACATATCACATAAGATGTATTATTACCTTGGAATTTTGTGTGGTAGTATTCTTCTCTGAGACTAATTTTTGTTGGACTAAACTCTCCACTTGTGTTTGACTTGGACAGATTTACCTGTGTTAAGATATAAGAATTTATTTCTTGATAATTAAAAGGTCATAACAACATTGAGTTACATGACTACATCACTTTTGGGCATCTCTCTGCACAGTGGCATAGCGAGGACGCTGGCAGTCCCTGTCCATCCTGCCAAAGGCAGCACCCGCCACACCCCCTGCATCTGATGTCAGACACAGAGGGCATGACCCCATTAGCAAATGGGGCCACAAAGCCCATTTGGAAGTAAAATTTGCCCAGCACCGCGTTAGCAGCGTGGCCGGGATGGCTTCTCCCTGCTTGCAAAGGCCGGGGAGAGGCATTCCAGGCATAGGCAAAACTAGGGGGGCAGCCAGGGCACATGCCCTAGGCACCACGGGGGGGGCACCAGTGCCATGCTGCCCCCCCCCAATTCTCAGATTCCCTAACCTTGTAGCCCCTTCGGGGGGCTTCCTAAGGGCCACAGGGGGGTCTGCAAAGGTTCCCCCTCCCGCTGCTGGCCTCTTGGATCACTGCCGCAGCCTGTCTTGGGCTAATTTTCAGGCCTGCTTGGGCCTACAAAGAACAGTGCAGTGGCCATTCTGGAGTTCGCCGCACATGCTCAAAAGGCCTCTGCGAGGCCTGGCAAGGCATAGGACCTCACAGGGGCCATTTGAGCATGTGCGGCTGCCATTTTCTAAAAATTAAAAAAAAGGCTGCTGAAAACAAAAATGGCCACCGCACATGCTCAAATGGCCTCTGCAAGACTCAAGTCTAGATTTTTCACTGATCTAGGGAGTCAGAAGAATGCAAAGTTGTTGGCAAGGCACCCGAGCATTTAAAAAACAGATATAAATGGCACAAAAGAAAGTGGACAAAACATCCCTTAAAAAGACAATGGCAAAACTGAAGGGTCAGGAGGAGAGGCAAGGAATAAAATAGAAATATTCACTCGCATGCTGTTTAATTCTCTATACAGAACTCTATCTATCTGAATATTTGTCAAGCAATCTGATTATAAAGTTTGTGGGATTTCAAACTTGGAAAGTGCCTGCCTTTAACTTGTGTGGTGCTTTAAACCCCCCCACCAAAAACTGAATATCACACTGTTTTTGCTGTTCTGTGGCTAGTTGCAACTTCCACCTTCTTCCTGATCAGGCTGCTGGATCCAAGCCTATTGTAAACTGCTGGATAATTTCAGATTGTTTGGGGCCCACCCCTAGGATTTCCCTTCCCATTGCCGCCATCTCCCTTTAAGGCAAAAGCTGTTTGAACAGAAAAAAACCATCCCTGAATTTCTTGGAGACAGCAACCTGTAGGTAAGGTGTGCTGAGGTGGCAGAGCATTTGCTAAAGAGAGCTTTCACTGCTTAGCTCTGTGGAGACACGCCCAGCACATGGATGTGCTGCGTTTCCTTGGGAAGGCAACTGGCACATATGTGCCACGTGTGGCTGTATGTATGTGTGTATGCATGTGTGTGTTGCTTACAACCTGTTTCTCCTGAAAGTGTCTGAACTTGTATTTTTGAGCCGATATTATGGTAAAGTTATCTGAAAGATGGGTGTCAGATGTTTGGACAGGGGTGCAATTTCAGTGCTTGCCCTAGGCACTATTTTCCCTAGATACGCCTCTGATTCCAGGCCAGGCTGGGAGCCCATCACTGGCTGAAATGTCTCAAAAATGGAGCCTTGTATGGCTGGGGTGCCAGGCATGGCCCCTGGAATGTGACAGCCCAGGTTCTTTGAGCCCATTCGCTGAATGGGTGCTACACCCCTGTCTTTGCAACAGAAATACAGACTACACATTTTACTCTATTGAAAAATGAGATCGGAAGTATTATTTATGCAACACAAAATTGTATGTAACCATCTTGGTCCACCATTAGAAGAAAAGTCCACAATCCAAATTAAGATAATGCTTTTATTAGGTCCAACTAAAGTCATAAAAAACATTAAACATTGAGCTTAGGTCATATATATATCACATCTGTCATTTTTCCCTTCTTGACTTGCAGGGTGAACTAGTCAGTTGAATCATTTCCAAAAAAACAGCAGCAGTGGCAATATTTTTAGAGGAAAGGGAACATTCTTATTCCCATAATACCTTCATCTCAGGAAAAGTACCAGGAGAAGTCTCTTGATAACTATCTGAGCAGCTGAGATCAAGATCTTTCAGCAGAGTGGCAAAAGATCAGAATTCTGGAACAGAAATAAGCTGTACTAGTTCCATCCAGTGTTCTCTCTAAGGTGTGCATATGTGCACATGCACACATGTTTTTTGATGCCTGCTTAGTTAATTTTAGATTCTGCTCAGATTGATCAGGAAAGGTCCATTCACTTAGCCTAAACTTGTCCCCTTAGCTAAGCAGGGTCCACACTGGTTGTATATGAATGGGAGACCACATGAGTGAGCATTATAAGATATTCCCCTCAGGGGATGGAGCCACTCTGGGAAGAGCATCTAGGTCCCAAGTTCCCTTCCTGGCCTCTCCAAGATAGGGCAGAGAGAGATTTCTCCCTGCAACCTTGGAGGAGCCACTGCCAGTCTGTGTAGGCAATACTGAGCTAGACTCAGTATGGCAGCTTCCTATGTTCCTATGATGTGTGTGTTTAGGAGAGGAGAGCTGGTCTTGTGGTAACAAGCATGACTTGTCCCCTTAGCTAAGCAGGATCTGCCCTGGCTGCATACGAATGGGAAACTTGATGAGTGAGCATTGTAAGATATTCCCCTCAGGGGATGGAGCCGCTCTGGGAAGAGCAGAAGGTTCCAAGTTCCCTCCCTGGCAGCTCCAAGATAGGGCTGAGAGAGATTCCTGCCTGCAACCTTGGAGAAGCCGCTGCCAGTCTGTGTAGACAATGCTGAGCTAGATGGACCAATGGTCTGACTCAGTATATGGCAGCTTCCTATGTTCCTATATACTGCCTTGATACTGCCACCCAGAACAAAACTCATTCTGCACTCATTATAAATGAAAGAAATTAGAGGGAATGCTGGTTCCACCCCTTCTAGTGGTTACTCAGTGGTATGGTATAAGGAAGCCGGTTGACATAAGGGGAATTACTCAGAGTAGTCCCACAGAAATTAAAAGGACAAGTTAGACTTTGCCTAATTTGTCCTTTTAATTTCAGTGGGAGTACTCTGAGCAATTTTTCTCATCATGTCCGCCACTGCTGCTAGCTGTGTTTGTCTTGGAGAATGAGTAAGGCTAAATAGATCAGTCATATACAGCTCTCTTCAGACATTCGGAAACTCTGGATGCTATGCCCAGGTGCAGTAGGCACAGAAGTGGATTGGTGACCCCTCTCTGCCATGCCAACATAGTGTTAAACCCATACCCCCTGCTATCCATGGAAGCAGTGTTTGTCTGGAGAGGTGAACACTGTCTTTGCAGCCATCAGAGGCAGAGTTATGGAGCATGGTGGCAAGGGGCTTGCTGGCACATTCCTGTGAGCACTGTACCTGGGACCAGCACCTACTGTTTCATAATGTCTGAACATGGCTTTATTGTGGCCCCATCTGTTAATGAAAGAGTTGTAGCTGTAGATAACTCTGTCAAGGTAAACGTAAAGATACCTCACTCCCAGTTACAGAAGGAGCAAGGTCAGGGATCTGGAAATTTAGACTTAGCTCAATAGCTAGCCATTCTTTGTCGTTGCCACCAATCCCTTCTCTTCCATCAGATCCTTTTCTGGCAGTAAGAAAGAGGCTTAACAGAGAAGCCGGTCTTCTGTCATTTGCACTGGGATATGGAGATGGTAAGAAACAGTGGGAGACCTCTTCTGCTGCTCAGATAGGATTCCTACTGCTGCTTACCATATAAAAAATGGTAGGGAAAATGAGACATTTGTGGTGCTGGGTGTCCTGCTTGCCAGAGGGCTGGGGACACTCACTACTGGTGAGTGGGTTTGCAGGTCCCTGAGCAAGGTTATTTCCTAATGCCAGTGGCTGGCACAGTCCTAACAGGGATGGAAGGGTATTGAGACCAGTGTTACCTCTAAGGCATGTGCGTGCACTCACACATTTTTGTATGTCCACTCAGTTAATTTTAGATCCTGCTCAGGTTGAATCAGAAAGGCCCCACTTTGAATGCACGTGTGCGCACATTGCCTTGATACTGCCACCAGAACCAAACTCATTCCGTATACAGATGGAAAAAAATTAGAGAGAACACAGATTGGGGCACCACTGTTGTAGACATGGAACCAGCAGCAACACAGGGAGGATGGCAGTTGTGCTACCAGCATTACTGTAGTTTCTCCCATTTGCCTCAATGGGAGAAACTACATCAACTAGCATCCTCCCCAGTGACACCACTGCTTCCACATCCACAGCAGTGGTGCCTCAATACCCTCCTATCCCTGTTAGGACTGTGCATCATGTCAGCCAATATTTTCAGCTATATCAACTACATAGAGTCCTAATCAGAATGGGCATGCTCCAACTAAAGTTAAGTGCTTCTAAGTACTGTGGTTTCAAAAGGAGAGATTAAAATTGCCTTGGCCTTTTGGAAAGGTAAGATAAATCCTGAAGAGAAATAAAATAGGCATGTGTCTGACTCTTCCAATTAAATAAATGGGATTTTAAAGTGCTAACCTTTTGGCTGGATTGAACTTTTTTTTTTTTTTAGCACTATATTTAGGAAACTTTAAGTGACCGACACTAAGCAGTAAGGATCCACAGTCTGTTGTGGTACCCCAAGAAGCGAAACTTCCTACACAACTCTGAATTTTATACTCCACAGGGCAGACATCTTAATTCTCACGCAGGTCTCTTTAAGGATTCTGTATACATTTCTTTTTAACATACAGATGGAGAATTCCGAGAGAGAATAAACATGATGGGAGAAAAACCCACCCAGATGCCATAAGTCAATGGTCCTAAATAACCTTTTAGGTGTATACTTATTCAAGATCTTAAGTAAAGATTGTTTTGTTTTAGCCACATAGTGACTCTGAATCCATTTGGTGGTCTGTATGACTTACACTGGCCTTGGAATGTAAATCATTTGTATTCCGAATGGTTTGCTATGTCTTGTTTGGAACAGATTTTCCCATATTGTGTTATATAAGTTGACACGAAACATTCTGTTCGTATTGATTAAAAGTATTTGGATTAAGAAGTTAACTATATAACCAACTATATAGTTGTAACCTATATACAACTGGAAATGTAGCTCTTTTTCTCTCCCTTTGCCTGAAAACGGGTTTGTAAATGTTCTTAGGTAAGTCATGTCTTTCCAGAATATGCAATCACACAGTGTTGTTGTGAGGATTACAAATAAGATAACCCCATGTACACTGTCCTGAGCTTTTCTGAGGATGTGATGCTGTATGTGGGACCCAAATGTGATAGACAGACTTGAAAGCATACAGGCCTTTACTAACCCAACTAGTATTGCTTGACATTTGCTCAGATGCTTTTGAAGCATATCAAAACCTGTTGTGTGAGAGTGTTCTATCTGCAACATTTTCCGTATGTGTGGCTCTACCCCACCATGTGTGCAAATAGCTGTTGCGGAAGGGAAAGTCTCCTTTTCATCCAACAATCACTGTTTCATATTGCATGTCCACTGCCTGACACACGATCGACACCATCAGCTCTGGTAGTACAAATTAAACGTTATGCCAGAGAGAATGGGAAAAGCAAGCCAGTGCCAAGCTTTGCTCAGGCACTCTCCCTCCCAGGCCTCCCAGCAGGTGATCAGTGCCATCAGAGCTGACAACAGCAAGTGGTTAGGTCAAAGGAACCTCTCTGTGAATAAGCAGTAGATGCACACAGTCTTTGGCTCTGGCTCCTGGGTCCCTGGAGTGGGATTGTGTTTGTACGTCCTAATTTGAAACCATCCTTTCCTAAAACATAGATAATTCAGAGAGAATTCTCACTGTCTTGAGAAGCTGAAAAGGCACAGTGGAGAGGTTAAACATAAAACTAAAAGAGACACTCTAGTCACATCTGCATCAACAATACATCTTGCCTGCTCTCACAAATTCTGTGCAATGCTGTACCTTAATTAGCGGCCTCCAGGAGAGATCTAGGTGTTTGAAAGTAGTAGGCACATCAGGGGGGACTCCAATGATCTTCTCCTCCTTTTTCTTCTCACTTGAAGCTTGGATAGCAGGTTTTTGGGATCGGAGATCCCAAAAATAGATTGTACTGCACAGAAATGAACAATGATAGAACAGTAAGGCTGGATGAGCCCTGAAGGAATAGCCAGTCCAGCTCATTCCAGTGATGCCGGTTCTACAGTACCCAACATGTTCTATCTGGTCAGAGGTACTTGAACAGATTTTGCTTTTTGAGGCAAACATGGTGCCCCCTCACCATCTGCAGTCAGGTGTCCAGCATTCTCAGGCCACGTTGTCAAGGCAGCAGCGGCAGCACACAAACAGGCTATGCCACTGAGCCAAGCAGTGGCAGTAGAAGCATTTCTTGCCTGCACTGTGGGGTGGGGCGAAGGAGAGGTATGCCCTACCAGGCCGAGGAGGGGAAAAGGCACTGCCTGTCCCAGTGGGATGAGGCAGAGTGGTGACAGGGAAGCCAATGGAATGGCGCCTATGGTGTGTGCGCTTGCTGCCCTTGAATCACTCCTTGAACCTGCACAGGAGGCAACAGGCTTACTCTGCCTCATGGGAGATCTGCCTCTGGTGAGCAAACAAGAATGCAGCCCCTTATACTGTGGCCCCTTATACTACATGCATTATGCAGTGCCACTTACCAGAGAGCATGGGGGACTAAACACATGCTCCATAAACACAATAAAATGGCGCATGCAAATAAATTATGACATTTATTCCTAGGGTTAATATAAGGAAATGTCCAACATCTACTGGCCAAAGGGGAATCCCTTACTCTGACTCAGCCCTGGACAACATTTGATACACCAAGCTGAGTGCAGCCCATTAAGTGCTTGACACAGTCCCTGTTTCTGCTGTTCCAGCTAGACAGCAAAAACAGAAGGCCTTTCAAGGCTCTGGTGGGGTGCCATACCTGACTGGTGGGCTGCAGTTGGCTTGGTGGGTCTTAAATCATATATCTGAGAGTAGGCAAGGCGATCACAAGCCAGTCTTGTGTGGCTGTTTAATATACATATATCCTGATTCCAGGTACCAATTCACAGATGACATACTAACAATAATGGGCATTTCCCCTAAATTTCAGAATTCATTGTGTGGTCAGCTGTTACTCATACTATACCTATAGAAAAAAAACATAGGAAGCTGCCATATACTGAGTCAGTCCATAGGTCCACCTTACTCAGTATTGTCTACACAGACTGGCTTCTCCAAGGTTACAGGCAGGAATCTCTCTCAGCCCTATCTTGGAGATGCCAGGGAAGGAACTTGGAGCCTAGATGCTCTTCCCAGAGCGGGTCCATCCCCTGAGGGGAATATCTTACAGTGCTCACACTTCTAGTCTCTCTTTTGTATGCAACCAGGGTGGACCCTGCTTAGCTTAAGGGGACAAGTCATGCTTCCTTACACAAGACCTGCTCTCTTCTCCACTAAAACAATTAGTGCTCTAAGTGTTACAGTTTTCCTTAAAAAAAAAAAAGTACTTTAAAGTTAGCTAAAAACCTCAGTCCTGGAGAGAGATGAAAAACTCATCCCCATTGGCTGATGTGATTATGACATCACTTTCCTGTTTTTCTCTGGGGCAGATATACTACAGTTTATTTTGCTGGGTTTTCTCCATGTGTGTGGTTTTTTTCGTGCCAACTAACAGGCCCCAAAATTATTAAGGTGAGAAACTACATGGGGGGGGGGCGGGGCGGGGGGAGTTCATTCAACTTTGCTCCCAACTAATGAGGAAGAGGCAGCTCTGATTTGAGTAGCATACTGTGGTGTGGGGACTGAGGAATTCTTCTTTAATACAGCAAGCCTTTGGTGTCTGAAGTGGTGGCAGCTCTGATCCGGGGCGATACTGGGGCTGAGGAACCCTTTCTCTACCACCATCTCTAGTGATCCTAGAAGAAGATGGCAGAGAAAACCTAGCAGAATAAACTGCAGCATATTTGCCCCAGAGCAGAACAGGAAAGTGCTTTTATCCCTATCTAATTTAAGGTGGGGGAGCCTCAGGAAAGAGAGCTTCCTTTTCTTTTAGTGTAACTAAGTAAACAGCCCCTTGCACAGTCCCCCTACCCCAGTATCCCACCCAAATCAGAGCTGCAACCTCCTCATTAGTTGGTAGCAAAGTTGGTTGAATCCCCCACCTCCCCTGCCCATGTATTTTCTCATCTTAATGATTTTGGCGTCTGTTAGTTGGCAGAGAAAACCCAGCAGACTAAACTGCAGTATATCTGCCCCGGAGAAGAACAGGAAAGTGATTTCATAATCACATCGGCCAATGGGGGTGTGTTTTCAGTCTCCACTGTTGCTAGGCTAACTTTAAAATATATTTTATTGAAAACGACGAAAATTACAGTAGTGCTTCTTGTTTCACTACCTGCTGATTATGTGACTAAATGCAGTTACGGGAATGGTATAGAAATATGAAAGTTAGGAAAAATCCAAATTATGGGGCCAGAGCTCAGTGGCAGAGCACCTGCTTTGCATGCAGAAGGTCCCAGGTTCAATCCTTGGCATTTCCAGATAGGGCTGGAAAAGCCTCCAGCCTGAAATATTGGAGAGTTCCAGCCAGTCCGTGTAGACAATACTGAGCTAGACTAGGTACAAGGCAGCTTCCTAAATTCCAATGTAAAACACAAATAATTAAGCAGCAGTACATCATCTCATCCTGCGTGGGAGATGGCAATGGTAAACCCCTCCTGTATTCTACCAAAGACAACCACAGGGCTCTGTGGTCGCCAGGAGTAGACATTGACTTGAGGGCACACTTTACACTTTACAGCGGCCTACATGAAACAATGGGAAGAAAGAGGGAGTGAGAAGGAGGATGGGAGGCAAAGCAGTAGCAAAGGCTGTTTATAGCTTGTGGTGCAATGAGTATTTTATAGAAGTACTACCAGTCTGGTGAGCAGGTGACAAGCTGTGCACAAATTCCAGCTCTGTTCTCAAAAACGGTGCCCATTCTGTTGAGCTAGAAAGAGGAAGCGAAATAGCATTTAGCGCTAGAAGTTGGAATGCAAAAACTCTTACATCCTTCAAATGCAGATATGGGAAAACAATACCCCAACATAGCGTGACTAATGTGAGGCTATAGCTTAAACACTTTTTTTGGAGAAGGGAGCAAAGTTTCCTTTGGTTTCAGTTATGAATACTATTTATTATTCATTCATTCGATTTATATACTGCCCTTCCAAAAATGGCTCAGGGCGGTTTACATCAAAATAAAACAATTAAAATCAATTAACAATTAAAAACAAAACTATAAAAACAGCATAAAACATACCAATAAAACATTTAAACAGTTAAAAACCGTGGAGAACCAGGCTGAACATTTTCAGCAGTTAAAAGCAATTTACAACGAATTAAAAACTCTGGAAGGCCAAGCCAATTAGATAGATTTTAAGGGCTCTTCTGAAGGCCAGCAATGAATTCTGGTTATGAATTTCTACTGGGAGTGCATTCCACAGGCCAGGAGCAGCTACAGAGAAGGCCCACCTCTGAGTTGCCACCAGATATACCGGCGGTAACTGGAGACAGACCTCCTCAGATGACCTTAACGTGCGGTGGGAATCATGCAGAAGAGGCACTCGATAACTCTCTCGGATCTAAGCCATGCAGGGCTTTAAAGGTAATAACCAGCACTTTGTATTTTGCCCGGAAACATATCGGCAGCTAGTGTAACTGTTTTGAAACAGGCATAATATGGTCTCTCTGGGTTGCCCCAGAGACCAATCTGGCTGCTGCATTTTGAACTAACTGAAGTTTCCGAACTACGTACAAAGGCAGCCCCGCGTAGATAGAGTGCATTGCAATAATCAAGCCTAGAGGTTACCAGCTGGTGCACCACTGTTTTGAGGTCATCCTCTTCAAGGAATGGGTGCAGCTGTTGAATCAGCTGGAGCTGACAGAAAGCACTCCCGGCCATGGCCTCCACCTGAGATACCAAAGTGAGGCCTGGGTCCAGGAGTACCCGCAAGCTGCACACCTGCTCCTTCCAGGAGAGTGTAACCCCATCCAGCAAAGGAAGATCTAACTCATCCCTCAGATTCTGAACTCCTACAATGAGCACCTCCATCTTGCTTGGATTCAACTACAATTTGTTATTATTTATTTAAAATATTTCTATACCGCCCAGAACTTGCGTCTCTGGGCGGTTTACAATCAAAATCATTTAAAACATTAAATCAATTAACAATTAAAATCATTTAAAAGATTAAAGACATTTAAAACCCAGTATTAAAATTATTTTAAAATATAAATCTAATTAAAAGCCTGGGTCAATAAGTGTGTCTTCAGTGCCTTTTTAAATCCCTCATCCAGCCCATTACTGCCTGTAGGCAGGCATTTAGAGAATGAGTGCCATTTCCTGATGATGCAGATGAAAAGGAGGAGTAGATTTGGATATCACCAGCATACTGATAACACCCAGCACCAAACCTCCTGATGACCTCACTCAGCAGTTTCACGTAAATATTAAGCAGCATTGGTGACAGCCTTGGTGACTATTGAATTTAGACTCTTGAAAAAGCGGGGTGTATCACATTGGGTCTATGACAACTCGCCACAGCCAACTTGCCGCAGGGAACAACGCAACACCCCCCCACCCCCCCAGCTAGCCCGTCCTGTCACTTTGGCTTTCGATCTGGAGGGGACAAGCGGGAGGGAGGTGAGAGGAAGCTAAATTTCCACCTACCACCCAACAAAGGATGTCTTTCACGTTCTGCAGTGGAAGGAAGAATCTCTCTGCATTCCTACCTGTGGGGTTGTGCCTCATAAGAAGTGAAATGTCAGGTGTGAAGCCTGCACCAGAGCTTTAGCGCAGGCGAGCTGCCATTTTCCTCCTCATATTGCCCCTTTGTGGGCCTCCCCAGAGCCTGAACATGTATACACTTATCCAAGCTCTGGCAGTTGTACAGGGCTGGGCCCAGAAACAGAGTGGGGAAATTGATCCGCACCAGACGTTTCAATTCTCATGAGGCGCAACAGCACATGTAGGAATGCAGAGAGATTCTTAGACAGTCTAACACCACACCAAATACAAGCATGATTTGACAATTGCGTGATTATTTTGAAACCCCACAGTGTCCAACAAGAGGCTGTGTTCTATATGGGGAGGATGCTAGGAGATATGCCAATTTTCAACATTCGGATAATGCGGCCCAGATGAGATAAGTGATATGGGGAGGATGCTAGAAGATATGCCAGTTTTCAACGTGCAGATAATGCAGCCCAGACTACAACCCAGTCTCTTGTTCATGCAAAAATAATTAAGTTGTTGGAAGTGAAGGACTCTGCGCTGTCTCATGTCTCAATGACAGAGGGGGACAGACTAGTGATTCAGAGGGGTAGAGGGGTCAAGACATTGGTCATTCCTCCTCTCTACTGCTCTGACACTATCCCTTTGGTATGTAGATTGCTACTCTCAGGGACTTCCTTCCTTCCTGCCTCCCTTCCTCTCTTCTCCCTACTACACATACACTTGCCTCTCTGTGCACCATGTGTGCACAGAGATGCAGACAGCATCTGTCTGCATCCAGCTAGATAGATACATTAGAGATACGATCACTCCACTTTCCTATCTAGAATGGAGTTCTCCAATAAAGACTCCTTATATTGACTTGAAACTATGAACTGTCTCCAAGTTTCTTTTGCTCTCAGCATACACGCACGCCTGGGCAGACTCAGCTGTGTTTTGCCTCTGTACACTCTGCTGTAATAGAAGGGTATCTCTTACTAGAGAGAATTCCCAACATTAATAGATAAAAGCCTAACAGTCTGTACAATCCTGCAGAGTGAATGATTCGCGTGGCATCTTGATATCTTCTCTGCCATGTAAGCAGTTTTATGCTGGGCCATAGGGTGCAGTGAGTTGTACTTTCCTGCAGAGTATTAAAAAACAACAGTATAACATGCACACACACACCTTGGCCAGGAAAGCTCCTCCTAAGAGTTTTGCTAAACAATTCAAAATTCAACTACACACTAGATCCCTCAAGTGTTCTTTTAATATCCCTGGGATAAACGTGAGGTAGTCTGCTTTAATAAAATAACTCAGCAGCAAGGTCTGCTGCTGCTTTGGGGAGACCCACAAAGGGCAATATGAGGAGGAAAATGGCAGCTCGCCTGCTCTACAGCTCTGGTGCAGGCTTCTCACCTGACATTTCACTTCTCATGAGGCACAACCCCACAGGTAGGAATGCAGAGATTTTCCTCCTTCCACTGCAGAACGTGAAAGACATGCTTTGGTGGGTGGCAGGTGGGAATTTAGCTTCCTGTCGCCTCCCTCCTGCTTGTCCCCTCTGGATCAAAAGCCAAAGTGACAGGATGGGCTTGTGTGTGTGTGTGGGGGGGAGTTGCGTTGTTCCCTGCGGCAAGTTGGCCGTGTTCAATTGACCAGTGGTGAGTTGGCCGCGGCGAGTTGTCCCATTCCCTATCACATTATATCTGCCAAGTTAATGCTTAACACTAGTGCCTTTAAATATATCAACAAGCCTCAAAGTTTAGTCTTTTAAAAACATGCCCCACAAAAGCAAATTTGGATTTGATTATTAATGTTGCATAGCTGCAGTGTATATTTTTGAAAAACAGAAAAGAAAAAATATTTTGAAATACACAAAAATCACTAAATCTTAGAAAGAATAATACACTTTCAAGTTCAACATAGAATTTCAAGTGTGCAAGAAGTTTAGCTTTACCTTCTATGCCAAATGAACCCACCAAATTGATTTGTTCTAATCTGCAGTGCAAGTAGGTGTACAAGCAGCATAGGCTAAAGAACAGCACAGTGTGGCTTGGAGGATTTAGATTTGCATTGGCGCACACCCAGTGCACATCGGACCTCTGAGAAAGAAAAAAGAAGACCTGGGTGGCCAAGGTTTCAGGAGGGTATGCCAAGTCCAAGGGCCTGAGAATGATTGAACTCCAACTTTCAGATGTTCTGCTGGGCAGTAGCTTGGTGTCATTTTAGGCAGTGTTTGTTTTTTGTTATGTATAATCTAGTACACAGGTTTTGTGCATTCAGCCACAGAAGTGACAGCTCATAGTGCTGAGGCTGAGCTGTGAACCTAGAAGACTGTGATTCAAATATACCAACAGATCTGTTGGTTTGTTGTTTGTATTACAATTCAGATCCATTACATTATTTGTTTGTTATATGTGATTCAAATATAAACATTCATTTCGTTTGGTGAATTGTTTTCGGTAGGTACCACTTTGAGAGGCAAATCATCAGGGTGGTCAGATAAATTCGAAGTTGAAGATGTGGATGAATCAGATTCATAGTCTTCTGTCAGTATCACAGTTCTTTGGTACAGAAGGGGCAGGGACCTTCTTCTTGGACACCATTTGAGTAGTGGAGGAAGTTATGTCCAGGACTATAGTCTGCATTGACGGGCTCTTTTGAGGTCGAGGTGCCTCCATGGTCTGAGTGGAAATGCATGGATGTAAGACAGGATGCTTTGGTACCGTGTCGGTCTCCAAAATTGGAAGAGTAACCTGCATCAATATCTAAGGCACAGAGGGAGCTGGCGGTGACAACGAGGTGACCTGTGTCGGTATAGAGACTAACATCACAGTTGGAGCAGGCAAGTTTGGAAGAGTCAATGGACTTACCTAGCTGTCAGAACCATTGATGTCAACAGTTGAAGTCAAGCCTTCCAAAGCTTATAGTCTTGATAGTCTGATGGAAGTCCAGGGGAATGTATATGCCTTTGTGCTGCATCTCCACAACCCCCTTCAAGAATCAAGGCTTGTGTGGAGACATAGTCTCTAGCTGCCCTCCAGATGTGTGGACTAGAAGGCTGAAAGCTGTTGAAAGCTGGCAAGCCACAGAATGGAAGGGCTGAAAAGCAGAAGAAGTCAAAGCGCCTGGTGTCTTCAGTATCGAGAAAGTCATGCTGTTGTCCTCGGCATTGAGATCGTGGCTCAAAAAGCTGTAGAAGGTCGAGCTTGATGGTGTACTTTCATCAGAGTCTAGCATGTTACACAGTCGCTGGGCATTGCCTGGTCCCAAACTGTCTTCTATATCGTCATCTTTGACATAGATGCTAAAGGAAACCGGAAAGGATGCGAAGCTTGCAGAGTTGGGTGGGCTGCCGGTGAAGGTGATTGTATCAGTGTCGTGGCTGGTGAGAGCAAATGATCTTGATGCCGAGTAGACAATGCTGTAGTCGGTACCGCTCTCTATGTCAGGGCTGATGTTGACACTCAGCGTTGAGATGTGGGTGATGGACTATCCAGGCTGATGTTGACACTCAGCGTTGAGACGTGGGTGATGGACTATCCTATTTTGCTCTAGTTATGTTTGTGTTTGTACATGGTTTGTTCTCCCACAATGAAATACATCTTTATATACAAAATATGTCATATGTGAAACAGGCCTCAAAAATCACAGAGGTAAATAGTACTGAGCTTCATATGCATTTTCTATTTAATGCAGTTCAGATAATTCTTTCAATGTTGGCTATCCCAGGAAGTGATAGAAACATCAGGTAAGACAATACTTGTACTTCTTCTTTTTAAGCAGTAGTGGCACAAATATGAAATTCAAATAATGAAACTTACCTCAAAAGTATCTGGCAGCCAGTGTATATCTGTTATTACTGCTTTATGGCTGTATTCTATGCAAGAGACTGCGCAGTATCTCACCAGGTGTGGCTCCTTCCCAACTTGTTGCTCCAGCATGAAGCTTGGCTAAAATGGGGCATGACATTTTATTTCTTAGGAGCAAGGTCATGTCATCATATTTTGTAACACATTGAAATCATTCACACAATCAAAAACTGTGTTCTATCCAGGGTTGGGAGCTGTGTGCACTCCAATTTCCGGTTGCATCAGGGGCATAATTATAACAGGGCAAGGGGAGACAGTTGTCTGGGGGCCCACTGCCGGTGGGGGGGCAGAGGCAAGTCACATGACTGACTCCCCCAGCCATGCACCCGCCCGGGCTTCCTTCAGTTGTATTCATCCTCTGAAATTGATGTGAGTGTTAAGACCTGGAGCTACCAGAACAGCATGTCTTTCTCTAGTACCATTAAAGGACTTGCATCGTCCACAATTTACAAAAGCTTTTAAAAAATAATTTAGGACGATGTTCTATTGTGGCACATCTCTCCTTCTCCCTCTCTATATAAACTTCAGTGATGGGGGGGCATTTTAAAATCTTGTCTCTGGGCCCACTCCAACCTTGCTACGCCCCTGGGTTGCATGACAGCAAGGCAGGAAGAAAACCTGGATAGCTTTTCCTCCTACCTTGCTTCCAACATAATTATTTCTACCTAGGTTTTCCTCCTACCTTGCTTCCACACAACCAAAAATTGAGATCACACACAGCTCCCAAACCTGGGTAGAACACAGTTTTTAATTGTGTGAATGTCCTCATTGTTTAAATACAGAGGCCTGCTCTGAAACTACTACTATGAATATTTCTACACTGCTTTACAACAAACTCACAAAGGCCTATGAAATCTAATGCATGCATAGCCAAATGAGGTTAAGTATGTCTATCCCACTTCACAAAAAATGCATGGTATATAGACATGGGTACCTGATCATGTCCATGCCACTTGCATCTACTTCAGACTCCAGCTCCTTCTACTCTTTTCTTGAGTTTTCAAGAAAAGCACGTTTTTGGTATGCACCTCCCATTTGTTTGGATTTTGTTTTTTGTTTTTAATCGCAATGACTCTTTCTATTAACTCTTTTATAAATGTTGTGAGCTGCCCCAAGCAGTAATGTTCTGGAGGGGCGGGGTATAAATATTTTAAACAAATAAATAATAAAATTCTAGATAGATTCAAACTTTTGCCAAAAATGCAGGGGTGTAATCTGATCTATTGGGCTGGCCCAATTTCTTGGAATTCAGGCAAAAGCAACACCTCCAGACTTGCATAGACTACATGTTATGGATGAGTGCCCTGGTCTCCTCGTTTCTCAGTAGTAACTAATAATTATTTTATGGTTAGGCTACCCTTTCATTGTAGACCTTGAGGGCATCTTTCTGCATTAAACTTCATTTATATATCATGTATGCACTCTCAGGTCCTGTTTGCATAGGCTGTATTTTGTCTGTTTGCAAAAGACACACATAGTTTTCTCAAAAGGCATTGGGTCACCCGTCAGCTGAGCGTACATCTGAGGGCATGGGGTCTGCATGTTCTGCTCTTTGCTAGGAAGGATTGACAGAGCATTTTCCAGACAGACCCCCAAACACACCATTTTTCAGGTGCAGGTTAACACACTATATAGGGCAGTAAAAGGAAAAAGCAAAGATGGTGCCATTGAGTTGGTGTCGACTCCTGGCGACCACAGAGCCATGTGGTTTTCTTGGTAGAATACAGGAGGAGTTTACCACTGCCTTTCTCCCATGCAGTATGAGATGATGCCTTTGCCATTGTCACTGTAGTGAGCATCTGCCTCCAGCAGCTTCCTATATCACTGCTGCCTGATACAGGTGACTACAAATATATATACAAATATATAGAGACTTGCATTTTGGGTGGTATACAAATATGTTGAATAAATAAAAATAAATATTACTAGGCAGAGTCTGGGAAGCACATGGGCAGGGATTCAAACTAACAGTCTCTTGCTCCCTAGGTAAGTTGCTTCCCCACATTACCACTGCAGTTGAAAAGGCATTCTTTATATGATTAGGGATCCTCTCCTGAATCAATATTATATAGCAGTGTAGAACTTCCAAGTACAAAAGCAGAAACAGGCACAGTAGCACCCCCTAGTGGTCTGCAGAGAAAAACATAACATAGGGCAGGGCAAGCACTCTCTCAGCAAAGAACTGGAGCATTCCCAGGGGTTTTTAGCTCACTTATCCACTGGAATAGAGAATGTGCATTTACACATCAGCTGGATTCATGCCAAAGTCTGTGTGAGATAATGGGGAGCACTTCACACACAATTCAGATTTTCATTGTACTTTAGAGCCTAGTCCGATTTATGTCCGGAATAGTGGGTTAAAAAAATCCACTTTTTGCAACTGTTTTGGGGGGCGAATTCAAACCCACAGTAAAGCCTTCTGTCTGGGAAAGTTCCTGGTGCTAGTTAGGTAATGTGGGTCAAACCACAGAATCATAGAGACTGAAATCTGTAATGTGAAAAACAATGTGCCTCAACAGTTACGGCAGAACAATTTAAAAAAATAAAAAAAATAGTTATGGCTGACCAAAATTTCAAATCATATAACTATGCAGTTAAACACACAAGGAAGCAGATGGTGTATCCAAATACAGAGCAAAATATGTAACTACAGTGACAAGGTTATGTACATAAACAGGTACATGTAAGCATTCATGTTTTTCATGTCATATTCAGTTTGGCTTCAGCTGTCTCTGGGAAGTGAATTCATGAACAAACTTATGTGTGTGACTAGGACAGTCATTTTTTTCCAGCTCTCACAAAACTGGTAATGGCACCTGTATCTGTAGGCGCATGCCAGAACATGCATCCTAGAATGACTGGGGCTTCAAGTGTAAAAGAAAATTACTCCTGTGAATTAGCCCTAAGTTACTTATATGATATTCTTTGTATAGAAGGATAAATAGAAGTACTAACCATATTAACTGTGGTGCTCTTGCCTCCACCTCCTCCAGTCTTTGCATTTTGTAACCTCTCTTCGTATTCTGAAATGTCCCACAGTACAACCTAAGATGAGGACGGGGGGAAACATGTTTTGAGGTAAATCTTTCTGTTTTACTGACATGTTAATGTGCAGCATGACAGAAGAATGAAATATGTCTCTACAGAATGTACACTGAGTGCTACTTGGGGTTACAGAAACTAAGGAATGTGTTTTATAGTAATAGAAATGGAGGGATTTTTTTAAAGCAATTGTCTCCAGTATGGAGGAATCCCACACAATAGCCTGGAGCTCCTGCTGAACTTCTTATGCATCATAAAATCAATCCTGGGCTACCCAAACAAGGGTGTAATATAAAAGCACAAGGCTTGGCTAGGATAGAGAAGGGATGAGTGGTGCTGAGTGTGCTTTGTCACACCATGCAGCAACTGTTTTGGATGTTTTAGAGGCATTGTTAACAAATGTCTGTGCCAGCCTGTAACAAAAAAGTCCCCTTCTTATGTTTTCTTCCCCACTGTCAATGTTTAAATTGTAAGCCACTTGGGGGTAAGGACATGTATTTTAGCTAATGGAACACCATATACATTTATGATGAATAAAAAAATTGTTGTGCATGATGTGCAGTCCACGATTCCCAGGAGGAAGACTGCAGGTCTGCAAGAAACCCTCAGCATTCCTGTGCTGAGGGCTTATTTCCTTTATACAATTGTAAAGAGCTTTTGGAAGGAGAAGAGAGACACAAAAAATTGTTCGACTCTGCCCCTCCACAACCCTCCCTCCAGCATTGGGAGCTGAAAATTATGTAAGCCACCAATAATAATGAATTGTCCTGGCTAGATTTCTTTGGCACTCTTACTGTGATTGACCCAAGCATTTATCCTAACCGAGAGGAAGAAAACAGTGCGTTCGCATGCATGCAAACGTGTGTGGGTGTGTGTGTGTACACATGTGTAATGCAACAAGGATTAGACTCTTAGTTTTCTGATTAAACTAATCAACTAAGTTTGAGGCGATTATAAAGGGAAACTTCAAACTGGATCTCCACAAGTCCCTCAATCTTCTAAAGAAAGGAGAGCATGTTGTCTGACAGACTTGGCTCCTACATGGTTTAGGAGAGGGCAAACTTTTCCCAGTGCTCAGACCAGCAAGTAAGCAGACCTGGAAGCTTTTATATATGAAAATTTTAGACCTCCTTAATGCGTAAACAAAACACTTAAAAGATTTTCCAACTTGAGCAAACACGTTTCAATGTCCATACCTCATTATCAATGCTCTATTTTCAGGCAGCTGGAAACCACTCATGATTAGATACAGCAACTGAAACTAAATAACCAATCCATAAACAAAATAAAATATTTGTTTTGTTTACACATTAAAGAGGCCTAATGAGACACTGTACAGTAATTAGTTCAGAAGGACAAATCTTGCCATAATCTCACAACCTGACATTCCTCAGGTCATTGGTTCAAGGCCTATTGCTGACTCCAGTCCTGACAAAATTAGGCAACAAAACATCTACAAATCCACGGCAAAAGTGTAATAGGTGAGGAACAAAAAGACTTGGTCTCCACAGTCTGCTAAGCTTGTGCAACCTTTTCTGTAGTAGACATCAAACATGAGGGACTTTCTGGCCTCCTGGCACTGAAAAGCCTGTGAGACGTTAAGGCTATTCACACAAGCAGCCCAGGCAGGGGCGTAGCAAGGTGGGAGTGGGCCCAGAGACAAGATTTTAAAATGCCCCCCCCCCACTGAAGCTCAGCTCATGAAGCAACGGAATTTCAAATGAGGCTGAATAGTGGTAACAAAAAGCATGCGTGTGTGTGTGTGTGTGTGTGTGTGTGTGTGTGTGTGTGTGTATATATATATATATATATATATATATATATATATATATATATATATCCCCTATGTTCCACAGTAGAACATCATCCTAAATTATTTTTTAAAGGTTTTGTAAATTGTGGACGATGCAAGTCATTTAATGGTACTAGAGAAAGACATGCTGTTCTGGCAGCTCCAGGTCTTAACACTCACATCAGTTTTGGAGAATGAATACAACTAAAGGAAGTCTGGGCGGGTGAACACCCCGGGGAGTCAGTCATGTGACTTGCCTCGGGGGGGGGCAAGGCAGTGGGCCCCCAGACAACTGTCTCCCTTTGCCCTATTATAGTTACGCCCCTGAGCCCAGGCTATGGCAGCCCAGCCTGGGTTGGGCTGCTTGTGTGGAACGCCGGGATCACTCCCAATCCTGGGACTTCTACCCCCAAGTAGCCCGATTTCTTAACCTGGGGTTTTGCCAAGGTTAAAAGCAAAACAGGTTGCTCACCTGTAACTTTTGATCTGGAGGTGATCCGTTGTATTCATAATGAAATGCTAACCCCTGCTAACTTGGCAAAGAGGCACCTTTTAACGTGGTGATTCTCTTTATTTAGCAGGGGGAGGGTAACTGGCCCTATTAACATCCAGCACAGTACCTCCAGTGACTGTTGCTGATGTCTATCTTTCTTTTAGATTGTGAGCCCTTTGGAGACAGGGATCCATCTTATTTATTTATTATTTCTCTGTGTAAGCCTCCCTGAGCAATTTTTGGAAGGGTGGTATAGAAATCGAACAACAACCACCACCACCAGAGGAAAAATTAAAAAACCCAGAAGGAATAGAACTGCCCAATGGAAGCAACATCAAGAACCTGGAAGAGAAAGAACATTACAAATACTTGGGCATTCTCCGGGCTGATAACATTGCACACACTGAAGTTAGAAAGGAGATTTAGAAAAATTCTAAAATCCAAACTCAATAGTGGGAACACCATACAAGCCATAAACACCTGGACTATACCTATTATCAGTTACACTACAGGAATAATAGACTGGACCCAGGCAGAGCTAGAGACACTAGATCGTAAGACCAGGAAAATCATGACCATCAATCATGCTCTGCACCCCCGCAGTGATTTAGATAGGCTATACCTCCCTCGCAGCTCAGGTGGAAGAGGAAAGCTGCAAGTCCATCAAACAGTAGAGGAGGAGAAAAGAGGCCTTGGACTATATAAAGAACAGTGAAGAAGATGCACTTAAAATGGTCAATAATGAGAAACTCTTAAACACCAATGAAACAAAGCAGGCCTACAAGAAATAACAAGTCAAGATCCGAGCAGAAAAATGGAGAAATAAGCCCCTGCATGGTCAATATTTGCACAATATATCTGGAAAATCAAACATCACCAAGACCTGGCATTGGCTTAAGAATGGCAACTTGAAGAAAGAAATAGAGGGTTTAATATTGGCAGAACAAGAACAGGCACTAAGAACAAATGCAATAAGAGCAAAAGTCGAAAAGCCAACAACAAATAGCAAGTGCCGCCTTTGTAAAGAAGCAGATGAAACAGTGTACCACCTAATCAGCTGTTGTAAAAAAATCGCACAGACTGACTACAAACAAAGACATGACAAGGTAGCAGGGATGATACACTGGAACATCTGCAAAAAATAAAAGCTATCGGTAGCCAAAAATTGGTGAGACCATAAAATTGAAAAAGTTGTAGAAAATGAAGATGCAAAAATATTATGGGACTTCTGACTACAAACAGACAAACATCTGCCACACAATGCACCAGATATAACTGTAGTTGAGAAGAAAGAAAAACAAGTTAAAATAATCGACATAGCAATACCAGGGGATAGCAGAATAGAAGAAAAAGAAATAGAAAAAATCACCAAATACAAAGATCTACAAATGGAAATTGAAAGGCTGTGGCAGAAGAAGACCAAAATAATCCCAGTAGTAATTGGCGCCCTAGGTGCAATTCCAAAACACCTTGAAGAGGACCTCAACACCATAGGGGCCACAGAAATCACCATCAACCAATTACAAAAAGCAACTTTACTGGGAACAGCCTATATTCTGCTATGATATCTATAATAATAACAGCAACAATATTAATAATAAAATTCAGCCATCCCAGGTCCTCGATGTCTGGATAGAACAAACCAGTCAATAACGCCTGTCTGACCGTGTAAACAAACAACAACAACAAATGGGTTCTGTGCCTGTGGGCAGACTAACTAGCTCCTCGAGCTGTCTTTCTTATTGTCTTTGTCTGCGCCGGACATCTAATGTATTGCCATCTCTAAGGCTGTTTCTGGTTTCTGGAAGAAGGTTGGTAAGATAATTTCTTGGTTCAAGTGAAAGTCAGAAATAATATTTGGGTGGAAGTTTAGATCTAGCTGCATAACAAACTTGTGAGGGTAGAACTCGGTGTATGGTATGCCCATCCTCAAAGCCATCAGTTCACTCACACTCTTGGCTGTGGTGATAGCTATCAGGAACGCAACTTTGAGTGTGAGCAGCCTCAAACCTGCAGTCTCCAGTGGCTCAAATGGAGTCTCCGTTAGTGCTGACAGAACTAAAGATAAACTCCATGGCTCTATTGGCTGCTTCACTGGAGGATATAGATTGTTAAGTCCTTTCATGAAACGTTTGCACTCCAGATAAGAGAACACAGTTGTTCCATCCCACTCCCTGAGCTTCGAAAAAATGGCTGCCAGATGGACCTTTATCGACACGTTTGCTAGTCCCTTCATCTTCAAGGAGGTCATATATAGGACTTGTTTCACCATGGCCCTTAACAGGCGCAAATCATGGTTCCCTGCATGACTAGCAAAACTCCTCCACTTGCTGTCGTTATTGCACCACATAGACAGGTGTCTATTGTTCAATAGCATCTTCTTCAGAAGCCGATCTTCCAAGTAGTCTTCCATACAGTCTTTACATCTGGATGCAGCACCCTTCCCCTCTTGCACACCAGAAGGTCCTGGATGAGTGGAAACCTGTAATAGCTTCCCTTTGCAAGGTGAAACAGCGGTGCAAACCACGGCTGCCTTGGCCACCAGGGTGTCACCAGTATGCACACTGCACTGTCCTTTAGGATTTGTGCTAGGACATGATTGATTACAGGTTGTGGTGGGTAAAGGTATAAGGAGGTTCTTGTTCCATGCGTGTTGGAACACATCGCCCAGCGATCCTTTGCCTATTCCTGCATGTGAGCAGAATTTCACACATTTTTTTGTTGGCAGTGGTTGCAAATAAGTCCACTGCTGGATGCCCCCACAAGTTGAATACCTTCTGGAGACAGGAGTCCTTGATCTCCCACTGTGGAATTGGTCATACTGCCATGTCCGACTGAGGCTGTCAGCCAGAATGTTGTCTACACCCCTTGTGTGAGTGGCCAATGGATATATGGCATGAGCAATGCACTATTCCCAAATTTGCATGCTCAGGGTGCACAACAAAGCTGACATCATGCCTCCCTGTTTGTTGAGGTACGTGATGGCTGTCGTATTGTCCACCTGCACCTGTGTCACTGTGTTCCTTAGCATGGGTTTGAATGCCTTTAGAGTCAGAAACAGTGCTTGCAACTCTAAATAGTTTACATGTTAATGAGCTTGTGGCTTGGACCACATGCCCTAAATCTGATTATTCCCACAATGCACTCCCCAACCCAATAGGGAGGCATCCAAAGTCACCCACTGGGTTGGTATTAAGGGTCTGAGCAGGACTCCCCCCCAAAGATTTTCCTCTGCCATCCCCCACTGAAGGGCGTCCAACATTGAGTGTGGAATTGTCAGATGCATCTTCTGACTGTCTACATTTGGCTGAAAATTTCTTAGGAACCACCTTTGCAGAGGTCTCATTCATAGATGCGTGTGCAGAACAGTTAAGTTGCAAGATGCTATAAGACCCATTAACCGATATATGTTCTCTGAAGTTTGTATTGGGCTGCGTATGAACTGTTGCGCCAGACTCTTGATCTGCTGACAATGCTCCACTGTTAAGTACACTCTTTTTGCTTCCATGTCCAGAATTACCTCAATGAAATTTAGTGGTTTCTGTGGCTCCAGCCTCAACTTTTTCCAGTTGGTATTGATTCCCAAATTCTTCAGCAGCAGAACCATACATTGGATCTGTGAAATCAACTCTTCTTTGCTGCTGCTGACCAGAAGCCAATCGTCTAGCTATGGGTAGACCACTAGACCCTGTGTTCGTAAATAGGCTACTACCACAGCCATAACCTTCATAAAAACATGTGGGGCCATCAACAGTCTGAAGGGCAGGACCACATACTGGTACACCGCATTTCCCACCGCAAATCTGAGGTACTTGCGATGATTCTCCTGAATTCCCACATGAAAGTAGGCGTCCCTCAAATCTAACATTGCTGCCCACTCCTCCCTGCTTAAGAAGGGTAGGATTGCCTGCAACATTGTCATTCTGAATTTCTGGGCCCAAACAAACCAATTGAGCCCCTGAAGATCCATGATTGTCCTGGTTCCTCCATCCTGCTTTGGAATCTGGAAATAGAGGGAGTAGAACCCGGACAACCTGTCTGCCACTGCACTGGTACAATGGCCTGCTTCTTGAGAAGTACCTGCAGCTCCTGCAGAAGCACTGATGTGGCCTTGGTGAACTTCAGGCCTGGAATGGTGGCAGAGTTTTGGACTCTATCGCATACCCAGTCTGTATTATTCTGAGTACCCATTAATCTGATGTTATGTTTTGCCATGCTTGGGCATGGCTTGCCAAATGGATGGTGTTGTTGGCAACTACAAAGCGGATGTTGGGAGCTTTGGCAAATGGTTGATGTTGAATGTGCAGTGGACTGACAAATGAATCGAAGACTCTGCTTGGCGTTCTTGTTAGAAGGGACATTTTGAGTCTTATTTCTTTGTCCAAAACCCTTAGATCTTTGGAAGGGTCTATACTACCTTTTAAACTCTCTTCTGTCTTGGTATTTAAAAGGTCTCTGGTGACCATACGTATGGTTACGCAATCCCAGCGCTGACATTGATGAAGAGGCCATGAATGTTTTGGCTGTGTATTTTGATTTTCTTAGGGATTCCATCATGGAATCTGTGTTTTCATTAAAGAGCCCTTTGCCATTGAATGCTAAGTTTTCCACGCACTCTCACATGTCCTGTTGAAGTGTCGTGGACCTGAGTCAAACGTAACGATGCATGGTAACTGCAGTCACCATAGCTCTGAACTCTGTTTCAGCAAAATGTTTGAAAGCACTGAGCTGCTGCCTTGTAACCGAGGTTGTCTTTTCATACACTTCTGAGAATCTGTCTTGAAACTCCTCCGGTGTCATCGAAGTAGAATCTTGGAGTAGAGTATCCCACAAAAAGTGGTTATAGTGAGCCATGCAGGCTGCATAATTCACAATTCTAATTACTAAACTAGATGTGGCATATAACTTTCTGCCCAACAAATCTATTTTCCTTCCCTCCTTGTCTGAAGGTGTTGTATGGCAACAACCTCCTTTTGAAGACGACGCTCAGTCGAGCACCATTGAGTTTGGTACTGGATGTTGCAGTAAGTACGTATTATCTTCCTCCTGCACTCTGTATAAATTTTCAAGGTGCTTTGAAGTGAGTGTAGATGTCAGGAGGACATCCCCGGCTGTCTTAACTGCTTTAGTAATAACCAGTATCATGGGTAGGGCTAAGGGGTGTGAAGACTTAGTCTTCGCCATCATGTTGTAAACCAGATCTTTAAGCTCTGTTTCGGGCATCCTTAAGTCCATACTCAGAGCCTCAGCGATGTCCCTGATAAAAGCATGAAAAGCTTTCTGCTGCTCAGACAGAGATGTAGACAGCCTTGGAGGTACATCTGAGGGCGGGTCTGAATGGAGGGTAGCCCTGTCAGAATCTGATTAAGCAGACTCTGAAGAATACCCCTTGGCTTCAGTAGATGAAGGTAATCGCGAAGTTGGAGGAGGGGCTGTTTTTCTCTTCTGCTTACCAGACAACTTTGCAGGCTGGTGCCTGTAATAATTCAAGGGAAGGTAAACATGGTGGCAGTGACTCCAGTGGTTGAGTTTGGCACACCGCAGAAGGCCGTTTATACAGGAAAGTCTTCAGCAGCCTGTGTTGCAGTAGTAACTAGCACAGGGAAATTCTCAGCAGCTTGCGTTGCAGTAGCTACTAAAATAGGCCCTTGTTGTGGTAAGACAGATTGGTGAACTGGTTCTTGATGAGCCATAATTGGTTGGTGGATAGGTTCCTGTTGAGCCTTCCATTGGAGATAATCCGCGCAGTCATCCAGCAGCGTGTGCCTAAATCTGCAGGAGTGTGTAATTTCTCTGTGAATCAGTTGAGTCGCTGGTAAATGAAGTCCTTGCGAAAGAGCATATTGGCTAGGGGACTTTCCATGTCAGAGGTACGAATGCCAAAGAAGTGCTCGAAGTTGCTACTGGCACAGGAGTTGCTCTAGGTTTTAAGAAACTAGACACATCTTGTACTGGCACCTGTTCAGCTCTATGTACCCTTGTTCCTTGCAGCGGAGATACTGAGGGTGTCTTCTGAGGTGGACCTGGGTCATCACCCACATCCTGGTCTACTTCAAGTCCAGTGCTCAGAAAACCCTGGAAGATCTACCCTGACAGTGTGCTGGACGTAGAGTTTAAAGTTGCTTTATCTTGATCCAGAGAGAATCCTCATCCTGGTCATATTCAGCCAACAAGTGTCCCCTCCGCATGCCTCCTGCTGCTGTGCTACTCCTTTGGGGGGTTGAACAAGATTGCACTGGAGTTTGCGCTGCTGAGAGAAGGAGATGCCTCTCGGTGTCGAGGGCGGGTTCACTGTTGACACCACTGGTACAAAGTTGAAAGTTGCTGACGTTGATGCTTTCAATGTCGAGCCCCTTGGTGGGGCCATCGATGTCAAGTCCATCAATGCCGAGGCCATTGGCATGGACACCGATAGGTAGTCAAACAGAAACTGAAGAAATGATGCCCCCAACCTCTGAAGCACGTGCTGGGTGGAGTGGGCATCTCGAGGTGCTAGTTAGTCTGCCTGCGAGGTCCCTGCACAGGCGCAGAACCCATTTCATTATGAATGCAATGGATTACGATCCAGATCCCATGGTTCATTTAACCTTGGCAGACAATCATGACCATGATCGCTGCCAGGTTAAAAGGCTTCCCTCCAGTCTGCCGCCATTTCCGGCAGCAAGCTGAGAGGAAGGAGAGGCAGCTGCTCTATTGAGGGCAGCCGCTGTGCTTATGCTGCATGGCCCTCTGGGATGCAGGAGGGGAAGTTCCTTAGGGTTCCATTCTTTCCCCCATGCTGTTTAACATCTACATGAAACCACTGGCAGAAGTCATCTGGAGATTTGGCTTGAAGGGTCATTAGTATGCAGATGGCAACCAGTTGTATCTCTCTTTTTCATCAGATGTGAGTGAGCGGTGACTGTCCTGAATCAGAGACAGAATAGGCTTTCGGCTTTGTAGAGTCACCTAGACCGTGTTAGCATGGTTACTACTTTGACAGTCAGGTGCATTAAGGGACAATTGGGCCATTTGTTTAATATGTCCCTGGCCCTCAGCACCTGTTGTTTTCCTGAACTTTACAACATTTCTGGAGAAAATAGCCCTGTTTCATGACCTATTAACACAAGTGCAATATGTGAAAGAGCACACACATTGAGATTTATAAACATATACATTTATTCATATATTCTGTTCAACAATATACAATGGTCCCTCGACTTACGATGTTAATCCGTTCCGAACGCACGTTCGGAGGTCGAAATTTTCGTAAGTCGAAGAGCGCATCCACGGAGGTCTGAAAACATTCGTAAGTCAAGGAAGTTGCATCTAAAAATTCGTAGGTCAAGTAAGCCACATCTAAAACAGCAACGACTTCCGGTCTTTTTTGTCATTCGTACCTCGAAAACAGCGTAAGTTGAGTAGTTCGTAGGTCGAGGGACCACTGTATTGTTCAACTGTATAGTAACTGTACACTTCCAATCTGTATTCTAAGAGGGTCTATAGAAGCTTCACTTTTAAAATAAATGCACATTCATACAAAAAATGTACATATGTACAGAGCCCTTTAGATGCATACAACATAATGTGTGAACTGATCAGATGAAGATAAGATACGTTGTAAATGCAAACACACAGCTTAGCATGAGTTGTGTGTTTTTTAAGGTATAAAGCAGATTATACCTGTCCGTTCATACAACCTCCTGCAATGATGTTGGGATCACTTGGAGAGAATTGAAAGCAGTAGATATCTTCAGGGCACTCCAGCATTAGCTAGAAGATATAATTATAAAGATGGGGATAAAAGTTCAGAATTGAGCTCAGTCATATCAAAAATGATTGTTTCTTTGTTGTTCAAGCACTTTATATTAAAGTCTTATTTTAATACCTGAGGGTGAATAGGATCTGCAAAACTCCAAAAAAGAATTGGTGCTTTCCACAGGAGTAATTTCCCAGACTGCTGCACTCGCTCCTCATATGTAAGTCTCTCTGTTACTGCCACTGCGACAATCCCTGAAATGAAGACAGATACAGCTTCATCTTCTGCCATAGGAAAGTATTTTGTGTTCTTTAAATATATATATATTAATGTCTCCACTGAATCTAAACTGGGTACTCTCAAAAATCTATCTATCTATTTATCTTAGGTGTATCCGTCGCTAATCCCATGTGTGGCAGCTCTTGCAAGAGTTCAGCTCTTGCAAGAGTTCGCAAGCAGCTGCCATATAGCAATGGGGATGGGCAGAAGGGAAGAAAATGGCAGTTGCAGCTGGCTGGCAGGTGGGCAAAGAAAACAGTGGTGAATGGCAGGGGGGGGCAGGCAAAGAAAACGGTGGCAAATGGTGGCGGGTAGGTGGAAGAAGGTGGGAGGTGGGCGGCGGTGGCGAAAATGGTGGTGGCGGCAGTGGGTGGGGGAGAAGGCGGTGGCAAACTAGAGGCACAGATGCTCTGCACCTGGCTCAGCTAGTTTATAAGAATTACCTAAAGGTGCGATCAAACATACACATATCCTAAGTTTATGGTCTTCCCCGCTTTTTAATGGCAGGAAATTTCAGAAGTGAATTATGTGTGAAGAAGTACTTGTGTGTGGCCTGAATCAGCTACTATTCAATTTCACTGGGTTACCCATATTATGACCGAGAGGAAAACAAATTCTGTCTCCACATTGTTCATAATTTCATAAACATCCGCCTCCTCAGCTGTCTTTTTCTAAGTTAAAAACCACCATATTCTGTAGCCTTTCCTTCACAAGATCAAAAGGAGCAAACAGAGCTTTGTTACATGTGGCTGCTGCATGTAATTTGCTGCTTAGAAATTATGGACGCAAAGCAGGAGATTGTGGTTTGAGTACATTTTGCATTTTATTGTGTTGCATTTTGATTTCTCAAATCACAACTACAATCTGCTAAGGGTGAAATAAGAGGTTTTCCAACCTACAGCATATTATCTGCTAGAATATTATGAAATACTTGCTCATCTCCTTTCCCTTCCAGATCAAACTGATTATTCAGAGAAAGGCCAATAAACTGGTTGAGATTTTAATCTTTAAAGCTTTCAAAACATGCTTCACAATGTTTCTAACCTTAAACTGAATATTCTGTAAACTTTACCATAAATGGTTGGATGCCAGCAAATGCAGCTAACAGTTCTATCCTTGAGATAATGCAGGTCTGTAAATGACTGGTATTCCTTAAGGAAAACATCGGACTTGCCCGCAAAGCCACTTTCGTCCTCTGCAAGAGCTTTCCAGTCATCAAAAAAGGCATTCATGATCTCATTTTGCTGCAGTGCTATTTCAACTCTGTGGCATGGACAGATGAAAAAGAAAAGCGATTATGCTACTTCTCAAGGTTCATGCCAGCATATATAATTTATTATTTTAGAAAGGAGCCAGTTTTCATTTTAGAAGTTGTGCCACTTCCACTAAAGTTATACATGCCATGGCTACTATATGGTTGATACTCTGGGTCTTCTACACCAGTGTTTCTCAACCACTGGTCCCTGGACCGCTGCCGGTCCCCGAAGGGTTGAGTGCCGGTCCCTGACTGGGAGTCAACTCCACCCCCCCAAACTGAAATCAAGGCACTCACTTCCTCAATTTTGCACATGGTACGGAAGAGGAAGAGTATCACGGAGACATGGGCCCCTTCTTGTGCCTTGCCTCCACGTGCTGCTGAGATCTTCCTACAGCTATCTTATTCCCTATCTTTACAGCTTCAAACTGTATGCAGTGCGGGGGCATGGAGGAAAAAGTATGGCAGTGGGCGCCACTTGAAGGGCTGCTGGTTCTTGCATGCTCATTGTTTGCAGCCAAAGGTTGGTTGATTGAAACCCAGCTGCCTGTTGTGGTCGAGGCGTCTTGAGAGGGAACGCTGTTTCTCTCTTGCATCAGTGGGGCTTGCTTGTATGTTGTTTTCATTGGCCCCATGTAGCTTTTGGATTTTTCTAATGGCCCAACATCCCCTCTCCATTGAGTAATCACAAGCACCTCCACCCCCACCCTGCACATACTGAAGACATACTGGAGACAAATTTGTTCACCCAGGCTTTTAGATTCAGGGGTTCTCAACCTTGGGTACCCAGATGTTGGTGGACTTCTACTCCCATAATCTCCAGCCATAATGGCCAAATGCCATTGTTGTTGGGGGTTATGGGAGTTTAACTGAGGGACCCAAGGTTAAGAACCCCTAATATTCCATGTTTGCAAAAGATTCCAAATTTAATTATTTTAATGCTTATATTATTTTCATTCTAAACTGCCCAGAGATGCAAGTTTTGGGCAGTAGAGAAGTCTGATAGATAGATAGATAGATAGACAGACTTGAAACCCCTTTACTAACTGCTGGTCTGGGAAACGGCGCATGAAGAATGTAGCGGTCCTTGAAACTCTGCACGAAGAATTTAGCGGTCCTTGACTCCAAAAAGTTTGAGAAACACTGTTCTACACAAACCATAGGTATACATTTGGTAGAAATGGGTTTTTTTAATGATATGACACAGTTATAGATCAAGGAGATTAAAAACATGCTACATTAATTTCCTTTCCACCCTGCCTTTTTGGTGAGAATATTAGCTATCACAATCATGTAAAAGGAACCTTGGCCAATTTCTAAAGAGAGAGGTGGTTGCCTCTGCCCTTGGAAGCCATTTCTGCTGATCCCAGATCCAGAATCTGGGGGTGGTTATTTAGTGAGGAAAGACATGGACAGACCTAGTCTTCATTATTATTATTCACTGACATGATGTGCAGTTCTAATGTCTAAGTTAGAACTTGTAGCATTCCTGCTGCCACTGCCCCAGAAACAGCATCACTGCTGTAGAGAACATGGGAAGCGCTACCAGTATTACCATATTCATTTCCATTCACGACAATGGGAGTAATATGGTAACACGGCTGCCTGCTAGTAGTTCTCTACAGCAACATTCCTACTTTTGGGTCTGCAGCAGCAGCAGCAGCAGCATTACAAGTCTTAATGGAGATGTTAGAGCTACACATCATGTCAGCCATTATCACTATTATTTATTTATTTATTATTATTATTCCTAATTTTTATTGTTATTGTTTGAGGGCCCTAGGCCTGGCCCTGAAATCAGCTTCTGAGGCTGTGTACTGGTACTGGGTACCTTGGCTCAAATTTAAGCTCTGTCCATACAAAGTGAAACCGCTTTCTTGAATACCACCTAATATCCGGTGTTCAAAGGGGAGACATTTTCCGAGTATAATGGCAAAAACTTTCAAGAGCTGACAAAAGTCACAATTGCAGGTGTTGCCGTTTTTAAAGAGACACTTTTAATCATACTCCCTACAAATAAATCCCACTGAACTCAGTAAGACTTGCCTCCAATTCCAGGTATGGACATTCAGGATCGGATTGTGAGATGCTCGTTGGCAACTCATATTAATAGAAGCCTTACTTTGAATTGAACAAGGGATGGAGGGACAGCAACATTGACTCTGCCCTTGAATTCACTTTGTCATAAGAAAGGGGTTCTTTAGCCCCACTCCCTGGTAGACAAATCCCTCCTTTAGGCACCTCAGTTGGTCACTACTATGTTCCTAGGTCTTGGCTCATGCATGGAAATCAGCAACTGAGGTACATAACAGGAGACTAACAAGGCTTCTGTTGCTGTTTGCACAGATGAAAGGGGGGTTTAAAGAGCCTTTGCCTGTTTCTCAGGCTGAGAGAAAGTAGTAGAAGTACAGAGCAATGTAGAGGCTGTGTGTGCACAGGCTTAGGGTCAAGCTGTGCCTATGCTGGAAGCCAGGCAAGAAGTGTTTGGAGGCTGGATTTAGCCTCTGTGCTTCTAGTTGCCCGTCTATACAGCCAGATAATCAGGCACAATCAAAAACAATTTATGCTTTAACAGAGTACGGTACTTAACCTTAAAGCCACAGAGACCATAAAGTTTTTCAGCTCATCTGATGACAAATACTCCTCTTTTTCTTCATCTGAAAATTCCCTAGGATAATACTGTGTTGTTGCATTTTTGGGGTAGGTCCTATAGCAAGTAAAATGCACTGTTTTAGAAATATTTGGGAGGAAAAAATGAAAATCACAATACAGAGGGTAGACTAGTTACAACACATAGCATCCCTTTTCACCTTGACACATTTAGTCAACTTATTTGTGTCATTTTCCAACATTTTCCCACTCCAGTCCATGTCACTGGTTCATGCTGATTGAGAATAGGAAACACAGATAAGTCAGAATAAATTGTACAGAGTGTGTGGGAGCGGGGGGGGGGGAGAACTCAACATAGAGTTTTATTTTTATTAATCTCGTTTTCCACAGAAATGTAATGTTGTTTACTAAAAAGGTCCTGATTTAATCTTGGTAGGGAGGAGTGGATGATGCATGTCAACCTATAGTCTGAAGGTACATGCTGCAGCAACCTTGATAGCTATGCAGGTCTGGGTCTGGTCACCGCCTGCATGAGAGACTGCCAGAATTCACCATGGGGAAAAGGTGGGATGTACATGTAATACGTAAATAATCTCAAGTACTACTTTCTCCAAATTCCAACTTCAGTGAAGATTGTTTGATTCTTGGTTACTCTTGATTAAGAGAACTGAAATAATTTGGCCCTAAATTAAGAGAGATACTATTCCCCCCTTTTTATTACTTAAGAAAGTAGAAAATGTCTTATCCTTACCATTTTGTCTGAGTGCCTGTGACTTTTTCTTTTGGAACTACCTGTATGCCAATATTTTTCTCAAGCTGGCGAATGGTGAAGTTTTTATCTTGGTAAGATGTACATTCCACATAGCCATGTTTATCAGTGGAAGCATTTCTGTTGTAGAATTTAATTCGAATCCCAAATTCTTTATGTGGCCGAGAAATCATATATTTAATCTACAATTTCAAACAAAATATTTCTTAATGTTTTTGTTTTCTTGGAGCCATGCCATTTCTAGGAACATAGGAAGCTGCTATATACTGAGTCAGACCATTGGTCCATCTAGCTCAGTATCATCTACAGAGACTGGCAGCAACTTCTCCAAGGTTGAGGCAGGAATCTCTCTAAGCCCTATCTTGGAGATGCCAGGGAGGGAACTTGGAACCTAGATGCTCTTCCCAGATTGTATGATTTATACTTGTAGAAGGAGGTGGGTTTTTTGTTTTAGTAATGATTGTGCTTTGTCTTGAATACATGGCTTAAAGGCAAAAGTCCAAAGCGACATATGAACCACTGAATAGCAACAGAGGTATTTGCAGGTTCATTTGTGATGTTACCTCCACAAATGTGTAATACACAGTCAACCTTGCCAGTAACTTTGTTACTTTGTATATCAAATGCCATTCCATAACAGCATGCAAGCTTACCCTCCGATAAAGCCTAGGAAGGTTTACCAAGCAAAGTTATTTCTGTAAGTGGGGAGAGGAAGGAAGGGGAGGGAAGAAAAGATATGGAGAAGAACCAAGGCTGAAGGTTATTTTCAATTGTCTTGGTGTGTTTCTTTTATAGAAAAAAGTATGTTATAAATTGTATTTATCTGTTTATCTATTTATAATATTTTAATACTGCCCCAAACTCACGTCTCTGCACAGTTTACAACCAAGCAAGCAAGCAAACAAACAAGCAGAAAAAGTCAAAATATTAGTTAAAATAAATGACAACAGAAAACTTAAAATATTAGTTAAAACAAAATAAATGATACAGTAAAAGTCAAAACAGTACAACAATTTAAATTTTATAACAACATTTTAAAATGATGTCAAAACAATATTTAATTAAAAACCTGGATGAAGAGATGCCGGCCAGTGAGAAGCCGGCCAGTGAGCAGTGCACTCAGCAGAGCGTGCAGGCCAGGCAGCAGCAGCAGCACACATGTGTGAGAGAACAATCCTTCCAGTCTCCTGATGCTGCCCTGCACAAGTGCGAGGGGTGGAGGGAGCCAGCCAGGAGGAGGGATGACCAGTCGGCTGGCCAATGAGGAGCAGGCAGGCTGGCTGAGAGGCAGGCAGTGTGGCGCCCGCCCCGGAGTGACGCATGGCGCCACGCCAAGCAGCATTGAAGCAAGCTAAGATTTTTTAGTGAAGGGGGGGCACCCAGTGCCGGGAGGGGGGCCTAGGGCACGTGCCCTGCCTGCCCCCCCCCCATTATGCCTCTGCAATTGAGGCACACTTCCTTTCTCAGTTCCCAATTGGAGATCATCCATCAGGCTGACCAAGGCAGTCTCCACCCCATAGCCCACCCGAAAGCCAGTTTGAAATGGATAATCAGTTTCCTCCAAGACTGTCTGGAGCTGCCACCACCCTCTCAATTACGTTGCCCAGACAGGCCTGTAGTTGCTTAACTCTGAGGGATCCAAGGTAGGCTTCTTCAGAAGCAGTCTAATAATTGCCTCCTTAAGACAAGGAGGCATCCTGCCCTCCCTCAGATTATTGTTATTACTATTTATGAATAATTGATTAAAGAAATTGATGTCATGATGGTAGAATAACCAATGATAATACTAGTAGTAATAGTAAACTTCAGGAATAGGAATTTCATTGCAGTTCTCCAGAGTCTCAAAAACCTTCAGATATAATGACCAGATCATTTCATGCTGAGCCTTTCTTATGTGGAATATAAGCCATTTGACAGCTGCCTTCTATAAGGGTCACATCATCTCCTCAATTGTCTCTGAAAAAAATCACTCTTTAGCTAAGGTTAGCAGAAGCTCTAGAAGACATTTATATTCCAAATACCAACAATTCAACCTAGGCTCATTTCTGTATGCTTTCTAATTCCACTTTTTACTTGGCTTATGAAATCTTGAAGGTTTGTAGTCAAAGACTGAGTGACTAAAAGAAATTTACCCAGTGCCCTGAATTTTTTTATGTAATATCTTTAAGATTGCTATTTGAATTAGACATCAAAGACAATGTTAGCAAAACTAAACAATATGTCTAGGAGTTCTGACCTTTGTTGATGATTCCTTAACTGATTCTTCTTCAATTTCCTTTTCACTTCCAAGCGAGACCCAAGGTTTGCGCACTGGAGGCTTGTAAACATATTCTTCTTGTGACCCCTCTTTAACCTCTCCTTCCTCTTCCTCTGGCTCTGGAGGCTGCCCAAGAAATATTTGCAAAACAAATATTTCATTCCCATATTATTTATTGATAGTAGTAGCTGTAACTTTTATTTTGGTCACTGACCAGCAAATTCAGAAAAGCAAAAGTAAAAAAGAAAAATAATAAAATAAAATAAAAAGATGAAAATACATAAAATTCCTAAAGGTTCCTAGAAACATTTAAACATATTGGGGGAAACACCAACATCATTTACAGGGAAGCAGGAAAAAAGGAGAAAGACAACTCAATATATAACAGCTATCTTCAATAGACAATAATACTTAGTTGTTCAAATACATAACATGGTCTTACGAATTCTACTGGCAATTAGGCAGAACCTGGCAACTGCAAAAGAAATCTTATTGTGATCTGATAAAAGATAATATATGTAGAAATCATCAGAACAGCCCGGAAAATTTAATAAATGTTGAGTAATGTGCATATCACGAATGTCCCTATAAACATTACAATATAATAGAACATGTGCTGTTGATTCTATGGCTCCTGAATCTCAGGGGCAAAAGCGCTCTGTAAACAGGATTTTGTTAAATCTGCCCTCAAGCACTGCAGTGCACAGGACATTAAATCGTACTTGGGTAAACACCCTGCGACACTTGGTCATTATAATCTGGTTAAGATATCTGGTAGGATGTGTGTTCAGAATTTGATTTCCCAGCACTCCTTCCCTTGGAATGAAACTTTGGTCTGGCTGCCATTCTGCATCTAAGATTCTTTGGGTAACCAACTTCACCATCTTGGCCCAATCATAGCCCATCACTGTTAGTACTTGTGGTGATAGGCCACAAGTAAGCAGTTTCTGCTCAAACGTACGTTCCCATTTAGAGATAAATTCATCCACAAGCATCAACAGAGTTAGCCCCAAAGGAAAGAAATTAGTTTGAGCCAGAACTTAAAAACAGAAAGCCAGATCTTAGATTCTACCTTGGGAAGGCCAGCCTTCAGACAAAAAACAGCACTGGGGACAAAACGAGCTTTTTGAAATAACTTCCTGAGGAATTTGGACTGTACCACTTCTAATGTTGCAAAATTGGGATATGGGCCAAGTTGGGCACCATATAACAGTTGGGCCAGGGCTTTGGATTCAAACAACTTTACTGCAGCAGGAATGAAACAGGCCCCTCTTGAACAGAAGAAAGCCAAAATGGCTGAAAAAGATTTATGTGCATTTTGTTGCACCTACTCAGAGTGAGCCTTATGACTGGCAGAATGATGAAAAACTATACCTAAATATATATAACTGACTTGCTCAATCCTACATCCGTTGATAGACCAAGTCAGTGTCCTAGAGCACTTTGAGAACCTCATGATTTTAGTTTGGGTATGGTTAATCTGAAGAGCATGCTCCTTACAGTAAAGAGAAAGAGAAGTAAGTGCCCTTCTCATGCCAATTGGTGTTTGAGATAGCATTACAGCATCATCAGCATAAAGTAATAGTGGAACTGATTTGGAAGTCAATGGGTGTGTGTGAAAATCAGAATTAGTTAAAAAAGCAACAATAGAATTTATATAAAAATTAAACGGTGCTAAAATACAGCCTTGTTTAACACCTCTGTATGTTGGAATTGCCTTGGAAAAATGGCCTGCTGCTGTGCACTTAACTTTAAGATGGGTATTCTGCTACACATTGTGTATGAGCAGAAGTAGATGGCAGTCAACTGAGGAAGCTTTCAATTTGCGCCATAGCTTTTCTCTCAATATAAGGTCAAAAGCAAATTTAAAATCTACAAACGCTGTGTAAAGAGCCATTTGGATCTTGAGGTGTATTTTTCTGTCAAGTGTTGTAAGATCAGAGCCTGAGCTAAGGGGGAATAACCAGCTCTGAAACCTGCCTGTTCCAGAGCAAGAATATCTTGTGGCTCAAGCCAGTTTAACAACCTCCTGTATAGGTGTCTTGCATAGATCTTGCTTATAATACTCAGAAGACTTATGGGGCAATAATTTTCAGGTAAATCCCTCTTACCCTTTTCATAGATAGGGATTATGATGGCTGTGCCTTTAGATGTCTTTAGGGATACTTGCAGTCCAGTCTATGTGTGTAAGCAGCAAAGCTAGAACTGGGGCCCACCATTCAAGGTTGTTCTTTATTAGCTTTAGTGGTACAAAGTCATTTCCAGGGGCCTTCCCAGACAAGATACGTGACTAGTTTAGAAACTTCAGAGCATGTCACCAGGTGCCATTCTGGTAGGGCGTTTGCTGATAATTCCACATCACTCGCGGGAAGATCTTCCACTACTCCCAGTTTAATCATCTTGGTTGATGACACCCCTGTCATATACCTACTCCCTGTCACCTCCATACACAATCCCGATGAAGCGGCACCCTGACCTTTTGATTCCACATCAGAATCTTGGGTCTCTTCCTTAACATAAAGCATATGGTTCTACCATACTGAAGCTGGAATGTGACAATCCCATCATGAAGGATTGTGGTTAAGATCAGAATTCTGGGCAACACAGTGCCAAAAGAGGGAGGAATCTGAGCAGCTGCTATCAATCACCACCATGCAGCTCTCTGGGCATTGCTCTTTTTCAATTTCAATAGTAATTTGTACTGTTTTTCTAAATGTAAAAGGTGCTGGGGGGGCCAATGAGGGGTTCTCTCTATAGTTGGTATATACCCTAACAAGGAATTGTTTAGCAGTTTGGCATTCCTGATTGAACCAATGCTGAGAATGATACACTTGAGTGGGACGTTTCGTAAGACAGGATGTGGTTAAAACAGGTTGGAGGGCCTGGATAAGGTTACTATAATGCTCTAAAATGTTGCTCCCCCGGTCATTTATAATAAGCAAAGCACACATTTGGAGACAACTGTGAAATGACAAAACAGTGGCAGAGTTATCAGCTAGTTGTCTAGACCACTTAGCACCAAGGGGGCCAGATTCAGCTGTTAATTCAGGATACATAGTTGGCTCAATGAACAAATACTTATCAAGAGATCTCACAAAAAGCATCACCGGGAGATGGTCACTATTAGGCCAGATATCAATTTTAAATTGGACTTAAAAAAATTAATATGTTTTGAGAGACCGCAATATGATCAGGGGTACTCATTTTGTTTCCTACCCAGAAGGAAAATTCTTATCCGTCATGGCCCCATTTAAAGATTTCAGGTCACAGTTTTAAAAAGCTTGAGAGAAAAATAATCCCACATAGTTGGCAACCTTATCTTTGGATTGCCGTTCCAGTAGTGGTGGGATCTCCTGTCAGGGGGATACATGGCAAATTTTGCATATAGCATCTGCTCATTGGGGCCTAAACATGTGTTAAAGTCACCACCTAAGATCACAAAAGCAGAAGGATAGGAGACCAATAGATTCACTAGGTAACTCTCTAGTTTAGACCAGTTCTCTTTGGTCTGTATTTTTGTTGATGTAGGAGGTAAATATACATTAATCAACAGGAGACTCATATTACTAGATCTGACCAAAACTGCCATAGCAGATTGTTTAAAAAAGGCTAATTTGGTTATTGAAGCCTGTAGTGAGGTTAAAATAAGAAGGCCCAACTCCCCACAAAGTCTTCCCCTGCCTGCCCCATTGATAGCATGCAGGGAGAAGGAAATAAATCCATCCAGTAGTGGATCCTCAGAAACCCAAGTCTCTTGTAGAAGGACAAAATCAAATCTGGCCAAATAATTTATAAAAGAGGGTTCCTTAATTTGTGACCTCCAGCTAGCAACATTCCAGGATAGACAGATAGACAGTGAGGCTGTTCTCACATGCAGACAAAACAAGGTTAATAGAGCCAAGTCCAGTCCTGCCCACAGGTAAGAACCACCGGGATTGGGCCCGATCCTGGTGGTGCCTCAGGAGCAAACCCACCAAGCCAGCCACCCTCCTAAACGAGAGGAGAGTGCCAGTCTTCTCTTAACCCCACTTTTGTAATCATATGCCTGCCCTGGCTGCTTGCGAGTCTTCTAGCCAGCATCAGGGAGGGGGGATCCCCATAATGCACCGTGCATAATGTGGTGCTTTATGGGGGTTACAGGGGTGGAGTGACACCTCCCAGCATCCTAATCTCTGCGCTGCCTGAGGAGGCAGCTGCACATTTGAGTGTGTGATCTCTGTGCCCAGACTCTCAACAAGGATCGTCAGTGGGGAGATAAGATTTTTAAGGCTTCCTCCCCGCTGACCCTGTAACCTTTCTCACAAATCATGTGTGTGTAGTGCAAATGATGCTCTCCACACTTTATATCAGTTTCAGCAGCTTCTACCCATGAGCCTATTTTGACGTTCTGTCAGACACCTATGGGATAATATCACTGGTATAGCCAGGGAAATGGGGCCTGTGTTCACCCACAGCCCTGCTGAGCATGTACAGCCAGCGTGGTGTAGTGGCTAGAGTGCTGGACTAGGACCGGGGAGACCAGAGTTCAAATCCCCATTCAGCCATGAAACTAGCTGGGTGACTCTGGGCCAGTCACTTCTCTCTCAGCCTAACCTACTTCACAGGGTTGTTGTGAAAGAGAAACTCAAGTATGTAGTACACCGCTCTGGGCTCCTTGGAGGAAGAGTGGGATATAAATGTAAAAGTAATCATCATCATCCCTTGGAGGTGTGTCCAGAGGGCCCACATGAGCCCTCCAGAACTCATTCCCAGCTGGAACTCATTCCCTCACTGAACTCATGTGCCCTCCGGAACTCATTCTCTCACTGGAGGAAGAGAAAGAGGGGAAAAACACATGCACTACGGAAGGGATCCCATGGCCATTCCAGGACTCAGGCCACTCCCCCTTGCATGTGACATCACACACAAGTGGGTGTGGCCAGGGCCCCAGAAGGGCCATGGGAGCCCCCTGTAGCTCATTCTCTTTGCTGGCTGGTGCACAGTTTTTCTCCTTTCTCTCTCTCCAGTGAGGGAGATAAAGGAAAATAGATGCACCCAGCCAGCAAATGCCGGCTTGGAAATGAGTACTGGGGGTGGGGCCAAGACAGGCAGCTCCCAGGAGCTGGGCTGCATGGGTTCTTGGAACCAAGCTGCTCTATTATAGCTCTGCCTCTGAATAATATGTTAACAGTTTCAAAATGCCTTACATTTAGTATGCTTTCCTTGGCCTCCTCAGTTGCAACAAGATAAAAGATTTGTCCATATTTCAATTCTCTGTCAAAAACTATCAGAAGTTCTTCCCCAGGATAATCCTGTGTGGATACAAAACAGTTGAGATGTCTTAAGTAGAAATTACTTCTACATCCAGCTATAATTTACACTAATTTAATACCAATGGATCTCAGGGTTTCTCAGTGACATTTTTTGTCTAGCTCTACTTCAAAGGTGCAGCCTCTTTTGAGATTCCCCCCCCCCAAATGTAGTCTTTAAAAGTGTCTGTTTTACATAACCATATCCTAGATTTAGCCCTGCCAGTCTTTGATACCTAGTACTTGTCTATCTTTTGCAATAAACACACAAACCACCTCAGATCATTTCCCCACATATAACAGATATAGAGTGTCCCTTCTCCAGTACATAAGATATCACAGATTTTCCTTAACAGACTTTTGAGCGGCCCATTTTTAAGAAAAGAGCATTACATGCCACTGAAAGTCTAATACAACCCAACATGAATTCAGTAATGTCTGAATCAGTGAACCCAAATCCTGACACAAACCCTGAAAATGTATGCACTGAAGGGGGTTACTCACTAGGATAATTTTTTTGATTGGGTGGAAGTCAGAAATTGCAGCTCTTGTCTTCATATCTTGAATTATATCCTCTTTTTTCACAAGTTTGTAAGGATTTTCAGCAGTGACATCTACATCAACAAAACAACTAAATATTTCCTGAGTTTTTTCAGTGAGGACGAGGGGAAAGATTTCTGGGTGGCCTGAAAGAACAAACAGCAAAAACAAAAGCTTTTTTTCTTAAAGATTCATAGCATTCCAAGCAGGTAACTAGCAATCTAAAATCTTCAATGAATTTCTGAACAAGTATAATTGTTTTTAGCATCCTTAGTGGTATTACTTTTTGTAAATAATGAGTATTATTACAGTGTTGTCCTTGTTGACTGTCTTCGCATGTTCAGATATTATCTTCCACATGTTCAATAAACATACATGGAGGAAGTAGGTAAGCTCTGCCCCCAATCTCCACATATTAATTGAATGCCCTGCTCAAGAATTCTTACTTCAGTTATTACTTACCTCAGGGGTTCTCAGAGCTACTAAAGGCCATTGTGGCTGGGGATTATGGGAGTTGAAGTCCAACAATGACATCTGGGGAGCCAAGCTTGAGAACCTCTGATTTACCTTATTTATTTATTTATTTATTGTATTTCTATACCGCCTGATATAGAAATCTCCAGGTGGTGTAGAAGTTAAAACATAATATAAAAACAATATGAAACAATTAAAATTCATAAAATAGATAAAAATCTCAATGAATAAAAACATTTTAAAATTTCAATAAAAAGCCTGGGGAAACAACTATGTCTTCAGGGTCCTCCTAAAAACAAACAAAGAAAATGCTCTTATTTCAGCAGGGAGCACATTCCAAAGTCCCAGGGCAGCCACAGAGAAGGCCTGGTCCTGAGTTGACAACTAACAAGTCAGCGGCACCTGTAACCAGACCTCTCCAGATGATCTTAATAGGCAACAGGTTTCACGACAGAGAAGGCGCTCTCTTAAGTAACCTGGACCCAAGCCATAGAGGGCTTTATAGGTAATAACTAGCACTTTGTATTTCGTTCAGAAACATATCGGCAGACAGTTCAGTTCTTTCAAAATCAGGGTTATATAGTGCCTTCAGGTAAACCCAGAGACCAATCTGGCTGCTGCATTCTGTACCAGTTGTAGTTTCCAAAATACATACAAAGGCAGCCCCATGTAGAGTGCATTACAGTAGTCAAGCCTAGAGGTTGCCAGTATATGTACCACTGTTTTAACGTCATTTGACTCCAGAAATGGATGTATCTGGTGTATCAGCCGAAGCTGATAAAAGGCACTCCTGGCTACTGCCTCAGTCTGAGAAACAGGGAGAGTTTTGGATTCAGGAGCACTCCCAAACTATGTACCTGATCTTTCAGGAGGAGTGTAACCTCATCCTGAACAGGCAGATCTAAACCAGCTCTCAAGTACGAACTCCCTACAGACAGTACCACCATCTTATCTGGATTCAGCTTCAGTTTGTTATCCCTCATCCAGCTCATTATTGCCTCCAGGCAGGCATTGAGGGGTGGTGGTCATGCCATTTCCTGATGAAGTTAGTATGGAGAAATAGATCTGGGTGTCATCAGCATATTGATAACATCCCAGACCAAACTTCCTGATGATCTCTCTCAGCGGTTTCATGTAGTAGATATAAAGCATTGGAGACAGTATGGACATTATGATTATGGTTGAGTCAAAAAGGGGAGGGGATTATTTTTGTAAACATTGTGTTGTTTCTAAAAGTGCCCCCCATATCAGAGATTTTGGGGAAATTGTTGCAAAAGGGAAAGAAAGTGAACACCTGTTCAGGAAACATTGCCTTGAACAGGCTTAATTTGCCCTCTGTGACTCCATCGTATTCACATGATCCCTCTTAGCTCAGTATTGACTATGTGACCATCCAGAAAGTATTACCTTCACTTTCAATAAGCCTTGCCTGCAATCAGCGATGTCAGCACAGAGCCCAATCTGATTGCTTATATAGCATCAGGACATCTTCACCTTCACTATGTGATATCTTATTAGCAAGGATCACACTAGGAAAGAGAAAGCCCTAACCAAGACAAAAAAATTTACTGAAGCAGTAGTGGATAGGCAAAATCACAGCAGTGAGAAAGGGGAACATAAATATTAAGATCAGCAAAGGGAAATTTAAACCAGCAAAAACAGAACTAGAAATATTAGAGGGTTATAAAACAGAACAAACTTTACTGTTTTGGAGACATACTATTTTATATTTGAAAAAGGAATGTCAGATAAAATACTTGCCTCTCTAGTTTCAAGAAAACAAAAGGAGTTTTCATACCCCATTAAAAAGAATTGAAAGCAATACTTTCACAGCCAAAATGGAACTGAATGAATAGTCAGTGCAGCTAACTATTAATATATTGCTTATTGCTAGTGGGGTGTGTGGATAGACACCATGTCTCCACAAGCTCCCATTCAGGTTGGGGAGCATATGGAGGTTTTGGAAGGGACCACAAGGTATGCCCAAAAATGTTAGTTTTGGAGGGAAGCCTGGATCTCCCTCACAGAACCAAAAACCACCCTCAAAGAAGCAGAGAGCACATATGCTTTCAACCATGAAATGATCAAAGGTTCTGAAAGGAGGTTTTCCAACTCCAGTCAGTCAACAGGGCACAGCCAATAATATTAGAAGTTGGGGGAAGGAAGGTGTGAGAGAGAAATGGGGAAAGGGGTAAGAAAGGGAGGGGACAAGGAAAACCACTGACTGTGGGTTACAAGTTGGTGTTCTTGTGTCTTAACAAGACACAAGCTATATAAATAAAAAGGGGAAGAAAATGCCAAAATAAAGAGAGCACATCCTAAGAACAAAAAGAAACACAAAACTAACAACAAAAATAAATCATGTAAGCAAAGGAATATACTACAGCAAACAAGAAGAGAAAGAAAACCATTCTGACAAGACTCTTCAAACCCGACATTTCACCTTCTTGCTGCTGATCAATGCCTTTATATTCTGTCCCTTCCTTACCAATACAACAAGTGATTTCAGATCTGACACAACATTTTTGCGTTGAGTTCCACTTTAAGATGACCGTGAAGAAACAGGGGGAAAACAAATTCTGTAATGTGCAGAATCGTCACCTACTCATCTGACACTTGCAATAGGCAACAGTCCTTCAGTTGTGTATGCCTTTCCTGAGCTACTCTAGACCATTCTGATATTACATAAATCATGTTGTAATCCATATTCTCTCTCCTTCTCTACATCCAGCTTAAAACATGATATGATGAAGAAATAATATGGAAATGAAGGACAATATGATAGATCAGTGTTTCTCAACCACCGGTCCGCAGACCGGTGCCGGTCCGCAAGATGTTGGGTACCAGTCTGTGAAGCATCACTAATAAAAACCACCACCCTCCCCACAAAAAAATGAATTTCGGGCCAGCAGGAGCTCTCCAGAGCTCATTTCCAGGCAGCCCTCGCTGATGGATAACATTCATTTCGCTGCCTCGAAATGAACATTATCCAGCAGTGAGGGCTGCCTGGAAAAGAGCTCTGGAGAACTGCCCGAAATTGGTTTGGAGGGGTGCCTGGGGGTGGTGGTCGGGGCAAGGCAGGAGACCCTATTACTAACTGCTGGTCCGGGAAACTGCACACAAATAATCTACTGGTCCATGACTCCAAAAACGTTGAGAAACTCTGTGATAGATAAAGGAAGTCAGAATAGGTCGCAGTTGGATTCTGTTATGTTCTGTGATGCTTATTCATATAGAACCCTGTAAGAGATGTTCTTGGGGGTTATGCCCATTGATTACTTGGGGATCCATGGTAAATATGCAAGTATCCTTGATATGGGCACACTTCATGCACCTCTCCATATGGGAGATAACATATATAGTTAGTCACTGTTCACTAAATCTGGAAGCATGCATAAAGGATCCAGTGTGAGTAGGTCACACTTTTGCTGTTTCAATGTAATGTGCAAAGCAGAGACAAGATTTTACTCTGAGAAGATTGAAGCTATGGGAGATGTTCTGTAGGGCATACTGTTGTGTTACAATGTTTTTTAAATCACCAAGTGTTGCAGTCCAGAGTCTTGCATCATGCACCCAAATGCATATATGGAGCTTCTCAAGAGCACACACATGGAGCTCTTCTGTGGTCTGCCCTATTTATGGCTACCCCATCTCAATGTAGACAGCTGATCTAGATGCACACATAAGATGTGTTACCCCTATTGCAGTTAATGGGACAGGATTGTGGAGGAGCAAGTGTGCAATGACAATATGTCAGTTCAGATGACAAGGACAGGCATATTTGGCTATTATGAAATTAAATCTAAACTTGAAAATCTTGATCAGTTTAGGTACACATTCTTCGGAAAAGTCTTCAGTCACTTAATCCTGTTTAGAGCTGGAAAAAAACAATTTAATCTCCCTCATCCAGAAACCTAAATCTTCAGCAGATTGCTATAACTTAATATGTTGCATTTGATAAATCCTAATTCTACCTTCTTCCACAGCTGGTTCTTCACTGCACATGCTCAACTACAGTTATTCATTAATATTTACAAAAGGATAAGAGATGGCTGGCATGTTCAGAACTTGGCAAAAAAAAAAAATGGGTGCCTTCTATCTGCAAATCCCAAGAAATTGAGAAAAAATATTTTTAACATTGAGACAGAAGAAACCCATTGCCAGCTCCACAAGTACCTGTTAATTATTCTCTGCATATGTGGTTGGAGTTCATAGATTCAGACAGAAATTGCTTGTAATTTTGTTGGAGGAGGAGATCCAGTGCATCGACCTTTTGTACCAACTATCCCGATAACCACTAGGGACATTTGGAGTTGAAGTAGTTAGTGAGGGTCTGAAACAACTAAATTCTGCTCTCTACTCTGTAACTGGAGTGGATAGCTTCCTTTTGGCGCTTTGCTAAATAAACACAAACCCCAACAGATTTTACAAATGGTAATAAATGTATTATGATTCCCTGTATCTCGCCCCTTCTGTGTCATCCCCATCATAAGTATTTATGAACATCAGGTAATTTATATACTCCTACTGCTATACATGTTTTCTTTTATTTATAGCCACTCTTGCAGCTAAATAACAGGAAAATTTCTTTCACATTCCTTATGACCTTCATGGTTCTGCATGCTGTATATTGGGGCTATGGATGTGCACAAAACAAGCTGGCCCATTTTGCTTCGAGTCCAAACTGGACCGGGCCAGTTGTGTTTTGTCCCCCATCGGACCCCCCACCACCAACATTCAGTTCAGGGAGGTTTGCAAGCATTTTTATGTAAAAATAATTTTCTATTTTAGTACTTACCCCTTCCAGGGGGCTTCTCCAAGGCTGTGCAGGGGGAGTGTCTGGAGAGGTTCCCCTCCCCCTGCCAGTCTTCGTTTTGGCAAAAACTGACTGGTTCGGGTGTTCTTTGGTCCATTACAGGCCTTCCCTCCTCGTGGAGGCCATTTTGGAGGCTGCCATGCATGTGCAATGGGCCTCTGAGTGGCCTGGGTCATGACCCAGCCACGCAGGGGCCCCTTGCACATCCATGGCGGCTTCCAAAATGGCCACTGAAGCAGGGGGAAGGCCCAGAACAGGCCCAAGAAGGCCCAAACTGGGCAATTTTTGCCAAAACGGAGGCTAGCAGAGGGAGGAGAAACCTCCGTGGATCCTCCCGCAGCCTCGGAGAAGCCCCCTGGAGGGGGGGTAAGTACTAAAAAAATATTTTTGACTTAAAAAGGCTTGCGAACTCCCATAACAGTTGGGTCAAGCTGAACCAGGGGGTGGTTCAGCTCAACTCCGAACCTTGAAACTGAACCGGTTCGACCTTGAAACAGTTTGCACATCCCTACTGGGGCAGCCCTTTCATGAGGCAGATTGAGCTGGTAACTTTAGGCGACTGATTGTAGGGGTGCCAACAGAGTGTCAAGATGCTCCCTGCCTTCAGAGCAGCTCTTTAGGGCAGCTCTGACCCTTTCAAACTTTGCAAGCAGAGCCTCTCTTTATACTCCTTGCAAAGCTTGCAAGAAGCATAAGGAGGTTTCGAAAAGGGGCTGGCCCCCACCAGGGGCATGGGGCAAGGCAGAATATTAAGCCTCATCTCAGGCACTACAATACCTTGATCTGCGCTGCTATGTATTCTTCAGAAACTATTTTCCTATGTAGAACTTACCCATGCTTGCCATAGATAGGTCAAGTTCCTCATCCTTTTTAGCTGAAATGAGATAAAATAGATACCAAGGTCAATCAGATCAGTATCATCAGCAGTGGCCAACTAGATGCCTCTGGAAAGCCCACGAGGGTGTGAAGGAAACAGATCTCTCCTATTACCTGTCTTCAGAATCTGGTATTGATATTATAGAGCCCCTGAACATGGAGATTCTATTTACATATATCTAATAGCTATTAACAGACTGATCTATGGATTTATCTAATCTTAAAGCCATCTAAACTGATAGATAATCTTTATTTATGGTCTGTGACCAGTCTTAAATGCACTACATAAAACAGAACATAATTCAAAGCAGTACACACCATTACGATGGATAAGAACAAGAAACATGTAAGAGTAACCAACAAAAGCCTGCTAGTCAAAAGAAAAATCTAACAGCCCACCCAACTTTATTCATACCTTGAAAATTAACTCTGTATCTATATATCTTTAAAACGTACTTAAAGTCTTCCATGCTTACTTATGGTTGGTTAGCTGTTGATGTTTGGGGCAAGCAGTGGCACAAAACATGGCAATGTCATAAGAAATAGTGATCTAAACTAACAGGCATCACTAAATGTGACACCTAATTCTATAATTATAGAATTATAATTATATAGAACTATAATTACAGAATTATTATAATTATAATTCTATAATTTGAACTATGCATGTGACATAGAACTCCCTTTTATATGTTCGGAATCTATTGTCAATCAATTTCATTGTGTCACTCGGACTTCTAGGATTGTGAGATGGAAAAAAATCTCTCTCCCAAGCATTATTTTACAAATCACTATGTTGCCCATTATCCTTCTTCTAAACTGGTCATTTCCAAATGCTTTAGCCTTTGCTTTAGCCTTTTCGCATAGTGAAAATCCTTTGATCATTTCCATCCCCCTTTTCTGTACTTGTTTCAGTGCTACAATATATTTTTCTCAGATGGGGTGGTAATGAGAACTGGATAAGGGGCTGCCATCCTGACTGACGAAGCATGCAGATTAGTAGGGTTTGCAGGATGCAGCAGGAGGATCCACACAACTCCCCCAGTCCTCTTTTACTTGCACTGTTGCAGAAGAATGCTAATGCTTCCAAGTGCTGCTCAGCTCCAGAAGCATTCTGTAAGATCAGAATGCAGAAACACATCACTGACTCTCAGTGATGTGTTTCCGTCCTTACAGTGCACTCCCAGAGTGTGGGCAGCACTTGGGAGAATTCGTGTTTCTGCTCAATAGCACAAGTGCAAGAGGCCTGGGGAGTGGCACAAGGGTTCCTGCTGCATCCCCGCAGACCCTGTTAACACATGCATTTCATCAGTCAAGATGTCAGCTGGTGTGTGGCCGAACCACAGATTTATATAAAGGCATCATTGTACTGGCAGTTTTATTTTCAAGCCCTTCCCTAATAATTCCTAATTTTCACATTTTTCAGTGCCACTACACACTGGCCCTATTCACATATTATGTTCAACACACATACAATCTGTCTACAATGTATGAATGTACATATCTATAGGCATCCAGTTATTCACATGTTATGTTCAACACATGTACAGTAGTACACTTTCTATTCGTAGCCTGCCCTGCATGTGAGGGGGCCTGTAAAGGTAAAGTGTGCTGTTGAGTCGATGTCAACTCCGGGTGATCACAGAGCCCTGTGGTTTTTCTTTGGTAGAATACAGGAGAGGTTTACCACTGACATCTCCCATGCAGTATGAGATGATGCCTTTCAGCATCTTCCTATATCTCTGCTGCCTGATATAGATGTTTCCCAAGGCTGGGAGACATACCAGCAGGGGGCCTGTACCCAAGTTATAAATGAATGCATGTACAGTCATTCACACACAGAAATTTACATGTGTACATTGGTACAACATGATGTCTGAATAGGGCTACTGAGTTGATCCCCCCCAACCCCCGTAAGCTGTCCTAAATGGATCATGTTTTTAAAGCTTTAGACAATGGGTAGTATTCACAAGATGCTCAGGATTCTTTGCAGTTGTGGTGTGCCATTATGTTACACTACTGCTAATGGAAAAGCAGCTTTTTCAGGGACATATACAACTTGTGAAAGAGGTAGTGCAATGTGTTACACAACAATTAGCTAGAACACCATACTGCACTACCACTAGTGCAACACCTTCCACTAGCACAAGAGCTAGTCTGGAACAGAAATTATTGTCTTCTCACAGTCACCTTGGGCTATATCCTTATCTAGGGCAACAGCATTTACACTCGTGAAAGAATGTAAATGTTACCCACTGAAAATCTTCCAACTATATACATTAAACCATTAGAGATAAAAATTGTTGGTATACACTAAGAAATATTTATCTAGCATATGAATTCAGACAAATGACTTTATTCAATTCTGTACTATTATACTTACCAGAAGGTTTTTGCTTCCCTTTGGGTGAGCCTTTTGGTGATCTTTTAGCTTTTGGTGATCCTTTTGGTGATCCCTTTGGTGATCTCTTAGCTTTCGGTGATCCCTTTGGTGATCTCTTAGCTTTCGGTGATCCCTTTGGAGATCCTTTAGCTTTTGGTGGCCCTTTCTCTTTCTTTGCTGAACCTCCATCACGGGGCTCAGAAGGTTCTGGGCTTTCGGCCATTTTTCAGATTTTTGCCTAGAAAATAGGCAGCAGCCATGTAGTCATTTTACTGCAGATGACTTAATGGTTTTGCTCATAATTTGGGGCAATATAATTGTTATTTATAATTGTTAAGCTGTTTGGTTTTATTTTATTGTTATTTTAATATTTGCTAGCCTCTCTGAATGCTCCCTTGACCTTATAGCATCAATCCATTCATTAGTTTCCACTGAAAAATGAGTATTGTCATCATTCTGGAGAAAAGCTAATTTATTTATTTATTTACATTTAATATCCCGCTCTTCCTCCAAGGAGCCCAGAGCAATGTACTACATACTGAAGTTTCTTCTCACAACAACCCTGTGAAGTAGGTTAGGCTGAGAGAGAAGTGACTGGCCCAGAGTCATCCAGCAAGTATCATGGCTGAATGGGGATTTGAACTCAGGTTTCCCCAGTCCTAGTCCAGCACTCTTAACTACTACACCACGCTGGCTCTCCATAGAAAATGACTCAAGTGGCAGAAATCACAGCTCTATTAAAGGGACTCATATGGTCTTTAAGAATGAAGCATAAAACATGTCCAGTATTGCATGACAGAGAAGACTGAGAGGGAAAAGAAGAAGAGGATTCACTCCAGCACCATCATGTGGAAATGATTCACATCACAGCAAACAAAATTTCAGTTTCATAATTTGTGCAAGTTCCAGGTTTTTTTAAAAGAAGATTTTCAAGAGTACAATATAATGCTAACTGGATAGTAAGAAATGGAGATACAGAACACAATCCAACAAAAGTTAAGTTCTAAATCCATCAGAAACATGATAAGATTTAAGTGCATATATTTTTTCTCACTGAAACATGCTCAGTTTTGGGGTGAATTGATTATACCAATATTTTACATGTGTTTCATTTTTTTAGTACAAAAGTAGTCCTTAACATATTTGATATTGAGCCATAGATTCAGTTTTAATTAGTCTAGCTACATATCTGAGGTATGATTCTAGTCATGATAAATGAATAAACCAGTGCAAAGTACTGTTGCATTTGTTTTGTTGGTAGACTTTGCTTTAACATGTTTGTAATGACATCATAGTAGTAGTAGTAGTAGTAGTAGTAGTAGTACGTTCAGATAACATTTTAAGCCTACTTTCCAGTAGACTTATGAGATCACTCAGCATTCCGTGTGTCTGTGGCATGCCTCTGTGTGTATCCATGTGTCCCTATCAACTTTGCAATGCCTGGGCCAATATGAAATAAATTGGGCACAGTTGTAGGGACACATAGGGATACCTCTATGGCATAATTTGTGATGTTATCCACCCCAGTTCAAGATGGCAGACGGGTAAACATTTGAGGTGCAAGTGGGCTAACTTGTAAACTGATTTGAACCAAATTTGCTACAGCTGTAGGGACATACAGGGACACCTGAATGTAGTTTGTGATGATATCATCCACCCCAATCCAAGATGGCAGACATGTGAACATTTGAGGTGCAGTTGGGCTAACTTGAGAACCTCCTAACCAACCTGAACCAACTTTGCTACAGGTATAGAGACACATAGGGACACCTCAAGAGCATAGTTTGTAATTATGTCATTTACCCCCATTCAGATGGTGGATACGTAAACGTTTGAGACTCAAATTGGCTAACTTGTGAACTGCCTAACCGATTTGGACCAAATTTAGTCCAGTTGAAGGGATAATGAAAGGAAAGTAGGCAGATTAGTTCTTACTAGAGCAACTTGTTTAGTTTAAAATGTTTTTATCTGTCGTGGATCTGATAATATAAGGCAACTTCATATATAAGATAAGAGTCACAGGCATAATCAGTGGAGATGTTGGTAGCGATGTTCAGCTACTGCTATGAGAAATTATATTCTTTCAGTTCTACCTGTTGATTCAAAATAAATTTAATTGTGGGCCCCATCTATATGATAATACTTGGCATTTACATAGGACTTTCTGAATGTTCAAAGTGTGTCACATACATCATCTCAAACTTCCTTACAACAGCCCTAAAAGAAATGCCAATACTAAGGAGTGGTGAAGTTGAGATAATATTGGCTCATATAGGACCACATTGTAAACTCAAATCTCAGGTGTGATTTGATTTAAACTGGGGACTTCCCAGCTCACATTCTTAGCCACTACACAACACAAATTCTGTGGGCAGGATGAAGCCTAAATTAGTAAACCTGAAATATTTGGTTGCTTTAGTCCTATTAACAGCAACTACTAGTCCATGGGCACCCCCAATCCAAAAGACTTGCATTGCTGGGTCCACCTGCTGCAGTGTTACACTTGCATCATCCTTGGGATACCCCATCCATTCCTATGCATTTATTTTTTTAATAGTGCAGAAATTCCCAGCCATGGGTCCCCAGATGTTATTGGTCAAGGCTATTGTAGAACTGTTCCCTAGGTTAAACGGGAACACTAGTTAATTGGGTTTTGCAAGAGCTTGAACATAAATTTAAGTATTTTAAATGTAAACATATACATATTTATGTATAAAAATTAAAAAATAATTATGATTACTTTCCCCCTAACATTTCACTTTCCAATAAAGTCCTTGAACTGTGAGGAGTGGACAAAACGGTCCTCTTCTTCAATTCCTCTTGCTCCTTTTCCATCTATAACACATGGCAACTACAGCAGGCCTGCTCAGCTTTTGTCAAGCTAATGAGAATGTGGAAGAGAAAAGTGCCATCCAACTTTTCTCTTTTGCATACCTAAACAATGTTCACTGGCCCTGAATATCATATGGATAGTTGCAGAACCACTATCAGTCACTTATTCAGTAAGGAGCTGAAATAACAACCACAGATTGGAAAATATGATTTGTTTCTTCCAAGTCATCCAAACCTTGAGTCACATGAACAGAGACAACAGTGAAGTTGCTGAACTTAATCATAGGGCTATTTTTAGGAAAGCAGTTTACAAGGCAAGGAAGAAAGCTCCTAAATACAGCTACTTTTTAAACTGATCTCTCTCAAACAAACATTTATTTTTCTTTTTTGAGTTATTGAAAAATGTTGTAAAATGGGAAGGGAATGCAGTGCATCAAAAGTTACAATAATGCATTAATTAATGGGAAATGGCCATATTTCATCAGTAATGCTGGGGTGTGCCAAATGAAAAACTTGGGGGAGACATTGCTACTTTTCTCTGTGACTATGAAGTGGCCAAGATTTATATAAAGTAGAGGAAAATATAAAATGGAGACATGGACTTTTCTATACGAGACCTTTAGTGCTGCCGAAACACCGCACTTCTGCAACCACTTGGAAACAGAATTAAAACTGTGACTGTGTGTGGCACTTGATATCATTCTAAACTCCCCATTTTAAAAAAAATCACATAGTGCCCATCCACACTGACAAAACCCTAAGACCATTTTCTATTCTAACTCAGCAAAGGTCTCTTGTTTGAAATTAATCCTTTAATTAGTCATTCCCTGGTCCAGTAATTACTCATTTCCTCTTTGAAGCCAGAGCAATCCTATGATTTGCTTGTTCATTTATTTTACTTTTTAAGAGCACAGTTGTGCTTCAGTGAAAATATGAAATACATTTATTTGCACACTAATGCTTTGTGTGATTTTTAAAAATGACAAATATTTGGTTATGGGGGAAAGGGACCACCACTGTCCGTAATTAGACAGTGCCACTAGAAAAACAATGCAGAATGGCATCACTAACTGCCTCCTGTATTCCATGCCTCATGAAAATAACTAACTCTCTCCATCAGGTACATCAGTATGCTTGAACCTGCGTCAGGCAAAGCAGATAGGAGGCACAAACTCTAATGGGATCTGTTGAACCAGCAAAGAGCAGATGACAGCTTAAGGCCATGCTGTTCCTTGCACGGATACTCTGCAGGGCATTCCCCATCAGCCAATGCTCCTCACCCCTCTTCTCCTAGATCAGTGAAATGAAATAAAAGGAGTGCTTCCATAGAGGAAAATTCCCTAGTAGCTTTAGGGTTAATTTAGCATGTCATGCTAAACAGTTCCATCACCCACCTCCTTCTTCAAGCAAAGAGAGAGAGAGATGACTTCCCAGCCCCTTGTGAACTGGATACTAAATGAGAGGCCCGCATGCACCTTGCTTAAGCATCAGGGCACATACGCACCTCTCATTCAGTATCCAGCTCATGCGACGCTGGGAAGTTTGGTTGCTGCTCTCCTTGCTGGAATGAGAGAGGTGATCAAATATCTTAACACTGCACTACTGGGTATCCACCAGCACTCACAGTGTTAAGGAGTTTGATTTCCTCCCTCCTCGTCTCCCTCCATGCTGGTCTTCCTTTCCTCCTGAGCAGATTCAACGAGAGGGAGGCTCCCAAGCAGCCAAGCATGTGTTCCACCTTCAAAGCTAGAGCATAGCTCTGTCTTGATATCACCCCTGCTCCTGGTAAGCTGGAGGGGATAGAGGGGGCTCTGGGAAAGAGGCCAGAACCCCACCAAAGTGTACTGGGTCCTCAGTGGTCCAGAACTCCTCCAAGGGAGTGGCTGGCTCCAGCTGCTCTGGCTCTGATGGTTCTGGGACACTGTCATCTGGGCAGGAACCCAGGCCAGGGTGGACTCCTCCTCTCATCCTACAATTTAGTCTCCCTTGGGTCAACATCCAGGTAAACCCCAACACAATAGAACTATACAGCCCACACTGGACAGACTGACACTCCACTACATTTTAAATTGCGGGGTTGGAGCACAAACCAGGTCTTTAAAAGATGGGAGGGCAAAATTGAAAACATTGCCTTGATTTGGCAATGATATAGTCTGGATTCTTTATAATAACTGAGTGGATAGATGCATGATATCTGTTCTAGAGAACACTGCTAGAGTGGAAGTACCCAAAGTATATAAGTGTAGAGGTTCACAAACATATCAGCAGGCACATAAAATAATAATTATTTAAAACTGTGTGTTAAGGGATTTGATAAAAAGAAGAAGAAGAAGAGTGGGTTGGTCAGAACAGTGAGTTAGGATAAAAGCAGTAATGAAACATTTTGTCCTAATTAAGGGGTAGTGTGACAATGTTAGTGCATATTATATGCAATACTAACGTTAGGGAATTAAAGGTGGAAATTGAGAACAAATTAAGACATGGTTTAACATGTGGTGTGTACAAACTATACATGTTGCATATTATTGTTGTAAATAGGACACAACAGTTGTACATTTCTCCTGCACCCTTTGAAATGAATGGAAGTTGTACACATGGAGAGAAAACATTTCTCATGAATTGTGTCCAGCCCTCCTAATAGTTTTGTTTCCTTCAAATCATCAGATGACATTTGGTCTCTCAAAACCACAGTATGAAAATACAATTAAGTTCTGTTTGGTCTTCCCAATAATCTTTATGAGCTCATTAAAACTAATTTTCCAATAAACTGTCAGTTGAATATAAGACAGCTGTCAATTTTTATCTACGGGGCTAAATTTGTCATTTAACAAACCTCCAGTTCTAGAAACTGAGAAATAAGGTTTAAAATTAACAGTGCATTAGGAAACTGCAAATGGCTGATATCTTGTTATCTGAGAGTTCTAAACTTGGATCAGAAAAAAACAAAAACACTCTGATTTAAAAGCACTACGTTCTTTTAATTATCTAATGGGCGGAAACATTTAGCATTATGAAACCAAACTACGAAGTTGCTAGGTGCTCAAGGGGGAAAAGTTAATTAGTTATCAGCAAAGACATGAATGCTGTCTGTAGCAAGAAGGAAGAATGATTAATTGGTGATGAGATGGAACTATTTAAATGTCATGTTTGTGTGCAATACTCATTAAAGACTATAATTTATTTCAGTAAAAAGAACTGAATCATCAGAAAACACAGATGTAGAACACAAATGGTTTTTTTGTGTGTTTTTAATTATTTAACCCACAAAATTGCAATGTCAAAAGGGTTTCATGGAAACATACACCTCAGTCCTTGAAGATCCATGTTTCTTTCAGCAGAAAAACTGTCTCACATCTTTACAGTTCGGTCTAAAAGGATCTAGTCTGTACTTGAGTCCTTGTTTTGATTAAAATTCTGAAATCTGTACAGGGGCCCAGGAAGACATTTATGATCCTTATGTATTATACAAGCATGATAATGCACGTACTGTATATTCAAGGGGCCAATTCGGATGATACTCTGTCTGCAGGTCCTAAAATGCATGATAAGGACATGTGCACACACATCCTTCCCCTCCTTCCTGATGCACTGGACACTTTCCCCTAGTTGTGTGGGGAGGGCAGGCAGTTAATCCTAACTGCCCCTCTACATGCACTACAAAAACTAGTTTAAACGTACTACAAAATGTGCTAGTTTAAACTAGTTTTTGTAACATGTTTAAACTAGTATTTATAGAGTATGTAGAGGGGCAGTGCCAAACATCCACTCTCACCTCTCTCCAAATGCCCTTTCCTATCATATGAATCTGTTCCCAAGGGTTGCTGTATGACCCTCAGGAACAGATTTATACAAGCAGCGGGGAAATGCTTGACTAACAAAGCAGAAGGTTGCCAGTTCGAATCCCCCCGGTATGTTTCTCAACACCTATATCGGGCAGCAGCGATATAGGAAGATGTTGAAAGGCATCATCTCATACTGCGCAGGAGGAGGGAATAGTGAACCCCTTCTTTATTCTACCAAAAGAAAACCACAGGGCTCTGAGGGTGCCAGGAGTCAAAATCGACTTGATGGCACACTTACCTTTAAAAGGCTTTTTGGAGGAAGGGCAGAGATGAGAAAATTGCTCCCTCTCCACAGGGATGCTGATGGCTTCTTGCAGACCTACAGTCCTCCATCACCAGAGGACTGTGGATCACATCGGCCACTGTGTGCAAATCCGGTCAACACATCTCAACAGAGCTCAAAAGAGTGCAGAAAAGGGCAACAAGAAATGGTCAGGAGCCTGAAGCACCTTTCCTGTGAACAAAGGCTAACCCATTTTGAGTTTTTTTAGTTTAAAAAAAAAAGTGATAAAGGAAGCTTATGAAACTATGCATGGTGTGGAGGAACTGGATGGAATGGAGTTTTTCTCCCTCTCCCTTAAATGAAATTGGCTGGCAAGAAATCCAGGCCAGACATAGGAAGCTGCCATATACTGAGTCAGACCATTGGTCTATCTAGCTCAGTATTGTCTACACAGACTGACAGCAGCTTCTCCAAGGTTACAGGCAGGAATCTCTCTCAGCCCTATCTTCGGGAAGAAAGATGACAGACTCATTGTGTCTGCTCAGATAACTTTTTTACTCTATACAGAATGAAAGTTGGAAAGGTCACCTCCTCTTATTGGATCAAGTTAAGGCCTTTGACAAAGTGAACCACAATTATCTGTGGACATTGTTGAAAGCTAAAGGTATACCACCCCTATTCGTGACTTGGATACAGCTGCTCTATATGAATGCAAAGGTGACACCACAGATTAATGAATGGCAGGGAGACCCGATCATTTTGCATTCGGGTGTCCGCCAAAGATGCCCACTGAGCCCATTACTTTATGTTTTTGCCCTGGATCCGATCCAGAGAGAACCCCATCTGCAAGGACTCTCGGTCTCTATCCCTCCGCCCTGCGAGATCTTCCCGGGAGGGAGGGGGAGGGAGAGTGAGGGGATAGCCGAACCACCTGTCCACTCAGAACCGCACTATGAGTTTAGGGTAAAATTTGTAGCTCATGCCGATGATGTTACATTACTGTTATCAAATGAAAATGAAATCTCTGTAATACTAGACCTCTTCTGGGAATATAGCAAGATCTCGGGCTCAGAATTAAATGCTGACAAAAGTGTATTTGTTAAAATGGACCCCGGACGCCAGTAACTCTCGTGCCTACCCATCTCTGAATGTAAAAGTGAAGGGGCCCAGAGTCCAAACTGAAGTGGGTAGATACAGTAAACATTTTGGGGATTGAATATGGGATTAAGGAAAAAGCCTGGGGGGGAAATTGGACAGATTGGGAAGAAAAAGTAATGCTTAAAATCACCATGTGGAAAAAATGGAGCCTTGCCATGTACCAGAAAGCGGTTTACATCCGGACTTACCTGATACCCCCAGTGCATAACCTGGCGGTAGTCTATCCTCCCCCGCTCGATCTCCTTCGGAGAGTTGAAAGCCAGATCTTCCGTCTAGTATGGCACACAGCGTCCTTCCCTTTGGCCCGTGCGGTAGCATTTAAGGAGGTTGAGCGGGGAGGCCTAACCCTACCTGCCCTACAACCCTATTTTGTAACTGAATTCATGTCCTACAGTTTTGGAAACTGGATTTTCGTGAATGTCCATAATATGTCCAACCTCCTGCAAAAAACCTGGGTCTCGCTTTTCGCTCTGCGTTGGCGCAAGTCAGCATGGGGCATAGCATGGTGGGGAAAAGGATCTTTCAATGGTAATATCACACAAGTATTAAAAAGAGAACACCCGGACTACTTGAGAGATTTGTTATTCACACTTATAAAATGGAAGGTTGAACTGGATCTATTTAAAGGATCCTCCTCAGTTAAGCAGCTAAGGAAAACAATTTATGGAGAGATTCTAGAAGTGGGTTTCTTAAAACCTGATTTAGAACGTAAACGCTACAAACACCGCACTTCACAGTACTTGTTGCAACCCGATCACCCTATCACTCTCTTTAAGGAGAAAAAAGTCCCTTTCCATTTATGGGAAACAAGGTGGCGCTTATACCATCAAGTACTACCACTTAATGCGGCTAAGCCATGGCTCCCAGAGGACCAGCAAGAGTGCCCTAAAATCACCTGCAAACAGAAAGCTACTGAGCTAGGTAAAACATTCAGGGAAACCCACTCACATTTCTTAAAAGAGTGTGTGGTAGCCAAAAGAGTGTGGCAGGGAGTAAGCAAGCTGTTAGAGTGGCCTGATTTGGAAAAACAGACTTGGGAAGAACTAACATCGGGTTTGAGCGACAGAACCTCCTTTCGAGGTCCCAGAAAGAAACCTTCAAGGAAACGGGACGGAACCGGTGCCTGCATACTAGGGAATTGGAATGTTCCCCTCCTCGTAATCAGGTTAGTAAACCTGTATGTCATTTATGCAATGCTCCTGCATAGGAATAGGGAGGGAAGACGCGACCAAGAGGTTCACACAGATGAAACAGTAAATCTCTTCTGGAAAAGTTTGTATGGTTATGTGCAAAGAGACAAGAGTATCTCTTCTAAACAGCAATGAGACAAATTGTGGAAATGGACGTCGGACGTAACCCCCCGATTACCTGATGTACCTTGTAATTCCCCCACCCCCGAGTTACAGTACTACCTGCATATACTTCATAGCCTTGTGGGTTTCCAAATCCTTGAGTGTAAATCTTTGTAGATATATGATGTACAAACAACCACTTTGTATATATAATTGTGCTTTGGCAACGTACTGTATGCTTTGGTAGTTTGTTGGTTCAATTAAAAAATCTTGTCCTATCAAAAATAAAAAATAAATAAAAATCTTGTCCTATCTTGGAGAAGTCAGAGAGGGTACTTGAAACCTTCTGCTCTTCCCAGAGCAGCTCCATCCCCTAAGGGGAATATGTTACAGAGCTCACACTTCTAGTCTCCCATTCATATGCAACCAGGGCAGACCCTGCTTAGCTAAGGGGACAAGTCATGCTTGCTACCACAAGACCAGCTCTCCCCAAGACAAGAGGAAGTATTGTACATCTTCAGCAGGAGATGATCATGTGCCTGCATGTGCCTGCACTTCTAGGCTTCACAGAGGCATCTGATTGGCTGCTATGTGAAACAGGATGGATTGAATCCAGCAGGTTTCTCCTCCTCCTCCTCTTTTAGCCTGCTTTCCAGTGAGTTTATGAGATCACCCGGCATTCTGTGTGTGTGTCCATGTGTCCGCCCCCCATCCCATCAACTTCACATCACCTGGACCAGGGGTGTAGCTATTACTTGAGCGAACACAGAGGCAGAGCCACCCAATGGTTCAAAGAACCTGGGCTGGCCCCAATCAGTGGTCACGCCTTGCCCCCCAGGTGCTAAATCTGCACCCCCTGATGCCAGATGGGGGGTGCAGTTTTAGCTCCCAAGCGGGGGCCGCACAGCCCCTTTGGGAGCTAAACTAAGGCTGGCGCTGCATTCACAGCACAGCCAGGAGCAGCTCTTCCCTGCAGGGAAGAGCTGCTCCTTGCTGCGCTGCAAAAGCAGCGCCAACCTTAAGCAGCACCAACCTTAGTTTAGCTCCCAAAGGGGCCGTGCGGCCCCTTTGGGACTTAAACTCCAACTCCTGAACTCAAGGCTCCATTCAGGAGCCAGACCACACACCCCATGTTTGACATCAGATGCGGGGGCATGGCTAGACCCCACGTCAGATACAGGGGTGGGGTCAGCGGGGCCACGGACACACACAGGCTGCCGGCGGTTAGGCTCCACCATTAAGTGGACGGGTTCAAAGAACCAGAGCTCCCAGCTCCTGTGGGCCCCCCAACTCCACCCCTACCTATTTTCTTCATTATCTCCCTCATTCCGAGGGGCTGCCAGGAAGAGGGGTGAACATGGGATCCCTCCCCTAACTACACCCCTGACCTGGACCAATATAAACCAAATCAAGTACAGTTGTATGTACACATAGGGACACCTCAGGGTGTAGTTTGTAATGATGTCATCCACCCCAATCCAAGATGGGGGACACATGAATGTTTGATGTGCAGAGGTCTAACTTGTGGACCACATAACCAATCTGAACCAAATTTAGTCCAGTTGTAGGGACAGTGAAAGGAAAGTAGGCAAATTAGTTCTTATTACTAGAACAACTTGTTTTTAGTTTTTGCAGGGGAGCTGGGTTATGCTGTAGATAGATAGATAGATAGATAGATAAGCTTTATTACAATCATAGATCAGACTGTTCAACAAAAAAACAGCTGTAGAAAGATATAGTCTTTGTGGAAGCAAAGGAGAAAAGAGAAAGGTGCCCCCCCCCAAAAAAAAAACCCACCAAAAAAAACCCCTGACCATGTCCATACACTATATTAGCACATTTCTGCACTTCCTTTTTGGAAAAAAGAAAAAAAATATGTTGTGAGAAACAGAAATATGTTGAGGAAATTGGGGTGTGGGTGTTCCTCCAGTACTTTGCTTTAAAACACCTCAGACAATAATCAGCAGGTGCAGGAAATTGCCTGCCTTGAAGTATACCATACAGTTGCTGCATAACCCAATGGAGTTTTCCTCTGGTGGTTGCACATACTCCTCCTAGACGTAAACAAAGAGGAACTAACTTCACAGGAAGCTTTGGATCCCGAACATAGCTGGACTAGCATGCAAAGGAAGGTACACCATCTCTCTCATTCTCTCTCTCTCTCTCTCTCTCTCTCTCTCTCTCAGGGATCACTACTTACCTGCAACAGTATCTTTCCACTCTACCGTTCTGGGCTTTCGGACGTTCTCCTTATACACAGCAGGCGTCGTTCAGTTGCTATGGTCAACAGCCACTCAAGACTGACAGCTGCAAGAGCTAATGAGCATTTTCTAGGTTTAACCCGCCCCTTCAGAAGGAAAGAGCCACTAGGGCTTCTTGACAAAGTACAATAAACTATCTATGAAGCGTTAAGTGAACTTCACTTCCCAGCATGCATTGCCTTGGTCCTCTCATACGTCAGTGTAGAGAGGGGCTGCTCTGCCGTGCATCATGGGGATTCTTGGTTCGCTTAGTTTGAGTATGTTGCAGGCGGGCGAGCGTGAAAAAACACCAAGTATCGCTTGACAGTATTCAAATCGTTCTGCTCAGTACGGAATGTCTTACCCTTGGGACCTCTCTCCTTTATATTTTCTTTCTAATTGTTTACGAAGGCAAAAACGCACACAGACAAATGACACTCTTTCTGTGAAAGGCTGAATGGGAGAGAGAAGAGAGATGGTAGCTAGATAGCAAATATGCATCCCCCCGTCACGAGGACTGCTTCTGCTTCCTTTGTGACTGCCTTCACGAGAATCTCTTTTACCTTCGTATGTGTCACTGACTGCTCTGGCTGTAATTAAGCTATTAAAGTGATTAGCCGGACTTGAACTCTAATTAGCTTAATTACATCTGAGCTGTATTTTAGCTGCATTTCTGGAGATACAATGAAGGAGCTATTCGGAGAATCTCCTCCCCTTAGCATAACAAGAGACTGTTCTTCATAATTGTAGCTTTGAAACTGAAAAGGAAATTTCATTAAAGACTCAGAACTAACTGAGTTAGTTAGAATATACAGGCATATTCTTCCTTCCTTCTGGGAAATGGGGTGGAGGGAAGGAAAGGAGAACTAGTGATATAACTAGTGATTATTTCCCTGTGCAAACCTTCCTGAGCCATTTTTGGAAGGTTGGTATAGAAATTAAATGAATGAATGAATGACTGTTACACATTTTATGTTCTCACAAAGGCTACAGTACTATCTTGATCTATCAGATTTATTAACTATTGAGTAATAGTAATACACATATAGAATGTGCAGAGTAATTTCACCATTCAACAGTCACAACCAAGGCTAGCCTAAGATTCCAAGGGTCTGTAGGGAGAGTTTCAGGGCAGAGAGCAAGGTCTATATTGAAAATAAAACTGATGTAAAACTCCCATCCACCTAAAATGAGATATACTGGGTTTCAAGGTCTCCTCAAATCCATTGTCATGCCATGCCCCAGCTTTGAAAGGTCTTGCCCCTGAAGATCCAGTTTGCTCCTTTACTGTTGAAACTTCCATCCAGGCTGAAGACCGTTTTAATTGCACAGAGCCTTTTACCTGCCAGTTGTCTGAATGTGTGCTTCTCGACTCAAATTTTTGTTTGACTTTGAATGGTGTTCGCCGCCCTTGCAACACTGTTTTTAGAGCATTTGGATATTGTTTGATTGTTTTTATTGTTATATTGAGACCAGTGTGGCCATTTGAGAGTTACCTTGAGTGCCATATATATTGAGGTAGAAAGGCAGAGACTTTCAGAACTTACTTTATACAAGAACAAATGACTTTAGTAGAGAATGCTTTCCCAGCCAAAAGGCTCCCAATCCAAGAGTACTTGCCCCAATCCTGTTACAAGGGCTTTTAACAGTTTTACTTAGTAATAAGAGAATACTACTTGACCACATGCTTGAAGGCCCTCGTTATAATTCCATGTCTGACTACAGTGGGAGTCCAGCTATGGGTGACTGATGCTGAGGACTGAAGAAATTATAACCAAAAGTTCTTGTGCCTTGTGGGGGCAAGGAAGAGATAAACATATTGTTGGCATTCATCCTCCCCCACCCCCCAAGTGTCTCAGATTTGCAGCTTTGACATGCCTCTGGATCTGTAGATATGCTTGGAAGCCCAAGAGGTTATGGTGATGTCCAGGTGTCCATTTCTCAACCTGCATCTTGTCATATGACTGCAGAACCCTTTCTATCCAAACAAAATCCAGATACTTGGATTCACTGGCCATAACCTTGAGGTTAGACTTCATAAATGTGGTCTATGTGGAGCTGCCCTTGATGACTGTCTAATACATTCAGAGCCCCTGGTGGCACAGTGATAAAACTGCCGCCCTGTAACCAGAAGGTTACAAGTTCGATCCTGACCAGGGGCTCAAGGTTGACTCAGCCTTCCATCCTTCCGAGGTCAGTAAAATGAGTACCCAGAATGTTGGGGGCAATATGCTAAATCATTGTAAACCGCTTAGAGAGCTCTGGCTATAAAGCGGTATATAAATGTAAGTGCTATTGCTATTCAGTGTTCCTATAATCTGGTGGCCTGCCTTCTCCACCAAGAGCCAGCGTGGCATAGTGGTTAGAGTGATGCTGGACTAGGACTAGGGAGACCCGAGTTCAAATCCCCATTCAGCCATGATACTTGCTGATTGACTCTGGGCCAGTCACTTCTCTCTCAGCCTAACCTACTTCACTTAAGTATGTAGTACACCACTCTGGGCTCCTTGGAGCTGGAGGAAGAGCAGGATATTAAAAATGTGGGTGGGGGGGGAGTTGGGAAAGGGGCATACAGAGAACAACACATCACTGTTTCAGCTTCTACAATGACTACCTATTGTCCTCTCAGCAGAACTTGAAGTGCTTTTAACCTTTCATACCCTGACCAGTGTGGGCCCTATACAAGTCTCCTCTCCTTTGTTCCATCATGACAATATCAATCAAGAGTGCCCTCTTGACTGTACCTTCATCACTGCATTGAGTCCAAACAGCAAGGACACATAGAAAGTTATTCTTAGTTGTGACTACCCAACAGTTATGTAACTCCCTCTCCTTACCTTCTATTAAGTGTTTGAATTATGTTGTCAGATCAGCTTCATGAGTGGTAGCCAATGTTTGTTTACTGCAGCAAAAACAACAGTCTTGTAGTACCTTAAAGACCACTGTGATTATTTCAGCATAATTCATTCATAATTCAGCTTAGCTTCATTCATCTGAAGATGTGGGCTGCAGTCCATGAAACCTGATGCTGAAATCAATATGTCTGCCTTTAAGTTGCTACAAGATTCTTTATTGTTTTATCAGATCAGTTAAATTGGTTCTTGTAGTCTGCTGTGTTTATTATCTTTAGTGTTTTTCTATATTGATATGTTATTTATTCATTCTTGTAAGCCACCATGTGTTTATGTTAATAGGGAAAGTTGGAGTAAAAATATGTAATTAATTAAATAAGTGTTTGTGGACTAGAGTACACTTCACCAAATGCACTAAGTGTTATCAATTGTAGATGTGTGTCACACACAGAGTTATAGAGAAAATCTATTATAGTCAGAAGCATTGTCAGCTGTGGGGCCAAAATATGCACGTCCTGTGCAAGGCCTACTGATGATACAAGTAAGCAATAATACATCTGTAAGCCTTCAAGTGCCACAAGACTCATTTTTGTGTGATGATTGTAACAGCATTACAGAGTTTCCCTGTTGGATTTTAGAACAGGAAATTGAGAGGATTGCAAAATTACTAAGTGGTAGATAAGGGTTAACATACAGAACAAGGATGTACTGGAGTAGTGAGCAAGCAGCTGAACAGAACTTCCCATTCCCAATTAACTTCACCCTGCTGCAGGTGTAGGGGTTGTTGTGAACCAAGCCTAATTTGTATGCTAGATATGCTCAGGAACTAGCATATGAAATTAGACAGGCTTCACTAGTGCCACAAAGTGACCAGTTCTTTTATATGGTAACCATGTACAGTCTGGGCACAAAGGTAGAAAGAAGACCAAAACAAAAACACTCCTAAATAATCAATGGGCTTTATTACAGAAAGTTGCTCATCAGGCTAAAATTCAAACAGGTCATCAAAATTAAACATGTTACTGATTCAAGGTGTTGTAGTGTGCCTGGCTATCATCATGTGTGTGCAATCAATAGTTACAGCTGTTTAACAAATCCTAATAACGCATTTAGAGAGAAAAGGAGGAGGAAGAGAAGGCTTAGAAAGTGGGTAGCAGTGATTAGTAGGGAGAAGGAAAATGGGGAGCAGGCTAGGCTGTGCATTAAATAGGCATCTCACCAGGTTCATGAAGAAGGCTTCAAATAAATTGTTCATTGCTGGAACTTGAGAGCGATGCAGGTTTCAGATGGAGGAGAAACATGGGTGCTGGAGAACAGGAGTGTAGGGTACAAGCTTCAAGCAGGCTGGTGGTAGTTTGTTCAGAGTAAGGTGGAGAGCGGGAGCACCATGGCTGGGAAGTCTTGACTTCTTACTGAGTAGCAGAAGTCACCGACAGTTCCTGTCCATGGAAAGAGTTCCTACTTTTAGTCCTGCAGCTTCAGCAGCAAACTCTGGGATGGCTCTTGAGCACAGATCTGCTGGCTAGGCAAAGCTTGCTGGCTCTCTGTTTGGCTTGCTCCATTTTTGTAGTTGTTTCTCCCTTTGATGTCCATTCTTGTTATGCCCCTGGGCTACTGTCTTTTAATTATCAAATTAGCTCAGGATATTTGGTCAGTCAGGGAAAACTCTATTGCTCTATTGTATTGTTCTATTGTCATTCCCCAAAACAAATCTACATCTTCTCCTACTTTGTCCCAAGAATGTTAAAAGTCAGAGGAGCTAGTGAAAGAATCAGATCTATTTGTGTGAGACAGCAATTAAATTACTTCTTGTGTATATCTATCTAGCGTGTAATTATAACAAAAGAATGTTTAAAGTAGCAACAAAAGGGGTGCATGGTTTGAGGCTAGTTAATACATTTGACCGAGGCAGAAGCATCCTTTCCAGCAGAGGTAGGGGATTACCTGAAAGCATGTTAATTTTAGCAGTGTGAGGCAGGCAATCAAGCAAGACCTATTGTGTCTCTTGTGAGTTTCACAAGTTCTAATACACAATGCTAGATTGCCCCTGCCTTCACACAAATCATTTACCAGGCAGTCATGAGGTCTGGGTGTCATGCACTGCTCAGTTCATCTGAATTTAGGCATTAACTGAAACCTTAATAAAATGGAATTCAGACACAGGCCTGAATTCTACACAATTCTGGGTGGGTAATATTGGGGTCAGGGTGTCCCCATCAGGGTGTGTGAGACCATTTTTGATACCCTTCCCTAAGCAGCACTCTGTGCTACCTGAAAATATGTCCCTAAGGACTGCACAACCCTCAGGAACATACGTTAGGGTGGCACAGAGGATATCCTGAGGCAGGGAAGGGCATCCAAAATTGCTGTTTCCCTACTCATCGGTGCATCCTTGCTCTGTATATCAGTCAAGATCCAGAAGACATGGGGGGCGGGAATACTAGGTAAGGTTTTGATGTAGTAGTTGATCCCACAGGTCTGCGGCAGCAATTTGTACAAGCTAAAGAAAAATCAGCGGCTTTCTGCAGGTCTTGTGTGATGATGCAGGGAGGCGGGACGGGAGGGAGCGTGTGCACGCAGAAACACAGCTCTAGGTTCTTCTGATCGCATTGCCTAGGCTGTGGGAGGTGGAGGCTGAGGCTGCTGATGCGGCAGGACCCGTCTTAAGTCACGTGCTGCTTCCTCAGCGGCTGCAGTCGCTGCACCGAGGCAGCTTCACCGCCACAAGCGTGTCGAGGCTTCTGGGGAAGCGTCTTCTTCGCGAGCAGGACGGATTGAGATCCACACACACGCAGCCATGAAAACGGATACCCACTGAGGAGGAGGAGGCGGCGGCTGCCGCCTGCTGAGCTGACAACGCGCACTCCCCCGCCTCTGACCTGCAGGTGAGTTGGTGTGGCGGTGCGCTGCCCCTCTCGCCGCCACCGGGCATCAGGTGTCCTTTTGCAGCGATGCTGCTAATCGGATCCCTCCTGCCGGCCCCTTGCCAAGGGGCAGCTTCTCGAAGGCGGCGCGGCCGTTGAAAGGAATCCGTCTTCAGGGTAGGCTTGTGTTAACTGATGCTGCTGGAGCGGAGCGGGGAGGAGAAAACCAGTCGGGGGAGGCAGGGAACTCATGGCAGCAGGCGGCGGAGGCGTCATCGGCTCAGCCTACGAACTGCAGCACTGCTTCTCTCGCTGTCCTTCGAAAGGTCAGTCTGGCCGGCCGGCGGGGCACTCCTCTCGCAGGGAAACGCTCCGGAGGCGAGAGCCCGCCGGTCGGAGAAACCAGGGGGGAACTTACTTTCCTCTCTTGTGGAGACGGATCATGCGTTGTGCCTTCTCTAGAGCAGCTGCAATGATGGAACTCGGGCGGGAGGCAGGCGTGGACAGACGCTCACCGACGCGTTTCCAATTAGCTTCTTCCCCATTATCCGAAGCGTACTATGAAACGAAAGAGACCGGGAAGGTTATGCCTGGTTTCTAGTCTCGAATGCCTTTAAGAGTTCATTTCATACAGCGACATTAGGAAGATTCTGTACATGCTCAGAGGCTCCGCCTAGCTTCAGGTGAATCAGAATTGAAAGCTGGCACTGGAAACAGGCTGAGCCCTGCTGCCCTCATGAGCTATGTGGTTCAGAGTAAGACCTTTCCCTTCCCACCTATAGTAAAGCTTCTGATGCATTCAAGGATTGTCATCCTACTTACATGAATCTGAAGTAATCGAATTAGTTTTAATCAATTAATTGGTTAATTCTAATTGATCACATTTGCATGTATTTGCGTATGATCGAGACACTAACTGGGAGGGGGCGTGCAGTATTTGCTTTTCGATGGTACCAGTTTTGATGCAGCCAGCATCATTTTAGAAAAGGTGTTCTGTCTGGTGTGAGAGTAAAGGGGAATACTTCTTCTCAGATGGGGCCTGTCGCCTGCAGTTTTATTTAATACTTATATTAAGATTTTTTATTTTTAAAGAGATGTGCTGCTTGAAGCCTGATTATGGCAGTGACTTTAGATAATTCAAAACATTTAAAATCAGTTACTGTAACCAATTAATTTATTAAAGGTAGCAGCCTAAAATTTTATCATTTGATTTTAGCATAATTTCTGTAAGGATGCTAATGCTATTTTTGTTTGCAACTTCTATAAAGACAGTTTCACTAATCATGTTGCCGGGAGAGGTGATGCTTCCTAATTGTTATCACTGTTGTAAGCAACTCAGTGAAATGTGATAAAAGCTATACAGTATTATTGCTTGGGCAATAAAACATTTTTTTGTGAAGGCCATCCTATTTAGATAGTTGTTATTTTATGCTTCTCTCTGTAGAAGAAAGAGATAACCTTTGTACAACTGTATCTGCTAGTGAGTGGGCAAGCTCTTCTTTGAACAACATCAATAAGGCAAGTTTCACTGAAGAGTGAGCCTTTCATTTATTTCTTGGGCTTTTTTGTTTGTTTGTTCTTTTTCGTCTGTGGAATGGCACATAAGCACTGAAGAACATAAGAATGGCCCTGCTGGATCAGGCCCAAGGCATGTCTAGTCCAGTACCGTGGCCTATAGCCCTCAGACCAGTGTTCCCTCTAACGGGGTTTCCCAGATGTTGTTGCCTACAAGTCCCAGAATCCCCAGCTGCAATGGCTTTTGCTTGGGGATTATGGGAGTTGTAGTCAACGACATCTGGACATCCCTGTTAGAGGGAACACTGCCTCAGGCTAGTAGCTATTGATAGATTGTCCTCCATGAATTTGTCTAAGCCCCTTTTAAAGCCATCCAAGCCGGTGACCATCAGCTCAACTGAAATATGGTGACCAGTACTGCACACAGTGGCTGACATGATCTGCAATCCTCCAGTGATCCAAGGAGGGTTGTGGGTTTGCAAGAAGCCTTACTTGTGGTGGATTTTAATGGTGTGATGTGTTGCAATGGTGTTGCCAAGTGTTCCGTTTGAATGTGGGAAGGCAGCACTTGGAGCACGACTCACTTTGGACCATCACTGGGAGGCAAGTCATGCACTCTCATTATAATCTACTTGGCTGGGTTGTCATGAGGCTATTCAGAGTTCCTTGGAAGAAGCATAGGTTTTGAGAGCTAAGTGTGATGTGGTAAGTCAAGGACTTGAGACTAGAACTTGGAAGATCCAGTTTCAAACTCACTCATCACCCATGAAACTCACTGGGACTAGACTTTGGGCTAGTCACTTTCTCTCTCAGCTTAACCTACCTTACAAGGTTGTTATAAGGATTAAATACAGTGCGAGGGAGGGACCTTGTATGCTGCCTTGAATTTCATGGAAGCAGAGTGATATAAAATGTAATAAATAAAACATTCTTAGAGATCTAAGGGCAAGTTTTTGCCTTTATTTCCTTCAAAACTCCCCCTTTCCAAGAAGGGTTTGGCATAGTCCCATAGTCCTCTATTGTAACAAAGTATGATACATGTAATGTCCTATATTTGGGCAATCCAAATCAAATGCATAAGCACAGCATGGGGCCGATCTGGTTTGGCAGCAATATACGTGAAAGGGATTTAGGCGTCTTAGTGGAGAACAAGTTGGACATGAGCCAGCAGTGTGATGCAGCTGCTAAAAAGGCAAATACAATCTTATGCTGCATTAATGGAAGCATAGTGTCCAGAGATAATTAAAAGTCATAGTCTCTTCTGTGCTGGTCAGACCGCACTTGGAATATGGTGTTCAAGTCTCCTTTGCTAAGCAGGGTCTGCCCTGGTTGCATTTGAATGGGAGACTACATGTGAGCACTGTAAGATATTCCCCTGAGGGCATGGGGCCACTCTGGGAAGAGCATCTAGGTTCCAGGTTCCCTCACTGGCATCTCCAAGATAGAGCTGAGAGAGGTTCCTGCCTGCAACCTTGGAGAAACCGCTGCCAGTCTGTGTAGACAATTCTGAGCTAGATGGACCAGTGGTCTGACTCAGTAGAAGGCAGCTTCCTATGTTCCTAAGGATGTTGATAAATTGGAATGGGTTCAGAGGAGGGAAGCAAAGATGGGGAGGGATCTAGAAATAAAGTCCATTGAGGGATAGTTGAAGGAGCTGTGTATGTTTAGCCTGGGGAAGAGACAATATGATAGCAAGCCAATTGGGACATCTAGGTGGGTCAAGCAAGGGTGCATTTTGGCCTCTTCATTGTTCAATATCTATGTAAATTCTTTAATCAAGGGCCTGCAGGGCTTAGATATACACCCCCCCAAAGTTGGCAGATAGACGGCTTCCTGTACTTTTATATGCAGATGATGCAGTCTTTTTGTCTCAGTCACAAGTGGGGATGAAAAGAGCTCTTAAGTCCTTAGCCTCTATTGCAAGGAGCATAGGAAGCTGCCATATACTAAATTGGACCATAGGTCCATCTAGCTCAGTGTTGTCTACAGTACACAGACTGGCAGCGGCTTCTTCAAGGTTGCAGGCAGGAATCTCTCTCAGCCCTATCTTGGAGAAGCCAGGGAGGGAGCTTGAAACCTTCTGCTCTTCCCAGAGTGGCTCCATCACCTGAGGGGAACATCTTACAGTGCTCACACGTCTAGTCTCCCATTCATATGCAGCCAGGGCGGACCCTAATTAGCAAAGAGGACAATTCATGCTTGCTACCACAATACCAGCTCTCCTAATATTAGTTCAGGAGGAGCAGCTCTCCTCTTGAAGAGCAACTGGATATTAATAATCAAAAAACCAAAGTCTTGGCCTTCTCCAACAGGAAGAAAACATATAAATGGAGGATTGACAATCATGACATTGAGCACATTAAATGTTTTAAGTATTTGGGGGTCATATTTCAGGAATCTGGGAGAAGACCGCCCAAATCAGTTATGCTGCTGCTCAGGCACAGAGAAGTACATCAGTTATTCTCAGCTTCCACGGGCAGCAAGGAGGGATGTTCATTCCAGCTGCCATCAACTTATTCAAGGCAAAGTCGATAGCTCAAATGTTATGTGGGGCACAGCTGGGACCCTATGCTAACTATTCCCTCCTGGAGTGGGTCCAAGCCAGGTTCTTAATATCTGACCCCCAAATGTATTTCTAATGCCACTCTGAGACTGGAAGTGGGTGTTACGTCGATAGAGGCCATTGCTTTGTATCTAATACTAATAAACTGGGCAATATTCAACTTATTGCCTTCTGGTCTCCTTCCCTTGGATAGGTACTGCTCAAGCTGGTGGGAGAACTGTGTTAGGAATCTCTGTACCTATGGTCTTTCACCTGAGGCAATTCTCTCTGTGGATTTGGACAGGGCCAAAGAACTTATTAAATGAAGGATCTGGGATACTGAGTTTCAGAAAGACCTTTCGAGGACATCTAGGTCATTCCACCTGCTCAGTGGTCGGATGAGAGCTCGCCCAGCAGATCATCTGTTTCTCCTTACTTTACCCAAACATAGATGGGCTTTTTTGAGAGCCCATACGATTGCTCTCCTTTCAGAATTTTTGGTTGGTAGATAGAGTAGAATTCCGTCTGAGCAGAGATATTGCCCCTGTAACTCAGATGAGATTAAGTCAGTTGTACATGTGCTCCTGAGGTGTGTCTTTTATATAGATCTTAGGTGAAGGTTAATTGACCCTCTTTTACATAATCTGCCAGGTTGATTGGACTAATTCTACATCAGATATTCGCTAATAGATGTGAATTCGTCTATTACACACACACTTGCAAAATTCTGTTGTTCTACAATACAGGTTCGTCACACTCTGCTCGCTAATGGTTAAATCAAATATGGCTATGTTTAAAATTTTATATTGTTTTAAATGTTGTGTTATTGGTCAAAGACCATAATAAAGACTGAACTGAACTGAAAGATATGATAGCTGTCTTCAAATATTGGAGGGCCGACACATAAAATAAGGAGCAGACATGTTATCTTTTGCTCCCAGGAACAGGACTAGTACCAATAGGCTGAAATTACAAGGAAGCGGCTTTAGTTTAGGCATTACGAAGAATTTCCTAACTGTAAGAGCTGTGTGACTATGGAGCTGCTTCTCTGGTTTTCAAACAAAAGCTGTACACCTATCTAGCAGGGAAGCTGTAGCATTGGTCAGGGAGTTGGGCTAGAAGACCCCTGCCTTTTCCCGGCCTAAAATTCTGTGCTTCTATGAAGCAACTGCATTTGGAGTGCTGTGTGCAGTTCTGATCACTGTATCTCAAAAAGGACATTATAGAACTGGAAGATGTGCAGAAGAGGGCAACCAAGCTGATCAGGGGCATAGAGCATCTTCCTTATGAGGCCAGACTACAACATCTGGGGCTTTTTCGTTTAGGAAAAAAGGTGACCGAGGTGAGACATGATAGAGATCTATAAAATCATGCATGCTGCAGAAAGAGTGGATGGCTAGTATTTCATTCATTCATTCATTCATTCATATACCCAAATAGAAGTTGACTTTGTATTTAAGATGATCCCCTAAAAATAGAGGTCAAATACAGATTATTACTGCATTTACCCAAAAGGAAAGGGAATTTGAATTTAAGACCATCTCCCCAGTTTCTAACATCAACGAACCTGGCGGCGGGGGCTGGGGCTAGTCGTGGATTCAGGGAAATACAGTACTGCCTCTCTGCCTTGACCAAGGCACCCAAAGCAGTTTGCAATATTAAAAATAAATGTGGTGCTTTAACCTGGCCTATATTAAGTCATCTTAAAGAAACTGGTGATGCAGAAGATGTTACCTGTTGGGCCATGGCTTAGATTTAATAGCAATATGCTTGTACTTAATAGCAACAAACGTTTCTAGTTCACATGGTGACAGAAAATGTGGAAACCAGGGACGTTCCATGTAAGCCCTAGGAAGCCCTTCAGATCAGCACCATAGCCATTTTTCATTGCAGTCATTAGGATACACCTGGGTGAGCTTATGAGGTGATCACTTAGCAACTTCTTTGCTCCTATCTGTGCTACACACTTTCTCATGTTTCTAGCCATAAAATGTAGCAGAAAATTAGTTCTTGTTGTGAGAATTGATGGCGTGGCATGTGACACTGAGTTACATTGCCTCCAACAGCTGTAGTGTGTAGCAAGTCATGGCTTGGAAGTTTTCCAGAGTCTTGTGGTTTGGGGCAAGTAAAAGTAAAAGGTAAAGTGTGCCGTCAAGTTGATTTCAACTCCTGGCACCCACAGAGCCCTGTGGTTTTCTTTGGTAGAATATAGGAGGGGTCTACCATGGCCATCTCCCGTGCAGAATGAGATGATGTCTTTCAGCATATTCCTATATCGCTGCTGCCCGATATAGGTGTTGCCCATAGTCTGGGAAACATACCAGCGGGGATTCGAACCGGCAACCTTCTGCTTGTTTGTCAAGCATTTCCAGTACAATTGTGAATTTTTAAATGTTAGCATTTTTTTGAGGGAGGGAGGATGAGGATGTTGGTGGTAGTGGTGATGATGATTTCAGAAGCCAGTTCACTTATGGCAATATGCTAGTGCCGAAATATGCTTTATCTGTTTTTAGTTATGGATGTTAGAATGGCAAGAAGAGAACTGAAGCTTCTACTTTGTAGTAAGCTACTGATTTTCCATATGTATAGGTTTTGCTTTCAGACTGAGACCTTCTTGTCTTCTATATTGACAGTAAATGACCTGAGGCTACTAGGGCAGGTGCATTGTGAGAAATATGATCTGGTTCTGTCTGTCTTCCAGACTAGAGTAAGTCCCTCTGAATTTGATGGGGAACCTATGTGGGAGGAAGCACCATTGAACTCAGTGGGTCTTACTTCAGAGTAAATGTGTTTAGGACTGGACTACATCTGACCTGAAATTTAGTGTGGGTAGCCTGCTAACTTACTATTGGCATGCAGGTAAAACTCTAAATAATTCACATGCTCTGTGCAAGAGATAGGGGTGAGGGAGGTGAAAGAAAGGTGTATCAAGACCTAAGCATCTCTGTGACATTTGTTGTTATGAACAGAGCAAACAAGATGTTGCCACTAAGGCAGAGTTTCTCAGGTGTTTCTTAGATGTATTCTACTTTCTGGGGCTCTCAGTATTGGGCAGGATCCGTTTGCAGGACTAGCCCTAGATCAAACAAAGATCCATGAAAGTAGAGTTTCTGGCACCTATTTCAGCTTTTAAATACCTTAATTTTTGTTTGTTTGCATTAATAATCTCTTTCACAACTTTGATGCACAATTTGCATGTGTGATTCATCCCTGTTGTATAAATGAACCTATGAACACATGAACCTACAAGTCTATCTGTCTTTCTGCTATGTATAAACAAATAAAAACAAAATTGTCTGTAGTCTTATAGAATTTTTATTTTGAAAATAACTGATATGCCTGGAATTCCACCTCCCATCCTAGAGCCTCAGGGAATCACCTAAGCATACCTCAATCCAGGCCTGCCCACATGTATACCAAGACTTCCAAGTATTTGTACTTCCCTTTCCTGTGCAGTTTCCCCAACTGTTTTGGATAGTTGCTGGCTCTCAATGACTTGTCTCTGAATGGGTCTTCTGAACTGGGTTGCCATTTGCTGTGTTGCACTGAGGTCTGAGTAAAGGCAACCACACAGCAATAGACAGAGACGCTCTTACCCCTGGAGGGCCTCCACAGCCCCAGCCCCCTCCCTTAGTCTGTGGTGTGGTGTGGTTACCCAGCCAAGCATGATGATATGCTTAATTTGCAGGGGAGGGAGGACCTCCAAAGGCCCTTAGGCTCCAAAATTACCTAGCTGCACCTCTGGCAATAGAAGTGGCTGCTAAGAAAGGCTAGGATAAGCAGGGGCATTTTCTCCTGTTGCTACCTAGTTGGAGAAAGTGGGCATGTCCCCAGCTAGCCACTCAGCAACTGCAGGCACCGATTGCCAGGTTGGCAATTTCTCACACACACACACACAGCTGTCCTTAGGGCAGGGCAAGCAGGATGATTGCCTTGGGCCTTCTGCTTTTAATCCCCATTAAAATCAACTGGAAAGGGACGCCACATTGGCTGTTTTGCCCCAGATTTCACACCCTACCAGGAGCTCTCTAAGGACAGTCCTGTGCGCACAAGCGCTCTCTCTCGTATTAACTGAAGGGGGAACCACCCCACAGTTTGATATTCTCCAAAATATACAAAAATCATTGGTTTATTAGCAAAATTCCAAAAGTCAGTACAGTAATACCCTTACAGGAATGCCTGTCTTAGCTATTAAGACGGATCTGATCAACAGCTAGTTTTTATATTTTTGAAGAAATGGGAAGAACAGTCACTATAGTTCCTTTGTCCTGGGAGCTGGTAGTCCTCAGTACAGGAACGGATAGGGACATCTGACAACTTGGCATTTGCCGTAAGGGTCACTAGCTAGCACTGTGTTCATGCTGGCCCACGGGCAGCTTCTCCATGAGGCAAGAAGAGTCAACGGCCGCAGGGAGAGGGTGCACCACGGAGCGGCAAGTGCAGATGCCCCACCTCCTTCTGTGGGGCACCCACCGCTACCCACCCGCCTGCATGTTACCCACCCACCTGCTCCCCCGCCCCAACTTCACCTCTGTTGTGAGGTGTTCCTCATCTCAGCCTGCTCTCTCCTTACCAGTGTCACCTGTCAGGCCAGAAGCACCTTGCTCCTCTTCTCCCTCACTTTTCGAGCATGAATTCTGCCCTTGCTGCGGGACTGGATGGAGCGCATGACTGCTTGTTCCTTGCTGTTTCAGGCAGAGTGCGCTGCCACCAGTTTTACTGGTCTTTGTCTCTCACTATCACTGCTGCACTCTCCCCTCCTTTAGCAAGCCTGTCTGCTTGGGGTGATGGAGGGGAGTGTGCCATGGCAGCAGCAAGAGACAGGACAGAGCCAGCAAAACTAGAGACAATAGGCATTGCCTGATGCAGCAAGGAATAAGCAGCGGTGTGCACCAGCCCCAGAGTGTGCACCCAAAAGGTGAGGGGGAAGAGGGGTGGTGTCACCATCAGTTTCTGACCTTGAGGATGGGGCCAGGGAGGAGAGCACGGAGCTGTGCCAGTGCTCAGCTGGCAAGAGGAGGACAAGGTGATATGTTGCCTCTGGGCTGACCTCTGCAGCATTGGCAGAGAAGAGGATCTCTCTCTCCTGCGTGCACCCCCCCCCATATGGCAAAATGTAGAGCTACAGCAGGGAATGAGCTACATGAATAATCCTCGTTGAAGCTAAGCATACTCAATGCATGGATAGCTGTTGACATAGCATTTTCTGAGGATCCCACCCTTTAATCCTCTGGGCTTCACCCCCACCCCCCAGCAGGGCTGGTATAACAATGTTTCCTGGGCTCTACAAATCCATCCATCTGCTCCTGCTTCAGTTCAACCTGAAATCTGTTCTGTACCTAGCAGAATCTAATTAAAAATTTCTATGACAAGTCTGCATAAAAGCTCCTGCACTCCTTCCAAAGACAGAGTGCTGGACTTGGGGGCTTCATCATCATGCCCCATTTCTTCTCCTCGCCCTTTGATGCATATTATTATTATTATTATTATTATTATTATTATTATTATTATTACATTTATATCCCCCTCTTCCTCCAAGGAGCCCAGAGCGGTGTACTACATACTTAAGTTTCTCTTAATAACAACCCTGTGAGGTAGGTTAGGCTGAGAGAGAAGTGACTGGCCCAGAGTCACCCAGCAAGTCTCATGGCTGAATGGGGATTTGAACTCGGGTCTCCCCGGTCCTAGTCCAGCACTCTAACCACTATACGACGCTGGCTAACTTTTAATTAATTAATTAGACTTAATTATATTAATTTATTTAATAATTAATAATTTTAATAATTAATATTAATTTAATTAATTAATTCATTAATTAATTAGGCTTACTTTGCAACACACATTATTAAATCTAGATTATTTATTTATTATTTCTTTGTGTAAACTGCTCTGAGCCACTTTTGGAAGGGCGGTATAGAAAATAAATAAATAAATACATAAATATAATAATAAATAATGATTGTGAGAATCAGGACAAGATCACACCACTTCAATTGGAGACATGCAGGGCCGGGCATACTATGAAGCAGGCTACTTCAGGTGGCAGATTTGGGGCACGTTTTCGGGGTCAGCACTGCAACCCGCCCATCACTCTCCCCATGAATAACTTGCAGAGGAAGGCAGGAAGGCACAGTATAATCATAACGCCCTCCCTCATCACCTTCCTTCCTTTTCTGTTAGCCAAAGAGAACAAAGGGAGAGGGGCTCCATTTGTTTCTCCACTTCTGGCAGCAAAATGTCTTGGGCCAGCACTGGCTGTGGGAGACAGATCATGCTCTGAACAGATAGTGCGTGGTATATGACTTAAAGATAAGATCCAAATAAGCATGTTTGTAGACGTCTAGGTTTTAAAGAAATCAACTTTACATATCTTCTGACATATCCACAACTTTTTTAGAAATGGGAAAAATGATAGGTTCTGTAAAAATGTTGTGTTTATGGAAAATGTTTCCTTTGTTTGGTTCTAAAAATAGAGCTTTCTCTGAGTGAAACATGGGAACCATGGGTGAATTAATTTTTCTCAACTCTTAAGGAATGGATCCTTCTCTGCTGTGCTTAATTGGTAACTTAACAGTTTGATCCTTTGAGTTAGTTGGCACATGGGATGGGTCTGTGTATGGATTTTCTGACCAGTTGATACTTCTGGACTGTAATTTGCCAACACTCCCTTTAAGCAGACTAGCCCAAGCTCCTGCTTTAGACATGCTCATAGCCACCTGTGCAATAGTTTCTGTTAGTCATTCCAGGATTGCTAATTTATCTCCAGTTTAACCAGGGGCTTCTACATTCCAGCAATGGAAAATCCTGAAGTGGTTGTAAGCAGCTGCAGTTCTCATGATGACGAATACAGCTACAAGCAACGTCCATCGATGTGCCAGGAATTGCTTCTGGAAGATCAGCTGAAAAGGAAACTTAAATTCTTCTTCATGAACCCATGTGAAAAATTCTGGGCTCGAGGGAGAAAGCCTTGGAAGCTTGGGATACAGCTTCTGAAAATAGCAATGGTTACCATCCAGGTGAGTGTGGGAGAAAGTACATGCCCCCCTTTGATTTTAATAGTCTTTTGTTATTGGAACTTATAGACCTAAGAAGTTATTGCAGCTGAAGTGGTGATCACTGATTTAACGCCTTCTCTTATATGAGAAATATATTTCCACAACTACTTGGAATACTAATTGAAACCTGAAAATTTAAACAAATAAAATTTAATTTAAAAGGGGAACTAATTTGGGCAATACATCGTCCGGCCCTCTCAGGCACATGGGACAGGAGCATGAGTGCACAAGTATTGCTGTCTCCTAATCATGAGAGGACAGGGTGACCTCATAGTAGGATTCATAGTAGCACTCATTGAAAGGTGGTTCAGACAAACTGCTCCTTCATGCAGTTAGGCAGTGTTAATGAAACTGTTCCAGGGTGATTGGTGAACACACCTAAATTTGCATTTGGGCTTGCGTGGGGAAATTAGCTCAGAAAGGAACAGTTCTATGTCAGATTGAATTTGCGCAAAGTTGTGGACCCAGGAAATGACTGAACTGAGGCAAGATTTAAGTTTCAAAATCAAGTTTTTATTGGAGGGAGGGGTAGAGTAGAAAGAAATGTGTGGTTAAAAATTGCTACTAAAGATACGTTCAGTGGCAAAGAGGCATTTTAACTTGAAGTCCTAATTGTATAAATTCCCAGATGGGCAAGAGAAAGAGGCTTTTTAGAGAGGGAGGTGATGGATTTAGGAAAAAAGGAATAGGGATAGAGATGGGCCCAGTGAGGGGCAAACGTTCATATCTCCTGATCTGAACCAAGAGACTTCAGAGATCCTGGAACAATGGAAGGATCTCGTTCCTCAGGTACAGCTCGATCAGAGGCAGGGGCAAAAAGGTTGGAGGGGTTAGTTGACAGAGCTGAATCCACGAGGGTGCTTCCTCTGTGGAACCAGGTTCCTATGTTGGCAAGGATGACTGAGCAGATCAGGCTAGGCAAGAAAGCCGATCTGGAGAGTGGCACTGCTGAGTTAACTGGCACACTCGCTTGCTGCTATCCTTTGTGAAAGTTGGGGAGGGGCCCAGGCAGTTCATTGAGTGTAGAATGGCCCTAGCTGGAAGTTAACCTGCTTTAGCTAACTTCTGGGGTCTGCTTAGGGTATCCCAGATAGAGGGTGTGCATCTGCTCCCCTTTCCAATTTGCTTGTTAGCAGCCAAATCTAGGGGTGACGGGCCACTGTCAACTGTGACCTGTCCCCATGTGCCACAAACGGAGAGCTCACAATGCTGTGAGGCTCCTGAGCATGTCCAGAGTGAGATCTCCAAGCATGGAGACTCAAACACAAGCGAGGGGGCTTCTGGGAGCTGGTAGAAAAGCATTGCTAGTAACGGCAGTGGTGTGTCCGATGAAGGGGAGATGTGCATACCAACCCTTCTCCCCTATGTGACTCGATTGGGCTCATCAGAATATTGTCTGAACTGGGCCATTGTTGATGAGAACGTTTTAAACCTTGAAATTCATTAAAGGGGAAATTGCCCAAACATTCTCATATCATGAATGCTTTTGGAAAAAATCATTTCATTCAGATACTAGGACTGGACATATACATGGGGCCAGTCTTATAGCTACTGGTCCGTCTTCAGCCCTGTGGGTCAGCAAGATTATGGACAAAATAAGCTCTATGTGGAAGTAGAGAATTAAAGATGTTAGGTTTGAAATTACAGTGGCTGACATACTGCACAAGAGTGTGTTAGCCTAATCTGCATTTGTGCAAATTGTGTCACATGAGTAAGCCCATTATTTCCAATAGGCTTACACTTGTGCAACATAGTTTGCACAAACTACACAAATTTGACATTATTAGGCTGCCATACTCTTGTGCCGTATGTCAACCAGAAAACCCATTGCCTGCAGTTGGGCAGCAAATGTACTAGTAGTAAATGCTCATTGCCTGGGAAATGATGGAGGGTGAGTTATAGTGTGAAGAATATGTAATGAATAAGGAATATACAAATATCTTACCATGTCATCTTCACCAAACTACCTCAAAGAGAATAGTGTAGCTCTAACGTGAAAAAGTGTCCTTGTGCTACAGTAGACAAGAGAATGATATATTAAACAGGTGAGGAAGCTACTGCCCTTTGTAGCAATCAGGCTGGGTGATGATAAACACAGATTATCTTGATTGTGACATTGTAAAATAGGAGGAGCACCAACAACCCTTCCCTTTCTATATGCTCAGTTCAGAACCTAATATTAACAACTTCTATCTCCTGCTCCCAAGAGCAAGAGGGATGTACTGTAATTCTATTTTGCTGTGTTAAGTCAGTGCTAGGAACTATTACACACCCACACCCTTTTTCTTATTTCAAGTAGAATTGGGGAGTGGTTAGTGGTTGGATAGAGCAGCTATGCTCCTCCATTCTGAAGAGTAAAGCTCATTAATCTGAACAATGGGAAAGGTAGGCTTTTGATCTACAGTGCCCATGTAGCAGGAAGCCATGAAATCATCATGTACTAAGGGAGAAGATATGGGAGAGGCTGGTGGAGTAACAAAAAGACGCCTTTTGTTGTTTTAATTTGTGTTTTCTCCTTTGCTGCCTAAGGGAATCTCATTGTTAGTTGCTGTACCAATGTGTGGTTAGGCCAGCAACTTTTGTTTTGAAGAATAAAACTTCTGAAAGCTTCAGTTTCTCTGAAGAGATCTTGTTCTGATGGGGATTTGAACCCCTGTCTCCCCATTCCTAGTATGATATTAACCATGATGTCACACAGGCTCCTTTAGCTTAGCCTGCATTTAGGTGCACTGGGGCTCCTCTTCTGGTGGCTGCTGCCACTGTGTTTTGATCCTACAAATTCCCATATCTAATGTATGTTTGTTTGTTTATCATATTTATATACCATCTGATATATACATCTCTAGGAAGTTTTTCACACCCGGCTTGTATGTATGTATTATTTATATTTATATCCCGCTCTTCCTCCAAGGAGCCCAGAGCGATGTACTACATACTCAAGTTTCTCTTCACAACAACCCTGTGAAGTAGGTTAGGCTGAGAGAGAAGTGACTGGCCCAGAGTCACTCAGCTAGTATCATGGCTGAATGGGGATTTGAACTTGGGTTTCCCCAGTGGTATGCATTCACATATCAGCCAAATTTACCCACAAATCCCTGCGAGCTATCAGGGAGCAGTTCACACACAATTTGGGGTTTTCATCGCACGTTAGAGTGTAGCCCAATTTATATCCGGAGTAAAAAAAATCCACTTTTTTCATTGTGTGTGGTTTTTTTTTTTGCTTGAAACTCACAGTAAAAACTCGCAGAAACCCTGTGGTAAAGCCTGCTGTCTGGGAAAGCTCTAGGTGGTGTATACAGTCCAAACTGCAATATAAAATAAAAACAAACCAGTTCCACAGATTAAAAAAATTCACAGAATGAAAAAAATTCACAGAATAAAAACAAAAACACACCAGTTCCACAGATTAAAAAAATTCACAGAATAAAACAAACAGTTCAAAATTAATTTTAACTGAAAGCCTGGGGAAACAGGTGTATCTTAAGGGTCTTCTTAAAAGCAATCAGGGATGGAGAAGCTCTTATTTTGACAGGGAGTGCACTCCAAAGCCCTGGGGCAGCCACAGCGAAGGCCCAGCCCTGAGTTGCTACCAGATGAGCCCACAACAACCATAACTGGACCTCCCCAGATGTTCTTCATAGGCAGCAGGATTCATGACAAAGAAGGTGGTGTCTTAAATACCCTGGACCCAGGAGTGGATTAACCTTTTTGCTGCCCATAGGCAAAAAGGCTTTTGCCACCCTTAAAAAAGAAGAAGAAAAACTCCGGCGGGGGTGAGGGGAAAGTCCCCCCTTTTACTTTGATTTGAAAAAAGCCATGGCAGTGGACCAGGCAAGGAGAAAGTTCTCCTTTTGTCCCTAATGATTGCTGGTGGCAGACCCTGGCCATTCAGTCAGCTATCAGGAGGGGAGGAGGAAGGAGCTGGATTCACTGCTGCCGCCCACACAGTGGGCTTAGAGGTTAAAAAAAGGGGCGCTATGGCTCTCCCCCCTCAGCAGCTGCAGCCACCCATCACTGCTGTGCCCCATTCCACCGCCAGCAATCTTTAGGGGCAAGAGGGATGAATTTCCCCTCGCCCGGTCACCAACCCCCTCCCTGCAGCTACTGCTGCCACCACTCCTCGAATTTTGCCGCTGTAGGCAGACGCCTTCTGTCTCTGGATTAATCCATGCCTCCGTGGACCTAAGCCATTCAGGGCTTTACAGGGGCGGATCCAGGATGAAATTACCCCCTTGGATTTTCTCTCTCTTGCAAATACACTAGGTCAGGGATGTCAAACTCAAATCTGGCGGAGGGCCAGATTGGATTCTGACGAACCTCTGGGGAGCTGCACATAGTCTTACACCACTTCATACCCACCTCACACCACTTTCTGTCTGCCTCTTTGCCCATTTCTCTCATTTCCTTTCTCCCCCGGCCCTTGCCCCGCCATTTAAATTAGCTGAATGCACTACTTTTTACACCAAAACACACTCAGAGGAATATTGAATTTATATATATATATATATATATATATATATATATATATATATATATATATATGAAATTCTGAACAACATACCTGCCGATACCAGATTTTGCATATATCATCCTGCCACTTTTCCCGCTTCCTCTTTCCCTTACAGAGGTGTTGCTAGGTACTTAAAAGATCCATGGCTTGGGCCGAGAGAGTCTGCCTGGGGCCCACAGCCTCCCCACATTTTGATAATTAAATCGTTTCATGCTTTCTAAAGGTATCCAACATTCTCCTCCCCACTAGTTTACTTCACTGCTAACAATTAATCTCCTTTTCCTCCTCCAATCAATATGCACACATTGTTTAGAACCAGTATGGTGTAGTGATTAGAGTGTTAAGACTAGGACTTCCCCAGTCAGTCATGAAACCTGCTGCAGGACTTTCAGCTTTTTTACATCTATGACAGCAGCAAGCAGTCCAGTTTTCATTTTGTTTAAGCAAAAAGCATCAACTATAGTGTATGTCTATACACTACAGTGTATATACAGTGTGTATAGTGTGTGTCTATAATAAAAAGCCACCAATTTGGTTTCAAACAGGACAGCAGAATGGCATATATGTTTACCCCAATTTCATAGGATTGAAAGACAACCAAGTATTTCATTGGCAAGAGAGTTTTTAAAATGAGTTTTTTGAGATCTGATTTGCAAAACCTTATTTTGAAGCAAGTGTATAAAAATAGACTTTTGGTGGTGGAGAAGGCTTAATGTTCATTTTAGCAAGTTATGAAGCTACTTTCAAAAAGTTAGGAACATAGGAAACTGCCATATACTGAGTCAGACCATTAGTCTATCTAGCTCAGTATTGTCTTCACAGACTGGCAGTGGCTTCTCCAAGGTTGGGCTATTTTAGTCCATTACAAGCTTATTAATATGTAAGTTGTATATGAGCTACTGTTACTAGCACAAAGCAAAATAAAATAGTAATGATTGTAAGGGGGGAAATGTTTGAGAAATAACCATTTTCTCATATTTTGCTATTTAAGCCATCGTTGTTGCTAAAAAAGCAGCATATTTTCCACAAGAATATATATTGTTGGGATGGAGAGGGTTTTTCTTACAATTTTGCTTCAGAACTGGAAAAGATTTTTTAAGTGTAAAACTCTCACACAAACAAAGAAACACATGCACACAAATTGAGATTACTTCGTGTGAAACACACATGGGTGGGGGTGGGAAGAGGAATACAATGGTTTAAGCAAGGGGTTGCTTGCTTAATCTCTCTCTCTCTCTCTCTCACACACACACACACACACACACACACACACACAAAACAGACCGATAAGGGTTGGGGTTTTTATGTTTTACTTTCCGGGGGTGAGGGGGTGGGGAGACAAGCTCAGCAGCCAGCAACTCCATTCCCCTCGTGGCAAATTGCAGTACATTCAGAGGCAGGCCAGAGTAGGGGAGGAGCGCAGGATAACAAATCAGGCTGCTGTTGCTTGCTGCTGCTCCCCCTGCTGGCAGAGAGCAGGAATAGCAGCAAAAAGTAAAGTTAGTTAACCCTTTTTTTGTCGCGGCCTCCGCTGAGGTACTGCTAATCTGGATCTAAATTCACAGGGGGTGCAACTGTACCCTTGCCCCCACCCCTGGATCCACCCCTGGGGCTTTATACATAATGACCAGCACTTTGTATTTTACTCAGAAACATATTGGCAGCCAGTGCAGTTCATTTAGAATATGATCCCTTTGGGTTGTCCCGGAGACCAACCTGGCTGCCGCATTCTGGACCAGTTGTAGTTTCTGGACTACATACAAAGACAGCCCCACATAGAGTGCATTACAGTAGTTGAGCCTGGAAGCTAACAACATATGCACCACTGTTTTAAGGTTATTTACCTCTAGGGATGTGCGGACCGGTTTGGGGTCGAACTGAACCACCCCCCAGTTCCGTGGGACTGGAACCAGACCGCCAGATCCGTTCCGGCTGGTCCATGAATTTTCTTTTCTTTTCTTTTAAAAATTAAAGTATATTTAAAATACCTTTAGCCCCTTCGAGGGGCTTGCTGAGGCCGCGGGGGGGTTTTAACATCTGCGCGGGTTCCCTCTCCCCCCCGCCGGCTGTCCTTATCACCTCCGCGGCCCACCGCGGCCGGGTAATTGACCATTTTCAGCCCTTTCGGACCTCTGTATGAGCGTGCAGCTGCCATTTTGACAACCGCTGCACATGCACCAATGCCCTCTGCGAGGCCATGGCCTCGCAGAGGGCATTGGCACATGCGAGGCAGCTGCCAAAATAAGGACAGCTGGTGGCGGGAGAGGGAACCCGCACGGACCCCCACCCCTCGCGGCCTCAGCAAGCCCCCTGTAGGGGCTAAAGGTATTTTAAATATACTTTAATTTAAAAAATAAATAAATAAAATTCACGGACTGGTCCAGGACCAGACCGGACCAGGGGTTCGATGGGGTGCCAGCCGGTTCCATGCACAACCCTATTTAACTCCAGAAATGGGCATAGCTGACATACCAGCCAAAGCTGATAAAAAGAAATTGAATGAATGAATGAATGAACGAACTCCTGGCCACTGCCTCAACCTGAGAAACCAGGGAGAGTTTGGGATACAAGAGCATTCCCAGACTATAAACCTCTAGGGGAGTGTAACCCCATCAAGAACAGGCTGATCGAAACCATCTCTTGGGGTTTGACCCTCACAATCAGTAGCTCCATCTTACTTCAATTCAACATGAGTATGCTATTCCCCATCCAGCCCATTACTGCCTTCAAGCAGGCATTTAGGGAAATTATGCGGAACAGACTTGGCTCTAGCTGTGCATGCATGAATGATTATATCATTGTAGAGAGAGGTACAATGTTGAACCTGCTAATATCTACATTTGCCTATAATCTAAATGCCATCACCAGTTTTTGTGTGTGTTGCTTTCAGCTCGTAATTTTTGGGTTAAGCAACCAAATGGTGGTTGCATTTAAAGAAGAAAACACAGTGGCTTTTAAACATCTCTTCCTGAAAGGCTATACAGATAGAATGGATGACACCTATGCAGTGTATACACAAATGGATGTCTATGATCAGATCTCCTTTGCAATAAATCAGGTAAGTCTTTTATTATTGTGTCTGTATAACAACTGCAGACATTTTACACAAGCGTGAAATTTTCTGTTACATTTAAGTAAAGCTTTAAAAATGAAACAGCTGCTCCAGAAATCAGTTTTGGACAATTGAACAGAAATGGGTAGCTTGACAAACACATGCAAATAAATCTGTTTTCTGTAATTAATAATACAACAAAAGCAGGGTTTTGTGTTTTGGAGTTGCCTATGAAAAGTTTCTCAGTGGGCTGAAGCCATTGCCCATGGTTGTCCTAAGCATTTTATAGGAAACAGGCAAATTGAACATCCTGTAAAGTGTTGGTTCTCATTTCACACACATTGTAGGGGTGTGCAGAACCAGTTCAAATTGGCCCGGTTCAGCCGGTTTGAACTTGAACCAGACTGCCCCCACCAAAAGGGGCCTGTTCTAAGTTCAAACCGAACTGGGCCCAGTTCAGAGGGCTTGTAAAGGGAAATCTGGTAAGCAAAGGGTATCCCTAACCAGCAAGCAAAGGTTGAAAGGGCAGGCAAGTTGAAAGGGCAGGCGTGGGGGCAAGAGGGCACCTTACCCACAGTGGCACGGCAGCAGCGGCTCCTCAGTGGCAGCAGCTCCTCTAGGTCCTGCTGGCAGGGGCCCAGTTCCAGCATGTGCTACTAGGGTGGGAGCGCTGGCGGGGCCGAGAGGAGCCACCACAGGTAAGGTGCCCTCTTGCCTGCCCGCCCACCATTTCAGAGTCAGGAATCCCTTTTGCTTATAACAAGCAACCCTACCTGGATGCTCGTTACGAGCATCCCAAACCAGGCCGAACCAGTTCAACCTGGCTCAGCTGGACGAACCAAACTGCTGGCTGGTTCTAATGAACTGGTTTGCGGACCAGCAGTTCAATTCAAATTCAGTTTAAATTCAAACCAAACTACCTAGAACAGTTCAGTGTGCACTGCGCACTCCTAACACGTTGTCCATACAATTTTAACTGCATTCAAACCCTGCTAAGAAATCAACCCTAAATCTGTCCTGGTGGTAACCATTAATCATAGCCTTCACATGTTGATCTGAATGTTCATAAGGTCCTCAGATACCTTATTGGTTAACTGGCTGTTGCTTTTGGCTTAGTATTTACAGCTGCGCGCCATATCTGTTGGAAATCATGCCTATGAAAAGAGAGGAGCTGAAGAGACCGCTATGGCTATTTGCCAGTACTTCTACAAGCGTGGAACCATCTCCCCTGGAAATGATACTTTTGATATTGATCCAGAAATTGAAACTGGTGACATTCCTAACTACTCAAATCTTTGTGTGTGAGAGAAATAAGTTAAAAAGTTGTAGTTTTGAAGGGAAAAAATGGTTGTAATCAATAATATATAGTATCAGGTATTCTGTTCATCAGTCACATCACTGATAAAGGTGTGGAGTCCTGAGATATATAGGGAAGCATTCACAGTGTTTCATGAACAGGGAGGTTCTTTTCTATGGTCTAGTTTGGATGATACTGTCCCCACCCACACAATTAAGAAGGGATAAGTACAGTCATCTCTCACCAACCGCGGGTTTCCCAATTGCAGTTTTGAGTATCCGTGATTGGGAAATTGCGGCAGTTCACCACACCAACCACAACCTGAGTATCTGTGGTTTGGCATGATTTTTTCAGTTTGGGTTTTTCCCCTCACAATTTTGGGGGGTCAAGGTCATTTTGGGGCATCAGGAGGTTATTTGGGGGGGTCCTCTTCACTCCTCTTACTGATTCCTGGTGATTTGGGGGGGATTTCCCCCAACTTTTAACTGTATTTTGCAGTCCTTTCATGACGATTCCCTTAACCCCCTGTTTGCCATTGATTTCAATGGCTCTCCAACCACGAATTAGCCAACCGCGAGGTTTTCCCGGAATTGGACCCTCATGGTTGGCGAGGGATGACTGTATACCCATCCCGATGTGCTGGACATCCTCCCTGTGTACTGGGATATGTCTCCCAGCATATTCCTTTATTGCGTGGGGGCATTTAATCTTAATGGGCCCTTTACACAAGCATATGTAGAGGGAGCATTTGGATAAAAAGACGTGCTTGGGCTGGTAGTGGGATGTCAGTGGAGGATGTTCTGATGGGTGCGCACTTGGCATGTCCCCTTCTTGATTTCATGGGTAGGGATGGTATCATCTGAACTAGCCCACCAAGGAGAAAAATGTGCACACATAAAGTAATCCTCTGGATTGTGGCCATGCAGCATAAATGTGGATCTGCATCAGAGCTGGAACTGGCTGCTTCATCAAAACAGGAAGAGAGACTGGTATTGTATAGGAGTATCCTGCCACTCCCCAATTCAGATGCCAGTCATGTAATCTGAACAGACTGGTGATCAACATGCACTTTGGGCTTAACCTTGGATATTATCTGACACCTGTGGAATCATCCTAAGTGGAAGTTGGGATTGCAAACCTGTTTCTAAAGCAATACATACGGAAGTTGTAAAAGCATCGGGGCGGGGGTCAGGAAGAATATCTGTGACTTTCTATGGAAGGAGTGTGATTTACAGGCTGTGGTGTTAATTGGTATGTTAATTGGTTAACAAGCAGCAAACCAGTATGTTAATTGGTTATTAACCAAGTTAAGCAGATATGTTATTGGTTAACAAGTAGTAAGCAATATTTCTGATCACAATAGTTCTGATCCAAGGCAGATATGCTGTAAGTAGTCTGGTTCAAAAATCTATTGAGTTTGTTCACTGAGAAATTAAAGGATTAAGCTTTTTCATATTGAGAGATAGAACTTTTTCATATTATTCCACATGTGTGCACTTATATGAATAATTAAAATTATATTGAATCAGCACATTAGAAAATGTAATAGTTTTTGAGCGTGAGAGATGGAGCATTTTTAAACTACTCTGTGCTGCTGTGTTGAGCCTAGGGTAGAAATGTCCTACATCTGTATTCTACAGAGCCCTATTATTGAGACGTGTGTGTGTGTGTGTAGGTAGAAGGCCTGGAACCACCCAACTCCCTCACATGGGGTGGGTGGCTATGATAGTTCTAGCCTCCCCTAATAGCACGAGGCACTATAATAAAGTGAATGTTTGTTTAATTTATTTAAAATATTGACATGCCGCTATTCTTCATAAATGAATACATGGTGGCTTACAACAAAGTTCATTAAAAACCAGAATAAAACAAGAATAAGAGTAAAAACAACAGTAAAACAAGAGTCTCTAAAATCGTAGAAATGCAGGATAAGACAGTCATTAAAACAAGGCAAATAAGGGGAAGGCCTACTGAATTTTTTCTTTAAGTCTCCAACTTTCATTTAAAAGTAAGCCGGGAGGGGGCAAGCCTAAGATCAAGGGGCAGGGAGTTCCAGAGAGCCAGGGCCACCACTGACCAGGCATACTGATGCGTAACCAGCAGTCGTGCATTCATAATATGGTGGGACGCGCAGGAGAGCCTCTCTACATGATCTCATCTGCAGAGCTGTAAGGGCTTCATGGGTGTGATACAGATGTGACTGAGCTGAGGAACACATTTGTTTCTTGAAATATCTTCTCTAGACTGGTAGATGTCCTTTGCCTGTCCAGAACACACAAGGTAGTAGTACAGTAACCTTTGTGTGAACTACAGAAAACCTGATTGCTTTTCCTTACAAGTGAAACTGGGAGGAAAGGTTTTATATCATGCCTGAATTAAAATGGATTAGGCCACTGAGGGCCAGATCAGGCCCAAGGGACAGCCAGTTGTCCTTCCTAGAAGTAGGTTCTTCTTTACTTTCTGAGATGCTTGAATACCTTCCATATCGTCTGTGTCTACTTCTTTCTGCAGAATGCTTTTATGTGGAGCCCATGCTGCCCTTGGAAAATGGGACATTGAGGAAGAGCCCTTTCAACTTCACTCTTGACTTCCATAGGTGAGGTGGAATATCAGCTGTTTGTGTTCTTTCATGTTGTGGATAATGGCAAAATAAAATTCCAAACTGTCTTCTAGACTTGTGACTGTGCAGCTCACATTCAAATTGAAGGCTATCAATCTCCAGACAGTTCGTCACCATGAACTTCCGGACTGCTATGATTTCACTCTGACGGTAAGCAGAAGCTTCACTTAAAAGATTCTCACTTACTGTATGGTCCCAACTGGTTACTAGTTTTAGGGCCACTTTGAGGATGGGGTGGAGTGGATGACCTCCTAAAAGCGAACTGTTGGTATGTCCCATGGCCACACTGCATCTTGTTTGGTAGTGGGGTGGGGAGGAAGGAGATGGGTGGTACCCATAATAAATCTAGCTTTGTTCTAGGCCTGCTCAACTTCGGCCCTCCTGCAGATGTTGGCCTACAATTCCCATAATCCCTGGCTATTGGCTGCTGTGGCTGAGAATTATGGGAGTTGTAGTCCAAAAACAGCTGGGGGGCCTAAGTTGGGCAGGCCTGCTTTAGACACAGTTCCTGTGATCTAGTGCCAGTTCATCTATCCATCCGGGAGACCAGAGGCCTATTTTGAATAACGTTCTAGGGTCTGTCAACCATTTCAGAAGTATGGGCTTCCCTGAGATCTCTAGCATTGCTGACACTGACTGAAACTCGTCCTGTAGATTCCCTTCCTCCCCAGTATTTTTCACATTACCAAGCAATTAAGAGCTCCAGGATTGCTTTCAATAATCATCTGGAGACTGAGGCTAATTCCTGGAGATTCCAGGCAATTCCTGGAGGGTTGGCAACCCCAGGATCTCTGAGTCGCTGCTGCTGCTTGTTCTTCCCTCCTGCTCCACATTGGTTACTGACTCCTGTCTAAGCAAAGCAAATACCAGCAGGAATCAGGGAATTCTGGGACTTGCCATTTTTGAGAGAGCATGCAACATAGGGAGGCGTACTTTTCTCTTTCTCTCAGATTATTACAAGTCCTAAGGTTTCATATATAAACTAGGGATGTGCACCCCCCACTGGCTCTAGAGTTCTGTAAAATCCCTCAGGGCGGCAGCGTACCTCCCTGCCTCCCCTTCTTCTTTGGCCGGAAGTCCTGGGCACACGTGCGCACACTGGGCGTGCATGCATGGCACATGTGCACATATGCATGTCAGATGGGCTTGCGCACAATCGCACCGTACACGCACTATCGCGACATGCATGCGCGCCCGGTACTTCTGGCCAAATGAGAAGAAGGGAAGGCAGGTAGGTATGCTGCCGCCCTGAGGGATTTTACAAAACTCCAGTGCCGGCGGGGGGAAAGTGGAGGGAGGGGTTAGTGCACTCTCCCTGCCCTGAAAGTCCTACCCCCACCCCCTCCTAACATTCGAACTGGCCAGTGTTTGAACCTGTTCAGAGGCCCATAAAAGGGCCTCCGAACAGGTTTGTGCACATCCCTAATATAAACAGTCTCTGTTCTAGAGGGCGGCCTGGACCAACTACTCTGTTCAAAATGTTACTTGCTATGTTCTAACACCATTTTTGATTGGTTCCAGCAAATTCCACAAGAATTTGAAACCTCATATACAAGTTTGACAAATACAAATAAGTTTAAGTAAGCATCCTCAAGGCATGATCTACTATATAGCCTTGATTTTATTTATTACTTTATTTATTTATTTGATTTATACACTGCCCTTCGAAAAATGGCTCAGGGCGGTTTACATTAAAAAGGGGAGATTTCCCCCCTCATACTAATAGATGGTCCAGGCCCCAGTGGAAGCCTACCCATTCTCCCCCCACCCTTGACATGCTTAGGCCATGGCAAAGGGTTTGAAATATGCATGTACAGCATGATATTCTTCCCCTCAGTTCCCCTCATGCTTCACCCTCAGCTAACTTTTTTCCCCCGTTACCCTTTTTTTGAACAAACATTTTTTTTGGGGGGGGGTAAGACTTTTCAGTCTTTTTTTAAAAAAATGCCTAGAAAAGTATTTTTCAAATCCAGTCTTCTTAATGGTGTATCTGCCCAGCATGTGGTCTACACACTTTCTACACAAACATAATTATGTGTTCTCTCCTCACCCCACTCTCACAGATAGTCTTTGATAACAAAGCACATAGTGGAAGAATTAAAATAAGCCTAGACAATGATATTGCTATCAAGGAATGCAAGGACTGGCATGTTTCGGGATCAAGTAAGTATTTACTCAGCTTGATGTAGACCAGATCTTTTTACTGAGAAAGGCATGCAAAGAAATGTGCCAACTCTTTCCAAAGATTGCTTTCATTTGGATAGTTTGGGGCATGATATACTTCTGGTATGACAGCCATGCATCTTGGGAACTCGTCTTGAGATATAGGTAACTACTGTATCTCTTTAGAATGGATAGAGACATGCCAGTTTCCGGAGGCAAGCCTTTTTTCTTGGGGCTGCATCACACATTTAAGATGTAGCCATAAAACATTTTTCTATGTGTATGTAAAATGTGTTCATTTAATTAGATTTACAATTTGCCTTTCAATGTAATCACATTCACAACATGGCTTACAAAATGATAAACATTAAGCAATAATCTACTGTAAACTATAAAATAAAATACCAAATACATGAGTAAAATGACAGATATTGAAATAGCAATAATGTATGATTAAGGCAGGCAATCATATTCTTTGCAGGTTTTCTGTAACTATGTATGCTGTATTTGGTTACACCAGCAAATATGTGCTAGCCAGCCTCATCCAGCACGCCAATGCCCACTTTACAAACCCCACTCACCATGGATACAATAATTGTTAGCTGTATTCTGAGAGATCTTCCATGTTGTTAAGATCTCTGAGTAAGCCAGTGTTCCCCACAGAGGCGCTCTTAGCCCTGGACTTCTGGGCTGAAGTCCAGGGCCTCCACAGCCCCGGGAGCCCCTAAATCTTCTCTGTCCCGGTTGGTGTGGTTGCCCAGCTGTGCATGATGAGGTTTAATCTCCAGGGGAGGGGGGGCTGCCAAAGGCCTTTAGGTCCAGATCCCAAAATTACCTAGGTGCACACCTCTGGTTCCTAGTTGCAGACAGGATCTCTCTCTTGATCCAGCCTTTGTCTCTGCAAACAAATGAAGCCATGGAAAGTGTGGTGTGTGGTTAAGGAGGACATCAGCTGGATGGGTGGGGCTTGCCAGCATGCTCTTGCTGCCACTGTAACAATGTGTAGCATACAAAGTTACATAATGCCCGAAGAGAGCTCATTGGTTGCATTATACAGGTATATTCACCTCAAGGATTGGGATTGGCTACAGACCCACCATGGTAAGCAGGTTCTTACTGCTAGATAATGTGTGAAATGGCTCTTAGAGTGAAACTGCCATTTAGCTGACCATCCTAAAGTGGAATTAACATTCAAGATCTGTGCCATTGAAGGAGGACTTAATAGAAATAGTCAGGCCTGTAGCCAGCCTAAATTTTTTGGAGTGGAATCGTGTGTGTGTGTGTGTGTGTGTGTGTGTGTGTGTGTGTTGGGGTGTGTGTGTGTCAGGTTATGTGGCAACAGCCGAGGAGCCAAGGCTTCCCGCCTATATTTATTTATTCATCCATCCATTCATATTTCTATACCACCTGATATGTACAGCTCTAGGCAGTGTACAAAATTTAAAATATTTAAAAGTCACAAAAATTAAAATCCATAATAAAAATAGAATAAAATAGATATTAAAATAAGTTTTAACATTATTAAAATTAATTCTAATTAAAAGCCTGTGGAAACAGGAGAGTCTTGAGCTTCTTCCTGAAAACAAACAGAGAAGGAGATGCTCTTATTTCATTAGGGAGCACATTCCAAAGCCCTGGGGCAGCCACAGAGAAAGCCTTTCCCCTTTGCAGAGCATCAACCATACCCATGTACATCCTGTACATACAGTCCCTCTCTCTCTCTTGCAGAGCCCCAGACAAGAGTCACACATTGCATCCCCCTAGCCTCTCTTTTTGCTTTGCTAGCAGCAGCCTTCTGCCAGGAGCCATCATGGGGGAGGGAGAAGACCGACATAGGCACACACTGACACACACCTATTCATACTACATGCCTCACCTGTGAACACGCCCCCCCCCGCATAATGACTTAATATCAATCAAGTCAAGAAAACAGATCTTCATACATTACTAAGACAGACACAGCCAGCCACTTGACTTGCCCGATATGCCCAGCTGAAGGGGAGGACTAAAGACTAGTCCTCTCTCTCCTCCTCCATGTTCTGCTGCTCTGAGCTGTAGCTGCAGAGTCTCTCTCTTGGCAGCGGCTGTTTCCAGTCTCTCCTGCTGTCTCTCTCATCGCCTCAAGCTCACCTCGCTCACACAGCCTCTCTTTGAGCAGGCATGCGGGCGGGAGAAGTCAACACAGCCTAGCAGCTGCTTGCTCGTTTGGTGGGAACGGAAGGAGGAGGAGTGGCTGGAGTGCTGGCATAGTAGGCTGTGAGGTGAACTGTTTTTCTCTCTCCTCAGCTGAGCTCTTGGTGGCCGCTGGGGAGGAAGAACAATTTCGGGGGGGAGGCAGGTGCACTCTATGCCACCATCTGGCTAAGGGTCTGGAAATAGCTTTGCTCTCAAAAGGAAATCATGCAGTGATGATGTGCATGTTGATCAGATTTGAAAAGATTAAATTTTGTGTTCATGACACTGTAATAATGTCAAGTGGTTTTGCTACATTTGTACACTAGATAGCATACCCTACTGATCTATGTGCCGTACATAGTAAAAGTGCTGATTAGGAGTGATATAAGAACATTCCGTATCTCTGTCAAACACTGTGGCCACTTGTTCATTTTAGAATCTTCATGCTGTGTTCTTCTCCCCGCCTACCCTGTAACCATTTTAGCAGCTTACTACAGTCATATATTCAGACACTGGCTGTGGGCCCATACCCATCAGAGGACCCACCCAGATGGACCAACCCTTAATCACCATCAGTACTGGTAGTAGCAGTAGTGCAAGTTGACTAAGAGACTCATGCTACCACTGTTTCACCTGACACTGCACCCCCATCTACAAATCGGAGCATTCCCCAGAAGGACCTTGGAACATGGCAGGGATGCTCCCATTGGCTAGTGTGGAAGGTGGGAGATGAAACCGCTGTCACCAAATATTCCCCTCCACCATTCAGGCCTGCACAACATAATGCCCAGGGGCCAGATCTGGCCCTCGGGGACTATTTGACTGGCCCCCAGGTATCCTGCAGCAACACAGGAGCTGGAAATTGCCTTATAGCACCATCCTGTGCATGCTTTCTCAAAAATATGTCCCACGGTGTGCCCAGTGAAGCTTAAGCCTTAATCTCATGTCAGCATGCCTAGGATTGCAGACTGAAAGCAACAGTGATTTAGGGAGAAGATAGGACTTTACATTTGTTTGGGGCTGACATGAACTCCAGGGGCCCCACTGATTGAGCAGGGCAGGACCTATTTTCTGGCCACTATCCTTGGTTAAAACTATGGGTTCCTAGACAGGGGCAATAGAGCCACAAGTAACTAATAATATGTCTAATTTTAATGTAATCATGTGCTAAAATTGAACTCAGCCCCTGTGTGACAAGTTGTAAATGGTTCTGGCCCACCAGTTGTGCAGACCTCATCACCTATTGCCTGCCAGTAAGCTTGTGGGATGCAGGGGCTGAACATGCCATGAGAAATCTAATGCAGGGCTTTGCCCTAGCATTCAGTACAACATGGCTTTAGCACTGCAAGCAATTTTCCATCTCACTGTCCATACCCTTGTGACAGGGGACTTGTTCTTCTGCTATATTATGTTCAACACACATGTAATCTGTGTACAGTGCATGTACATACAGACCTGTATGCATGTGCAGTAATTCACACATCATGTTCAATGCACATAAAATAGTATACTTCATATCTGTACGCTTCATTTGAGGGAGCCTATATCCAGGTTCACTTTTTAACTGCACACATGTATAGTCATTCACACAAATACATGTACATGTGTGCAGACACCTGAATGAGCATACAACGTAATGTCTTAACAGGGCTGAACATAATGTCATCGTCATCAATTTTATTACGGCCATTGGCCAGCAGAAATAGGAGTAACAAATATGCCCAATACAATGATCAATAAACAATGCTAAAACACAATAAAACAGAATACAATCACTCATAATAAATTACTTAAAAACAATAAACAGCTCGCACAATTAAACACTTAATAGGGACCTTAGCCTGATGGCAATGTAGAAAAATTTAGCTACAATTGTTGTAATCCCGGGGCTTGAATCCGCGAGACAGTAATATGTATAAAAGAGCTCACACCTTCCAGGAAATTTGAGTAACAGAGGGGAAATAAGTTCTTCTCTAGCATCCCAATATAAAGAGCAATATAGCAATACATGGGTGACAGTTTCCAGGAGGCCAATGCCACAAGGGCAGAAAACTGTAACAGGATGATCTTTAGCAAACCTCCATTCCAAAAGAGAAGAGGGCAACACATTAAACCTGGCCCGATCAAATGAAACCCGAAATTTAGAAAAATGCTGCGTTGTTAAGTAATTAGCACCTCTGTCTCCCCAAGGTGTCAAAATCCCAAAATGTAAAGGGGAGCAAGTCCTATTGGCCGAAGACATAAGTTTCTGCTGTTCAATATCGTGCAACCGGAGAAATAATATTTCCTTCACCTTATTATATTCCCAAGTAAGGAGTTCTGAAGGAGAAAGGCCCAGTTGCATAATTTTATTATTTACATATGTTAGCCAAGGGTTGGGATAAGAATCCACCCATAAATATTGGAAAAAAGAAAATACCTGAATCTCTGAACAGAGTTTACTCCATCTAGCAAAAGCAAGCTCCCAGGCTTTACAGACAACAAAGACCCAGATTCCAAGCACAGAGCAGAATAAGGCACACACCTAGGCACTGCAAAGATTACTCTTAGAAAAATAGACTGTACTCTCTCCAGTTCAGCTGTTACTCCCTGGATCCATAGCGGGACTCCAAAAAGTAGTTGGGCCACAATCTTAGCACGAAATACCTGGAGTGCCATGGGAACAAACTGGCCCCCTCTAGAGTAATAAAATCGCAGAAAGGCACTGAGAGTATTGCGGGCTTTATGAATTGAAGACAGCCTGTGGGTTTTCCAATTTAGATCATATTGAAATAATATGCCTAAATATTTATAGTTGTAAACCTGCTCAATGTGGTTCTGATTTATTACCCATTTATATAATTTCCTAGATTTAGAGAAAACCAGGACCTTTGTTTTTTTGTAGTTAACTGTTAGTTAGTTATCATTACAGTAGCCGGCAAAAGCGCGCAACAGTCTTTGCAGACCTAATCTGGACTGAGATAGCACAGCTGTGTCATCGGCATAGAGTAAAATGGGCACTCGTTTGTTAGCCAGCTTCGGGGCATGGGAATCCACACTCTCCAGAAATGGAGTCAAATCATTAATAAAGAGATTAAACAGTGTCGGGGCCAAGACGCAGCCCTGTCTGACCCCTCAAGTAGAGGGGATAGAATCAGTTAGGGCCCCATTGATAGCATATCTAACCCGTAATGAGGAATTGGAGTAAAGCTGCATCATCAAAAATCAAAAAGAGCACTCTCTTATCTATTGTTGTTTTTCCAAGTTTAGACCATAATAAATATCTGGAGATAGAATCAAATGCAGATTTTAAGTCGATAAAGGCAACAAAAAATTTGCAGCTAAACATAATGTGTGAATGGGGCTTTTGACTAGCAGAATTTCCCCAGCCACACGAAATGGCTCCGCAATCTGAATATCAATGAACACTGTAGATCTTATCTCCTCTACAACCCATTCTACTTATATAGGAAGAAGACCTCTTCTTCTCAGCTAGCACCATTGCTACTTCACAGATATGTGGACTAAATATACAGTGTACGTACACACACACACACTGACTGATTATTGGAATATATCTAAAAATACAGTTGGATATTTTATTCTTTTTCAGTACAGAAGAATACCCATTACATGATGATCTTTGATGCCTTTGTTATATTGACATGTCTAGCATCACTGATTCTTTGCACACGATCTGTGATTAAGGGAATTCGTCTACAGAGGGTGAGTTTAAGTGCGTTGACATTTTCTAATAAAGTATCATTGCAACTTTTCAATTGCAATTTCTTTTCTTCCCTCAGGAGTTTGTGTCCTTTTTCCTACATCATTATAAGAAAGAAGTATCTTTCACTGACCAGCTGGAATTTGTCAATGGATGGTATATAATGATAATTGTTAGTGATGTCCTAACCATAATTGGTTCAACGCTAAAAATGGAAATCCAGGCTAAGGTAAGATGCTTGTACATAAGAAATAAAACAATTTTTAAGTTCATCCTCTTACTCTGCTCTGAAATTCCTTCTGATTGAGCTGGGCTTAAGTATGTGGCATACAAAGTTAAACATTTTCAAATGACACATGAGTGCACATATTATTATTATTATTTACATTTTATATCCCGCTCTTCCTCCAAGGAGCCCAGAGCGGTGTACTACATACTTAGGTTTCTCCTCACAACAACCCTGTGAAGTAGGTTAGGCTGAGAGAGAAGTGACTGGCCCAGAGTCACCCAGCAAGTATCATGTCTGAATGGGGATTTGAACTCGGGTCTCCCTGGTCCTAGTCCAGCACTCTAACCACTACACCACACTGGCTCTCTCAATATCCCTCACAAGGCCCTGCATTTTTAATTTGTAACATCTTCCCACTGGAGAAATAACTAGGCAAGTTTAAATTCCATCAGGTGGTGGTAGTAGTAGTGTCCATCTCTCATATGCAGTTTGGGGTTCTGTCGGCTTCTTGCCCATCACCTTGGATCAGCTTGGTTTCCAGAAGTACAGGCTACCTCTGTACCTCAGGGAAAGGATGGCCCTACTTTCTACTAGTGCAGCAAAATACATTGTCTAGTACACTGTCAGTCTTAAGAATAGATTAGATTTTATTTACCTAATAAATGTCTATCCTGCCTTCCTAGGATAGTACAAGAGACATGACCACCACCACCACCATTGTCACCACTACCAGAGGCGTAGCAAGGTTGGAGTGGGCCCTGGGGCAAAAAGTAAAGATGGGCCCCTACCCCAGTTCTTCTTCATAGAGGCACTAGAGGGAGGGAGCAAAAAGCAGGTTGTCACCCAGACAGCAGGCTCCCCTTTCTCAGGGGCCCAGGGACATTGGTCTCCCTTGTTCAATCGTAGCTATGCCCCTGATTACAACTACACCTACTCTACACTCCTGTTCTTTTTGAAGAAAGTTCTCAAAGCAGTTTACATAGGCAGGGTTCTCATGACCCACACAATTATATAGTTAAAGGGTTATATAGTTAAAGGGTTAACTCTGATCAGCAAGCTGGGCAATCAGATCATAGTTATCAATCACAGAGGCTGTTCTCACATGCAGCCTAACGCAAGCTAGCACTACTAGCCTGGCCACACAAAGAGACTGGCGTTTAGAGTGCCTGCCTCTTGGGGGAATCCCCCAATGCATCGTGCATGTTGCACGGTGCATTGTGGGATTCACAGAGGCGTAGAAACAACAATCTACACTGCCAGGGGCAGCGTAGAGATTCATCTGCGCTGCTCTCAGCAGCTCTGGTCATGTGAGAGTGTGGCTTGTGCTAGGGGTGTGCACAAAACTGCCTGGCCCAGTTTGGTTCAACTGGACCCAGTTTGGTTGAACTGTTTGGTTGAACTGGACCCAGACTGAGCCAGTTTGGTTCCCCCCCCCATTGGACCCCTCCCGCCCCCCGGTTTGGTTTGTGGGACTTGTTGAACCTTTTTTTTCTTCCAAAAAATAAAAATTGAAAAATTGTGTTTGAAAAATTATCATTGTTTTTCTTTTAACTTACCCCCTCTGGGGGGCTTCTCTAAGGTGGGGGGGGTCTGCAGAGGTTCCCGCTCCGCCCACTGGCCTTCCTTCATGCAAAAATCACCCAGTTTGGGCAGTCTTCAGCCCTTTCTGGGCCTATTCCCTGGTGTGGTGGCCATTTTGCAGGCCTCTGTGCATGTGCAGTGGGACCCTGCATGGCCTGGGTCATGACCTGACCATGCAGGGTCCCACTGTGGCCTCCAAAATAGCCACCACGCTGGAGAAGAGGCCTGGAAAGGGCTGAAGACCACCTAAACCTGGCGATTTTTGTATAAAGGAAGGCCAGTTGGGGGTGGGGGACGGACCCCACGCCATCTTGGAGAAGACCCTCGGAGGGGGTAAGTTACAAAAGAATTTTTTTAAAAATGGCTCAACCCTAACCCAAACCAGGTGTGTGTGTTCTGTTCAGGGCCGAGCCGGATGTGGTTCGGCTCGACCCTGAACCTTCAAACCTGTTTGCATACCCCTAGCTTGCTTGCTGCCCAGGCTGTGAGACTGAAAGAAAGAAAGAAAGGTTGAATCCTGCCTTCTCCACTGCCTGCCCTACTGCACACAGGGTTTTGTGAACAGAGCCATAGTTTAATCTTAGTTAACTGCGGCAGCAGGACTGTGATCGGCGCTAAAGCAAGGGTTCTCGTGTCACACTCTGCAGGAGCACCCCTAGCTCACCAATCATAGTTAACCTTTAACTACCATTGTGCAGGTTGTAGGAACTCAGTTAAAATGACTACGTAAACAAAAACATGTTTATCTGGTGTTGAAAAGTTAGCAGTATAGTTTCCATATATGCAGAAATAGGTCAGCTTGCCAAAAATGCATTATCTATATCAAACTACAACTCTAATGTTACAGTTTTATTTAGAAATAAAAATTTTCAGGATTTTTAGAATTGTGGTCATCTGTGCTTCAGCTCCATCATACTGGCACCCCCCTAGTGTGGCTACGGCCTGTGTAGATTTCCGTACAACCCACCCCTAGTAACACTAGTCACTCACAGCTGTCTATGGAAAGGCACACATCTAGAAAAGTGGCTGATAACTTTCAGATTTTTTGTTGTTTGTTTTGTCTTTTCTACAGAGTCTAACGAGCTATGATGTCTGTAGTATCCTCTTAGGAACTTCCACTATGCTTGTGTGGCTTGGAGTGATTCGCTACCTTGGTTTCTTTCAGAAGTACAATGTAAGGACCTCCTGGGATCTCCGTCCTGTTGGTATTTATTTTGCTTTCTGTTACAACCTAGCTCTACTGAATGTTTAGCTGAAGTTTAATGGACATTTGGATTGTTTTTTTTTAACAGCTGCTTATTTTGACACTACGTGCGGCATTGCCCAACGTAATTCGATTTTGCTGCTGTGCTGCTATGATTTATCTGGGCTATTGTTTCTGTGGTTGGATTGTGCTGGGCCCATATCATGTTAAGGTACCGGATGGTTTAGTTTGTTGTTGTGTTTTTTTTAAAAAAATATTGTATGTACATTTCCTGAGCTCCGTTCTACAAATATTATTATTTTCTCCCATGAAAACTACTCGTAGAGAGAGATGGGGGGGAAGTAAGCATGCTACCACCATGTTGTTAGGGGCTCATAACTCCTTGTGCATCCACGAGTATGTATGTCCTGTACATGTGGGCAGTCCCAGTATGAAGCACTTCTGAAAACCCCATATAAGTCATTAATATTACTAAATAAGGGGGGGGAAATGTCCTGTTGGCTTTCGGGATCCTCATTGTTGTTTCTTTCAATCCTTGCCCTGCTGATTTTGGGACCTGTCCAAAGGTCCTTATAGCTATGAAGATATAACTGAAATCATGCCAGCTGAAATGTCAAAAGCCAGAGGGATGACCAGAGTTTCTGTAGTTAGGGTATGGCTTCGTTGCCCTTGGAAGTATGAATCCGCTTTGTACTAAGCCAACCACTGTCTACTCTGACAGTCAGCCAGAGAATTCTGATGGGTTGTCCAAGGCCCCAGGCTTTGCCAGCCCTGCTATGTCTGATATCCTTTCTATGGAGATACAGCACTAGGGATGGAAACTGACCTCTTTTGCATGTACTCTACCACTGCTATTGCCCCTGAATAGCCCTGTCTTTCTTCATGGCTAACAAACAAAAAAAATTTATGCAAAACAGTAAAAATGCAGAATTCTGCCAAGGAAGAAGTCAGTCCTATTAATTCCTTTCGCTGCTCTTAATTGGATCCTATCCAGGTGCTCTAGTACCCAGGTCTGTACTAAGTGTGACCATGACCCCCAAAGTAAAATATGTGCCCTTGATGTTTACTTCACAAGTCCCCCAATGAGAATATAATCATCTTTTTATTTTATTTTTGCCTTTCTTTGAAGTTCCGTTCCTTGAACATGGTTTCTGAATGTCTCTTCTCTTTGATAAACGGAGATGACATGTTTGCCACATTTGCAAAAATGCAACAGAAAAGCTATTTGGTTTGGTTATTCAGCCGGGTTTACCTCTACTCTTTCATCAGTCTGTTTATCTACATGGTGTTGAGTCTCTTCATTGCCCTTATTACGGATACATATGAAACAGTTAAGGTATGTATACACTTTGGGGTATTTGTGTAGAGAACTAATGTTTACAATGCTTTATATCAGCTATAAGATTCAAAAGCCAAGCTTCTGATATAAACATCTTGGTAATCTTTAGGTAATTTTTAAATATAAGGATCACCACAAATGGCATCTAAAAATGTTTAGTTTTTAGTTCTTAAGTTTAGAAGGTGACATGACATGTACTTTGCAGTTATTAAGCAGATCCTAGTTAACTTCCTGAGATAAATTTAGGATCTGTTTAATAAGTATTTAAGGAAATTGACAGATGTCTCAAGTCCACAGAGAAAGGATTAAGATAGGTGCCCTTGAAATGTTTTCCTAGCTGCACAGGAGCTGCATATCCATGAATATATTCCACATAGCTAGGAGCTGCACCTACATGAAGCAGCTACATAGGCAGTAGGGATTTGTGGGTCTTTTCCATGAAACTGGCATCTTGGAATTCATACACCGCAGATGTTTGGGATGGCAAAATGCCATAGGCCAAATATAGTCCACTGGATAAGAGAGGCTAGACGTAGTAGCACTATCAGCTGCTTGCTCAAGTGCCCATGGATGGCTTTTGTTTTAAGAGCTAGTGTGGGATTGGATGTGGGAATCTCAAATTTGGAATTGCTTATATATAAATTGTGTAGGATCGAAGCTAATGACAAATCACCTTTTCAGCATTACCAGCAAGAAGGTTTTCCAGAAACAGAACTTCATACATTTATAGCACAATGCAAAGATCTACCAAACTCTGGAAGGTATAGATTAGAAGAGGAGGGTCCTATAACAATCTTCTGCTGTTGTAAAAGGTTGGTGACCAAGAGTGTGCCCATATTGGCTGACATCTACATAATCTGTTCCAGCACATATAACTAGTAGTTTTGTGCATCTAATACAATGTTCTGTCTTTTCCTTTTCTCCCAGCTATTAGTCCTTCTTTTTCTATCTTTGTCATGGCTTTTTCTGTTTCCTTTGTTAATCTCAGTTATGTGTATGTCCCACCAAGTCACCTACAGTCACAAAAGGACCAGTTTCCAACTTTGGTACCTTTTTCTTGCTTGGAACACACCTGTTTTTCTAGCCCTTCAAAGGTGTCTCTCACCTCTTCTCTTGTTCATGTGCACCTCAATAATATTAGCAATCTCTTTGGATGAAATAAAATATTCAGTGCACTGTATACTGAAATACTTTTAAATAAAGCATACAGAGAAAAATGGCTTCATATGTTAAATAAATATGTGGTATGCATAAGTCGGGGGTGGGGGAGCATGTAATTTCTGCATTTTCAGTTTTTGTTCCCCAATGCAGCCATAAAAGAGAAAAAGACCTTGGATGACATCCAGATTAATGTTGTCCATGTTAGTGTTTGCACACACAATGGGAGAAAGGGTGAACAAGAGAGCCAGCGTGGCATAGTGGTTAGAGTGCTGGACTAGGACCAGGGAGACCTGAGTTCAAATCCCCATTCAGCCATGAAACTAGCTGGGTGACTCTGGGCCAGTCACTTCTCTCTCAGCCTAACCTACTTCACAGGGTTGTTGTGAAAGAGAAATTCAAGTATGTAGTACACCACTCTGGGCTCCTTGGAGGAAGAGCGGGATATAAATGTAAAAATAATAATAATAATAATAATAATAATAATAATAATAATAATAATAATAATTTGCACTGATCTCCCCATTACTTCTGCAGTCCTCTGCATCTCCCAAAAATATGTCCCTGAGGGTTGTAGGGACATATTTTCTGGTTGCATAGATGGATGCAGAAGGAAGGATTGGTGAAAAACACCTTTTCACTTTTGCTTACACAAACTGTTATTGGGTGCAGGCAACATAGTCTGGATGTCAGCTGTGCTTTCTCCCTACTACCAAGACCTTCCCCTACTGTACTCTGTAGTGACAGAGGGCTCAGGATTAGGGCTGGCTACCATCCCCAAACTCGAACATTTTATTTCTATATAGTGGGAGGTTGGAGAGTGGGTAAAGGTATTCCTTTCCTAAAGGTGTATTTTCCCTGAAATATCCGTAATCTCTTTCTCCATAATACTTACTATAAGATGTAAGGGGCTTCAGTGGGCCAATTGCTGCTCTTCCTCCTATTTTCCTTTCTCATCCTCTACTTTCCAAATGACACCTTCAGAATTTCATGGCATAATTGTCCTCAGCTACAGGTTTAATTCATTGACTCACACAGGCTGTCTAGCTTCTGCTTTCTTTAGTAGACTCTCTTTCTTTTATGCCAGAAGCGAATGCTGCCCATAGAAAACAATGATAAATTCCAGGATTTTCGCTGTGGGGCAGCAGTGTTGCCTCCACCTAAACGAAAGGAGTTCCTTTCTTTGATGCTCATTACAAATGCATAAATTCCCCTCCATACAATTACATGAGTTACTCTCTAGAATTTTCTTCTCTATACTATCAACATTCTACAGGTCATAGAAAGTCACCTGGCTTGCTTTGATCATCTGTCTATCTATGTAAATTTGCATATGTTATCTATTCCTGTATACCTAGGGAGTCCTCCAGGTATGCGGAAACCTCCAAGACCATAATTTTGACTGGTTCTAATAGGCACTAGCATCTCAGTTCACTATCAGAGAGAGTAAAATCGGTCCATTTAAAAAAAAAATTGCCCAGAAATCAAATAATTCACTTATTACAAGAGTGTAATTAAATAGAATACCACATGCAAGAGAAAAGATCCCTATTGGGACCTTATGTTGCATGTATGTACAGGTGTTTGAATGTGTGCTAATGTTTATGTGTAAATGCCCAGACACGTAAGTTTTGGGCGGTATAAAAATGTTAAATAAATTAAATAAATGATTGCACATGCACTCATTTAAAAAGTGAACCTGGATATAGGCCTCCTGAAATGCAGGGTACAGATAGGAAGTATAGTACTGTACATGTGCTGCTGAATATAATGTCAATAACTGTATGTGCATACGCTATACACAGATTTCGTTGAACATTCCCATACAGTGTGAATAGGGCTAAAGTGTGCTTATTAGGGAAATCATGTATTAGGAAGCAACATGTTAACAACAAAATGAAGGCGTTGTTGTGTGGATCCATAACAGTGGGCAATTCATATGTACCATAGCAAGACTTGGACAGAAAGTAGAAATGTAAATCTTGTGTATATAACATTTTCTGAATATGATCAAAATAAATTTTCCTAATTTGAGTGGATCTGTTGTAACTTAATTTCCTTGATTATAGATTTATCAGATGTGTAGAGCAATCCTAAACAGGTTTGCTTGGGGGTAAATTGTGAGTTCAGAGAGACTGTGCTTATGATTGCAATGTTAATTCCTCTTGTGTTTATAAAAGCACACAATCTTGATTTTTTAATCTTGTTTTATAGACCAGAATAACAGATGTCCTCTTTTCCTTTAAGGTCTTAATGAAAATATTGACCAAGGATTTTTGAAGTCTATTTGGAAATTCCTGGACTGCACACTTATTATAGACACTACAACAAATAAGTCAAATGGGAAATTCCTTTCCAGAAGGCACAACACGTGTTCTTGCAAAATTTCAATAGTTGATTTGAATCTGCTGGAGACTGTGTTTACCCTTGTTTCTAAGCTTGATTTCAATTATCTACACACATACACACACTTACACACTTAAGTGGAAGCAAAGGAAAACTACCTGTGCTGCAGCATTATTGCATGTTAGTCTATTGCAATCTTAGCTCTACAGGCAAATTGTGTGGATGAATGTCTTCTTAAATGACTTAAGCACAAACTTTTTCAAAGGTGCTTAGGACATCCGCATTAGCTGTATATATAGTTATATGGATTAAAACATATTGGAAGAAGGTGAAATACCCTGAGTTTTTAAAAACATCAATTTTCACAACACTGACAGTCTGAAAAAAACAAGATGGGAAAGATATGTACACTAATAAATGGAAGGCCTTACAGTTTTATTGCAAACTTGTGTAATATGCAAATTAATGCATTTCTCAAGCCTCTATTATCAAACAAGTACTGACTGTTTGCAATAACATAGGGAAACTGTAGAAGTATTCTGAAAAACAGTTCTTAACTTTTCCTGCAACTTGTGTTATATCTTAGAACTGCTAAACAGTGGTCCAAAAGCTGTACATGGAATCTGACTTTTATAGATGCCTTATTTGCTATATTTTATTTATTTGGAAAGCAGATGAGAAAAATGAATCTATTTTTAGACTTTTTAAATTTTCAGATGGAAAAGCAACTATCATGGTAGAGTACTGAATGAGCAGCAAGACATTTTATGTACTATGTACAAACTTGGAAATCTTTAAATATGTGCTGTTTGTTCACATTCTGTAGAAAGATGCTATCGTGAATACTGTATTAATCTTTCAAGTTAATTAATACTGGCATTAAGAATAAAGATCTGTTTAACCAGTACTTTCTCATTACTATCTTCTAGTTCTTTGGGGAAAGCTTTAATAATGTGGTATGGCTGAACTTGAGTTTGTATGAGCAAGAGGAAAGGTCTCCAAATTAAAGGTAGAAACATAAAATTGCAGGGTTAGATAATTGCAATGGACATCTAGTCCTCCTTTACAATAAAATCCTTTATGCCCAGTATCCAGATGGTAGTCTCTGTCAAGTAATGAGCATGATACTGTATTTACTTTACAAGGAAATAGAAACACAAACGAAATCCTGATGAATCATGCAGTTGAGGGGAATTGGGTTGTATCTTCTCCACTTTAAGAGTGTGCACATGAAGCCCCAGGAAATGCAGCCAAGGGATCAGAGCTTGAAGACTGGGTCACTTTGAGACCCAATGCTGATCAAGAATGGGTATACAGCAGGCTAAATCGAGACACACTCTGGGGCTATTCCCACGATCGGGGAAAATCGGGCTAGGAAAGCCTAGCCCGATTTGTCCTGACCGTGGGAACCACTGGGCTCGGCTGCGAGCCCGGTGGTTCTTAGGTGGGTAACATGCGTAGCCCGGGTTTGCGGAGCGAGTGCTCTGCAAAACTGGGCTCCCTGATCGTGAGTAGCTGCGGCGTGGTTCCGTGCCATGGCTACTCACGAGTAGACCCCTGACTGGGAGGCGAAAAGCTGCCTCCTGGCTCCGGGGGTCTCCCGAGTATGCCCTGCGTGCTCGCGCAGGGCATACTGGGGCTTCCGGGGGCTGTGCGGCCCCCGAGCTCCCCAGCCCCGTCTTGGAGGTGGCAATCGTGTGGGCGGCCGATCCGGCCACCCAGGGCTCCCTCCCCGCTTGTGAGCAGGGACAGCGCCCGCTCTTCCCGCTCACCGCCCCAAACTGGGTCTCACAGATTGTGAGACCCCGCCCCCCCACCCTCTCTCTGAGATATGAAGCATATTACAGTCCTTACGTTCAGTTTTGACTCTTCAAGCAAACATGTAGCAATGTTACTTGCTACATCAATTGACACTAGGAATATAGAGATTTTTGCTTTCCCCCCCAGCTGTGGTACATTATTACACACTGTTCTGTTTAGGAGTGTGGAACAATAGCTCTGACTGAGGATTTGTTAGAAACAGACTAGGTTGATTGTACAGGCCACACTTAAAAAAGAGAAATGAAAGCAGCTCGTGTAAGACTGGTAATGGTAAAGAGTGTATATGTCTGCGGGGGGTGGGGGTGGGGAGGAAAGTGTGGGAGTGTCGCAAGCACTTTTCTATGCAGCACTTTTTCCATAAAGAAAACTGCTCACAAGACAGGAAGACTGTTGCCTTTCTGTGTTATAGCAAAATTATGGAAGGGGCTTACATAGCATATCTAACATTTCCTTTGCTTTATTTTACACACATCCTTTATCTGCATGAAAGGTATATGCAAAACTACTCCTAAACCACATTAAAAACATGTTCAATAACAACAATGTTCATCTGATACAGAGAGATTGGGACTACAGATTTTGTAATGCTCTCACTACCATTTCTACTACCTTTAAAACTTTTAAACTCCTGGATGCAGGGGTGAAGAAATGCTGGCTCAGTTTATCAACAAGACAAAATATTTTATTTGTCAAATATTTATACGTTGGTACATTGCTCACCAGGTTTCCCCCCACCCTCACTTGTCAGGTATCATTTTTCACTCATCACAGACCAGTAGAAATGGTGGGGGGCGGGTGTTGGAAGTGAAGGACTTTGCACTGTCTCTTGTTTCAAAGACAGTGGAGGACAGACCAGTGAGTCAGAGGGCTAGAGGGTCAAGACATTGGTCATCCCTTCTCTACTTCTCTGACACTATCCCTTTGGAATGTAGATTGCTACTCTTAGGGACTAACTTCCTTCCTTCCTGCTTTGCACTTCCTTCCTCTCTCTCTTCTCCCTGCACCATGTGTGCAGAGAAGATGCAGAATCCATCTGCATCCAGCTAGATAGATAGATTAGAGATCCTAACTCCTCTCTTTCCTATCTAGAATGGAGTTCTCTAATAAATGCCTTATAAATAAATGGCTTTTGATACTATCGACCATAGTATCCTTCTGGAACGTCTGAGAGTGTTGGGGGTGGGAGGCACTGCTTTGCAGTGGTTCCGCTCCTACCTTTCTGGCAGATTCCAGATGGTGTCACTTGGAGACTGCTGCTCTTCAAAATCTGAGCTTTTATATGGGGTCCCTCAGGGCTCCATACTGTCTCCAATGCTTTTTAATATCTACATGAAACTGTTGGGAGAGATCATTTGGTGCTGGGTGTTATCAGTATGCTGATAACACCCAAATCTATTTCTCCATGTCAACATCATCAGGAGAAGGCATATCCTCCCTGAATGCCTGCTTGGAAGCAGTAATAGGATGGATGAGGGATAACAAACTGAGATTGAATCCAGATAAGACGGAGGTACTTATTGTGCGCGGTCATCACTAGGGAAGCGATATTGATCTACGTGTTCTAGATGGGGTCACACTTCCTCAGAAGGAACAGGTATGCAGTCTGGGAGTGCTTCCGGATCCACACCTCTCCCTGGTTTCCCAGGTTGAGGCAGTGGCCAGAAGCGCTTTCTATCAGCTTCGGTTGATACGCCAGCTGCGTCCGTTTCTTGAAGTTCATGATCTCAAAACAGTAGTACACTTGCTGGTAACCTCCAGACTTGATTACTGCAATGTGCTCTATGTGGGGCTGCCTTTGTACGTAGTCCGGAAACTACAATTAGTACAAAATGCGGCAGCCAGGTTGGTCTCCGGGTCATCTTGAAGAGACCATATTACTCCTGTATTACAGGAGTTGCACTGGCGACCGATAGGTTTCTGGGCAAAATACAAAGTGCTGGTTATAACCTATAAAGCCCTAAACAGCTTAGGCCCACGGTACTTAAGAGAGCATCTTCTTCTGCATGATTCCCATCGTCCACTACGTTCATCAGGGGAGGCTCGTCTGTGGCTACCTTCATGTCGTTTGGTGGCCACCCAGGGACGGGCCTTCTCTGTTGTCACCCGGAGACTTTGGAACGCACTTCCCATGGGAATAAGAGTCTCCCAATCTCTAGTGGCTTTTAAAAGGAGTCTAAAGACTTATCTTTTACCCAAGCTTTTTAGCTTTTTAATTTTTAACTTTTTAGCTTTTTAACTTTTTAATTTTTTAAACTTTTGATTGTTTATTATTTGTTTTAAATTGTTTTTACTATCTGTTTGTTGTGAACCGCCCTGAGACCTTGGGTTAGGGCGGTATAAAAATGTGCTAAATAAATAAAATAAATAATAATTATATATTGATTTAAAACTATGAGCTGGCTCCAAGTTACTTCACTCTCACCATACACGCATGCCTAACTAAATCCGCTGTGTTGTGCCTCTGTGCACTCTGCTATAATTGAAAAAGGGTTTCTCTACCAGAGAGAATTCCCAGCAGGGTGGATATCTGCAGCCCTGCATGAGAGTAAAGTAGTCTAACCCTGCACAATGTTCTTAATATGCTAGAAAAAGGGTTCCCAGGCTATTAAAATAAGTGTACCCCTTCTGTTACAAATCTTTGGATCAGCTATCACACTGTGTATGAGTACAGTTATGAGAGAGGCTACTCCAGCCACTGGCTTACATCCAGACTGGGCCTGCTCAACTCCCCACCCCCAGCTGTTTTTGGACTACCACAATCCCCAGCCACCGTGGCCTATAGCCAGGGATTTTGGGAGTTGTAGGCCGACATCTGCAGGAGGGCCGAAGTTGAGCAGCCCTGATCCAGACTAAGTTACTCATTAGTATTGCCACTGAAATTAATAGGGCAAGTTGCTTGTCCTCTTAATTTCAGTGGGAGTACTCAGTGCTAATTTTCTGAAGCCTGTCAACCAAAGTGTTGAGAGGGGTATGCTGACCTTCAGCACGTAGCCAGCTAATCAGGAGCTGTGAAGGAGGATCTTTACCCTCTCTCTCCCCTTCTGCAGGAGACACATGGCTGAGGATGCATCAGCTTCAAGTTGGGGATCCTCAGAAGTGGAACAAATAGTACAGCAGCATCATGGGAAGGCAGGAGACTCTGAGTACTCCCCCCACCCCAGGAGTCCTTCAAGTACCCCTAGGGGTACTAGTACTCCTTGTTGGGAACCCGCATTCTAGAATATTATTTCTCAAAGGATACCATCACCACCAAGGTATTAGGGAGGACCAGTTAGATGCCTCAAACTGAATTCAAGACATGATGAAAAACTACTTCATATCAAGGCCTAGAATCATCCAGTTTGTCCCAGCTAAAATACTGGGTGGTTCTCCTTACCAATATGGACACGAAGCTCATCCCAAGAAAGCATGCAACCAAGCAATCTAGAGAGACTCTTTTTGAGCAGTCATGGCTCCAGTCTTGATACCCATTAGAAAGTATGTTTACTATACTGTAGAAAAGAAAGAGACATAAACAACATAAGCTAGGATCAGTCAGACAGATGCCTCTCTTCACAGATTGGCTACAAAGAAATCATGAAGAAGGACCCTAAGACATCTACATCCTGAAAATATTTTTCCCCAAGCAATTTCAAAATGTCCAAGATGGTTCTGGCTGATGGTTTCTAGACCAAAGATGACTTGGAGCAGCTCTAGCCAAGCCTTGTAGGCATCAAATAACAGAATGAAGGAGGGAGAGAGAGTTATTGGCCCTGTCTCCTTTTAAATCAAACCTGTCCCACCTCAGTAAGATGCCTACCTCCAGATCCCTGGGCTATTTAGAGCTGGGCAAGTCGTGTATGACATCATCTATCAGAGCTGTGAATCTGCAGAGAGAAAAGCAGTTCTGATTGAATATGCAACTTGTTCCCTGTGTGTGATAGGCAGAATACTGATATAGGAAATTATACGCACACATACAATACGATCGGGTTTCCAGGCTTCTATAATGAAGGTTGAGCCTGTAACACGCCAATAGCCATGTCGAGCAAACTCATCCTATCAGAGTCACTCACTTGCTTTGTCCCCTGCTATCTGAGAAAAGAGGCACGTTTTAAAAGTCTTGATTCTCTTTACTGAGCAGAGGGAGAGCCAACTGGCCCTATCCATACCCAGCACAGCATTCCTGCAGTGGCTGTTGCCTATCAGGGATATGCATGGAACTGGTTTGGAAGCCCTTTATGGGCCTCCGAACCAGTTCAAAAGACTGGCGGTTTGGCTGGATCAAAGGTGGGGGGGGATCTCTTTAAGGACAGGGGGAGGGTGCTCTTACTCCTCCTGCTGCATTTCCCCTGCCGGTGCTGCCTTTTTAAATGGTCCAGCGGAGCAGCAGTGTACCTCCTTGCTGCCCCGGTGCCTCCTTGGACTGGAAGTTGCTGTGGCACATGCGCACGTTGCAACGTGTGCACGCATGTCACGCCCGCTCATGTGCATGTTGTGATTTGTGTATGCACAGCAGCAACTTCCAGTCACTTCTGGTCCAAGGAGGCACCGGGGCAGCAAGGAGGTACGTGCCACCCCACTGGACCGTTGTAAAAGGCAGCGCCCGCGGGGGAAATGCAGCAGGAGAAATAAGAGCACCCTCTCCCATCCTTAAAGAGATTCCTCACACCTTTGAACTGGCAGGTGCCAGTTCCGTGCACACTAGTGTCTATCTTACGTTTCTTTTTTAGATTGTGAGCCCTTTGAGGACAGGGAGCCATTTTATTCATGTATTTAAAACTATTTAAACTGCTTTGGAAACCTTTGTTGAAAAGTAGAACTGAATATAAATATTTGCCATATTCATATTTGTAATAGATACCTATTTCCTGAACTCATTTGAATTACTTCCTGCTACATTTGAAGTTGTGGTTCCATGTTCTTCTTCCTGTCAGCTAAACAAACCCCAAGTGGGAATTGACTCGTATGTATGCCCATATGTTACATCATGATTAATTTAATGTCTGAAACAGCCTTCCTAACCAAATTCCATATTCCAAGCTTTTTTACTGCCTCAACGTTTTTCCAAGGATCAGCTCTGCTGGATCAGGCCCAAGGCCTATCAGTTCAAGCACCCTGTTTCACACAGTGGCCCACCAGATGCCTCTGGAAAGACCACAAGTAAGAGATGAGAGGGCATGCCCTCTTTCTTGCTGTTGCTTGCCTGCAACTGGTATTTAGAGGCTCAGGCATCGTGCCTCTGTGGCTGGAGAATGACCCATAGCCAACAGACTAGTAGCCATTGATAGAGCTGTCTACCATGAATTTGTCCAAGCCCCTTTTAAAGCCATCCAAGCTAGTGGACATCACGACATCCCATGGAAAAGAATTCCATAGATTAATTATGCACTGTGTGAAAAAGTGCTTCCTTTTGTTGGTCCTAAGTTTCCTAACCTTCAGTTTCATGGGATGACCCCTGCTTCTAGTGTTGTGTGTGAGAGAAAAATGTCTCTGTCCACTCTCTCTACTCCATGCATAATTTTATACAACTCACTCGTGTCTCCCCATAGTTGCCTCTTTCCCAAAGAGCCCCAGATGCTGTAGCCTAGCCTCATAAGAAAGATGCTCCAGGCCCCTGATCCTCTTGGTTACCCTCTTCTGCACCTTTTCCAGTTCTACAATATCCTCCTTCACATACAGTGACTAGAACTGTAAGCAGACAATTAATCTAATTGAATCTAATCATTGCAGCCCTAATGATGCTTCATAAGCAAGTCCCCGAGTCCAATGGGACATACACTCAAGTAGTAGTAGAGTAAGTATGTATAGGATTGCAGCCTGATTAAATGCAGAGTTAGGTGCTTCTAGGATGACGGAGTCTGCGTAGGAGCGGGTTCCTAAGCAGATCCCCAGACTTTGCCTGCAGTGCAGACCTATTTACTTTAAGCTCCACTGAGCAGAGTGGGCCTTGTTTCCGCCTTAAGCAAGTGTAGTAAGCTCGTGTCATCCCGCTGCAATCCTACGCATACATAGAAGTTCTGTCGAACTCCCAAGTTACCGCCCATAGGATGGGAATGCGCGGCTGCCTACATCCGAAGACCGATTACTGGACCTTGTTGGATTTTGCTTGAGCAAACTGGAGCCTTTTCTTCAGTTGAGGGGAGCTCGCGCAACCCCCCACTTTGCCCGGCGGGTTTTTGCGCCTTTAAAACCAAGCGACGCACCTGATTGCACAGAAAATCGTCTTAAGGGGCAAGCAGCGCGTGGTGCGATAAAGGTCGTGGCTTCCTCTTCGTCGTCGCGGAACGGCAGCTGCATCCTCCCGGCGAGGCGATTTTTCCGCCGGTCTTCGGGCCCTACCGCTGCTTGGCTTCCAGGCGGCGTGTGTGTCTGCCGAAGTTCCACGTGACGCCTGCTGAGCCTTAGATCTGCCTCGCTTGCGGGCGGCTCTCGCTTTCCATGAGTCCCGCGCCTCTTACTGAGCGCGTAGTCGTGGTGGGCAGAGCACGGGGAGGGAGGGGAGGCGGGGGCGAGCCTCGGCCGCTCTGCACGATGGCCATGAGGTACCTGGGCAAGGGGAGGACGCTGGTGACCAGGTGAGTGGTGGGAGTCGGAGACTGGGGAAGAAGAAAGTTCCCTTAGGTGGCGGGGAGCATTATGAAAGTCTAGGCAGGCTGTCTAGCACGGTTCACTCGAGGTTGGTACTTGGGACGGCAGGGGCTTTCCTAGTCCTAACAAGCTTTGGCAAACTTTGCAGACAGTCGTGATGACCCGCCCCCGCCAAACCCGGAAAGCAAGCCTCAGTAGCACAACTTCTTGTGCTACTGAAGGTCATCATGTTATCAAATTAGCTTTTTTATTTTATTTAAAAAAAATCCAGCCTTGCTTCCCTGCTGCGTCGCTTAACTGTCAGAGTAATCCTACCCATGCTTATTTAGAAAGAAGCCCTACTGTGTTCCATGGGACCTCTTTCATTAGTGTATGTGTTTAGGATTGCAATTGGAGATGCAAAAGTGGGGAGAGGAAAAGAACAGCCATAAATTTGACCCTAACCATCTTTCAAAGTAGCTTCCATTTATATCAGTGGTATATTCCAAAGTAGGATTGCAACCATGCAGTCTGATCCAGTGCATGTGTTCTTGTAAATCTGCACTCAGTGGGGTTTAGTCCCAGATCAGTGTATTATTATTATTATTTTATGCAGTCAGACAGGTGTTATTGACTGGTTTGTTTTATCCAGACATCGAGTCCTTCCCAAGGACCTGGGATGCCAGAATCTTATTGTCAATGTTGTTGCTGTTGTTATAGATATCGTCGCAGAATATAGGCTGTTCCCAGTAAAGCTGCTTTTTGTAATTGGCTGATGGTGATTTCTGTGGCCCCTATGGTGTTGAGGTGCTCTTCAAGGTCTTTTGGAACTGCACCCAGGGTGCCAATTACCACTGGGATTATTTTGGTCTTTTTCTGCCACAGCCTTTCAATTTCAATTTGTAGATCTTTGTATTTGGTGATTTTTTTTCCTATTTCTTTTTCTTCTATTTTGCTATCCCCTGGTATTGCTATGTCGATTATTTTGACTTGTTTTTCTTTCTTCTCGACTACAGTTATATCTGGTGTATTGTGTGGCAGATGTTTGTCTGTTTGTAGTCGGAAGTCCCATAATATTTTTACATCTTCATTTTCTTCAACTTTTTCAATTTTATGGTCCCACCAATGTTTGGCTACAGGTGGCTTGTATTTTTTGCAGATGTTCCAGTGTATCATCCCTGCTAGCTTGTCATGCCTTTGTTTGTAGTCAGTCTGTGCGATCTTTTTACAACAGCTGATTAGGTGGTCCACGGTTTCATCTGCTTCTTTACAAAGGCGGCACTTGCTGTTTGTGGTTGATTTTTTGACTTTTGCTCTTATTGCATTTGTTCTTAGTGCCTGTTCTTGTGCAGCCAATATTAAACCCTCTCTTTCTTTCTTCAAGTTGCCATTCTTAAGCCATTGCCAGGTCTTGGTGATGTCTGATTTTCCACTTATTATTATTATTATTATTAAATTTATATATTGCCTGACACCAAAGGCTCTAGGCTTGCTGCTGCATAGTATGTAGGCTTGCTGCTGCATAGTTCTTGTTAACTTTAGAAAGGCGCAAACACTCTAAATTTGTGCAGATTTCAAAAAATGTGCCCAGAGATCCTTGCTTTGTGTGTTTAGGAGAGGCTAGGTAAAAAGAACAAACTCTGTGTTAGAAAAGACTCCTAGATTCCTGGGTTGTCCTTCACCAAAACTCACATTTTCAGTTCAGTGTTTCATCTTTGGGTTCCATTTGCAGGGTGTTGCTGCAATACTACTTGTTTAGTAAAAAGAGGTGGAGTGTTAGAACAGGGAGTGTAACTGAGAACTGGGGAATTGAGGATGGTGTTTGTCCTGAGGATTTCTTTTGTGGTGTTTCTAGCAACATTGAGAGTAGGAAGTTACTCAATTGGAACAGAACTCTTATGGACAGAGCAAAGTTGAATCTGCTTGTCTCTACTATAGAGCCTTCCTAAACTCTGTGAATGTATTCTGCAACTTACTGGTCAGACTGACATTGGACCTGACCAGATAAGCCTCTGGGAGAGTTTGAGAGCATGAGGAGAAAAATAAGAAACTGTCTTGGTTCTTAGATTCTTGTAGTAGTAAATACTATATATTACACTTAAATATTTGTAGTGGTGATTCTTTTACTTCAGTTCTATATTCTGTTACTTGTGCTGTCTGTGTGCACGATTCTTTCTTTATACAGAGTGAGAGCATGCTGAAGGGCTCTCAATGTAAGACACAAAGGAGACAACCAAGAAAAGGGATGCAAGTGGAAGCAGGGAAAGGCCGGAAGAATATGCGCTTATGTCACGAGCAGGAGTGAAGTCCTAGAAAAAACCAGGGTTTCCTCAGATTTTCCCAACCCTTCTCTACATGTACACTGATCTAGGCTTAGTTACAATGCATAATTTTGTTGTGATGTATGCAGTGAGAGCAAGACTGTAGGAGAATCTGACCAGGAACTGTCACAAATGTGGCAGGTGAATGCTAGAAGGTAGCCTTAATGTGTCTAAAGCTTGTAGATCTTATCAACACAAGATATTGCAGTCAAAGTCCAAAAAGGGGCACACGTGCACCTTGATCTCGGAGCTTCTAATGCAGCATCCAAAGCTGCTCGATCTATCACAGATGCATGTGATCAAACCCTGAGACTGCAAGCCATAAATATGGTCTCTAGTATAAAGATATGTGAAAAACAATTCGAGCTTGAAACAGCCCTTTTGAGTGTTTAAAGCTTGAAACAAAACTATCCCATCTTGAGCTTGAAATGTTTCGAGCACCATCTTGGAGGGCCGTTCTCTGGCGAGAGCTGGGTGGTTTCCAGAAGGCTTCTTAAAATTGCTTTGCACCATGTAGGCTTGGTGTACATTCATATGATCTGGGTTTGGACACTGTCTTGCATAGGATGCTGTTCACACAGCATCGGATGTTATCTTGACCTTACAGGAAACATTTCAACTGATGTATGTCCATCATGAAAAAGTAGCTGATTTTCTGAGGTTTGAGAACAGTTTGCCTCTGTGCCTGCCTGACACAAAAGCAGGTATACAGATAATCAATTTACATATGAATTTCCCCTTATCCTTTTACCTCTAGAGGTGAGATTAACTCTCTACTTTCTGGTTGGGAATAACCCCACCAACAACCAATTCTTAAATTTCCTTTCTCTTGCTTTTTCTCTCACAGCAGTGCCTCGCGCCACCCCACAACCTTGGCGCCCTCTACGTCTCTCTCTTTGGAAGCACCCTGTGTGCAGATCCTGGGGTGGGGTGGGGGCATTGCTGCTTCTCCTCCTTTCTGATTTCCCCCCTCAAAGCCTCAGTGGTGTAAATCCGACAACTCTAACTGGCTTCAAAATGTTAGAGTTAACAGTAGGATTCTACACCACTTCCTCCAGGAGTCTGGAAAGCACCCTGGTCTACTGATTGGGGTTGGTGGGTAGACCAGTCCTCCGAGGTGGGCTGATGTGCTAAGTCCAGAGCGGAAGCCTCTTCTACCCTCCAATGGTGTACCCTCTAACAGGGATTCCCAGAGGTTATTGACTACAACTCCCACAATCCTCAACTGCAGTGGCTTTTTCTTGGGAATTATACAAGTTGTAGTCAACAACCTCTGGGAATCCCTGTTAGAGGGAACACTGCACGCCAGTCCCAATTGGTATTCCAGCTACAGGGTTCCCTGTAAGAAGAATTCCCAGATGTTGACTATAACTACCATAATCCCCAGACAAAGGCTGGGGATTATGGGAATTGTAGTCAACATCTGGGAATCCTTCCTACAGGGAACAGTGACTAACTCTCCCTGGAAAAACAGCCCTCCAAAATGGCACTGAAAATATTCAAAATGTTCCAAGTGTTTTGTTGAAACAGCTAGCTTGGCTGCTGTTTCAATGTAACATTTTGAGCATTTTGTTTGAAGCGTGAAACACAATGCAAAATCAGTTTCATGCACACTTCTACTAGTATAGTCCCAAAGCATTCAGTAGAATGTTTCAATCCTTCAAAACCAGGCGTGGAGGAAGGCTGGCAGTCGCCCATGTTTGGCTGCCACCTCCTGCCCCCCCCCACCTGCCCTTCTCTGGACCTCTTCACTGACCCTGCCTTCTCCCTGATCCCAATTCTGCTTGGATTCTACCCAGCTTAGACTGTGTCTGTCGTCGTCCTCTCCCTACTGACCCCAGTGTGTGTTCTGGACCCAAATGTATTCAGATATCTTGTCCAGCTGTCCTTGCTGTGTCTGTGGATCTCTGAGGTGTTCTGTGGATCTCTGGAGGATAATATACTTAATAAAGCATGCCCCCTTGAAACAGTCATTTAAATAGTCTATTTAACCGAGAGCAGAGGTTAAATAATAGTGCCAAGACACGTGAATCATCTTGCATGTTCTGTGTCATGTGGGAATGCCCTGTGTGCTCATAGTATTCAAGTTTCACTCTGTATCAATGAAATATATATTTTAATTGGATACTTAGGTCTGCGGGTATGACTTGCCTGGGAAACTGCCTGGTTCATTATCACACCTACAAGATCCCAAAGAGGTTTAGTAGTGCCCCCCTCATAGCAAGTGGCTTGCTCCCCACCCACCCCCATTTCTATTTCAGAAATCTAATATGGGATACATTTTGCCCTTTTTGTGTCTCCCCCCCCCCCAGCACTTTCCTGGTGCTGCTACTGCTTGATGGGTTGCAGAATAAGCATTGTATAGGACACCTCCCACTTTTCAAAACAGACCTAAATTTCTTCTGCAGTTGTCTAGCTGTTTTCAGAAATAGAAACTCTGCTTGTTCAGAATCCATCCATATTTAACTCTAGCCCAATTTCTCATGGAAGCTGCAGCTGCTGCTCCTGCAGCGTACTGTTCAAAGCTCTGCAACCTGGGATGCTGGACAGAATTGGGTTAAGTGCTTACTTAGGACGTCCTGGAAGACACTGTTTGCTCTAGTATGGAAGAGCACAGTGAGTCTTTCAGTGTAATATTTTTAGTCATGAGCTAGGTGGCAGCTTGTAGATTTGTTTGGCTAATGCACAACCACAGAGACCTTTGGCTTCAGTCATTCCTGCCTTGGAAGGATGTTTTATAGCAGTAGTGTTTGTGCACCATTACAGAGCCAAATATAGAGAGAAGGTTAAAGGAAATGAGAGAAATTGTTGCTATTAGTCTCTGTTGGTGAGCTCAGGTGTTGACATGCTGGTAAACTGCTGTGAGAATGCCTCCTTTCAGTCAACAGGTTAGGACCAAACTACATGTCACGCAGTGATGTGTAAAGAATGACCTTTTGTTGTGGTAAACTGTGTAAAACTCTAATCAAAGGGACAGAACCCTTATGACCCCCTTCTTTGTTGGAAAGCAGCACTGGGTCAGACCAGCCTATGCTAAACAGCCCCTATTCCTTCCATTTCTTCACAGAAAATTCCCCTGTCCTATTGCTGATTTTCAGGAACGAGACAGACCATTAGAGTCCTATGATTTGCAATAGCATGTCATGTATAGGCTGGACTTCAACCTGAGACTCGTACCAAATGCACTGATACTTCTGTGAAGTAATCTGGAAGTCACTTCGGTCTTCTATTCAAAGAGACCTAGAGAGTATGACATACTAAAGACTTTTCCTTGACTTGGTTTATTGGCAGTTAATGTTTAGTAGCTTTTTTGGAAAAGAGCCATTAAATGCTGTGCAAGATACACAAACAGGCTCCTGTGGCGGCATCATGAAAGAAACTTTTCTTTTGTTGAAGGGAAGTATACCTTAACTTTCTTTAATGAGAAGGTCTCATTCTTTAGACTTGTGTGTTTACACGTACATAGAACAAATCAAGATACACTGAATTTAAATCCTCCATATTTTTGACAGAAGCATGATGGCTCAGATGGATTCAGATTTGAAGGAAAAGGAATCGCTAAAAGAGGATTTAAAGTTCTACTTCATGAACCCATGTGAAAAATACCGAGCCAGACGTCAAATACCATGGAAACTAGGGTTACAGATTCTGAAGATAGTTATGGTTACCACCCAGGTAAAAAATAAATAAATCAGAATTATGTATTGGTTCTCTGTCTATGGATCAGCAAATGAACAGGCTCTAGCATCTTAAAACAATCTAACAAATCTTAATATGACAGATTGTGAACCAGCTGACAAGTCTGTGCCACACCTTCTCTTCTCATGCTCCCAGCAACAGGCAAAGTTTATTTGGTTTAAGCTGCAGCTTCCCATGACATTTGAACTACCTTAGAGTTTTTGGAGTGTAAGTAGAAGGGCAGTTCAGATTAACCATACCCCCATGCAATTAAGGAAAGACATTCCAGGGGAGGGAGATCTATACACTAATGGAGAACTTGCGTCTTTATCGCATGGAGTGAGCTGGTTAGGCAAAGTATTGTGTGAACCAGCTTATGTGGAAAATAATCCAATTTCTAAAATTTCAGTTTTAGAATAAAATGGACAAGGTTTGTGCAAATATGCATGTGAACATATTAAATGTGCACAACTTGGAGTAAAGAACTAATTATCACTCCATATAAGGGTACAATGCATGGGTTTGTTTTTTTAGTAAGTTTGTATTATATTAAAATGGTAACTTTGTCTTTTTGTCTTCATGCTGGATTGCAGAACACTCTAATGTAAGTATGAAGGATGCATTTTGTGTGCTACACTATCAATACCAGAAGGTTCCATACTTCCTTTGTTCTGTCTTTTCCATCCCATGCCCTCCACAATATGTTTGTAACTTTTTAAAAAAAACAACCTCATTAGCAGGAAGTCATCAAAAGTGTCTGCAGAAATAGTTCTTGAGAGGGAACAAGTTATAATAATTCGAACTACAGAAGTCACTATCCTGATTCTCTGCAGTCTTTACCATAGACACCCTACCTCCTGCACCATTACATGGTGATATAGAGAAACAAGTGCCACAGTGGGCTTGACAGGTTTCTTGCATTACTCTTGAACAAATCTGTAACCAGCAGCTTTAATTTGTCCATTTTAAAGACCACCTATAGGACTATTTTTGTATCTCATTTAAAAATCAAATCAAATCCACCAAGCATTTTAGAATTAATGTAATAAAATTAATATAAAACATACTTGGTGTATTTTTTTTTAAAAAAAATCTGTTTAGGCATGGGTTAAAACAAATTGATTCTGAACCTGGTCTGACTTGACTGATTTCCTCTCCCCCAGCATACATCAATAAAGTTAGAATTTGGAGGGAGGAATGCTGCCCCTCCTGGATGTACATGGAAATGAGGCTCTGCTTAGCACACTTCCTAAACTTTTGTTACCCCCACACCCTGCTTGAAATGGGATATTTCTCTTGAACTTAGAGCTGTAAAGCTATGCATATTCAGGCCATCTTTCTACATCTCAAGTTGGGTAGCTGTACCACCTATTTACCAGTTTGTAAGTGCAGGAAAGATGTAAAATGCATTAACTGTGATATCAGAATAGTGCTTCTTGACAAAATAACTGGAAGCCAGAAGTAATAAAGCTGCCTATTTTGGGAGCTAGCATTAGTGTCTTGATTTTTGTCACAAAAATGGTGATGTACTGTAGAGAACAGACAAAAATAGTCTTCTCCATCTACTCTTATTGTCTTGCATAATCACTGATGAGTTCCTCCATGAAATGCATTCATCTACGCTCTGTACAAATAATGGAGATACTGAAGCTGTTGATAGGATCCTTAAGCCTTCACTGTCACCACTGAAATAATTTTGGATTAAATAGTGAAAAACAGATCTAGGCTTTCCTCTGTTTACTGGTAAATAAGCTGGTTGTCCATGGGCTGTATACTTCTTGACTTTGTTCCCTTTAACTCCTCATAAAGCTGTTGATAAATGTTGAAACAGATGTATAAAACATTTCTTGCCTTTACTAAAATGAAAGTGGCAATCTTAATTCCCTTCAGCTCTTATTATTAGTGTTTTTCCAGATTGGGTGGGTAGCTTCCTTGAGTTAGGAAGGAGCTCCTGCTTTGTGTGCCTAGGGTCCGTGGCACCTCCTGTTAAAAGGACCTTGAGTAACAGCCCTGGGAAAAATCTCTGCCTGAGACCCTTGAGAACCTTCTACAAGGCAGAGTCTAGGTATAACTGCGCTAGGTGGACTGATTGTCTGATTGGATATATTACAGTTTCTATATAGTGTGTGATCTAGGTAGGTTTTTAAAGCATGGAGTTTGCTTATTATGGTTAACTGTAAAGATTTTGTAATAAGGTAAATATCGTTCTTTAAAACATTACACCCAACCGTGGACAAAACTTGACTTTTTTAAAATGCCAGTCACTAATTATTTCCAATAATCAAATGGCTCATTTCCAAGTTGATACAAAATATCTGATCCATTGCCTATGTCATTAATATGTAATGGCCCTCTTGCTGCTTAGGTTAGATTCATGATTGTCATTCTTGCCCAAAAGCTATGAAAGGCCAGTTGTTTCCTTCTGCACTTGCCAGATATTGAGCTTCATTTGTCAGGCTATTCCATCCTCAAATGTCCTAAAGCCAATGGTAGAAATGTGTGTTCAGTCTCATCCTTTTCCAGCCTTAGCACTGGTTTCTCCCCTGTATGTCAGGGCTCAAAGGGCAAAGCTTTCAGTGGAGACATGGACTACAATGAATATCAATGTACCACTTTTTATCAAAGTTCTCAAAGTGGTTTACATTTAAAGAAAAATGGAAGGAGTTGTTTAATCTTACTTTACTACAGTGATAGACTAGCCAAAGAGACCAATTTCCACTCTCCAGCCATGGCTTTTCCTATAGCAGAAGTCAGAGTTGTGTCTAGCGCCGGGGAACCTGCAGGTGTGGGAGAAAGCAAGTGAGAGGGATTACAAGGAGGAAGGATTAAAGCCTCTATGCACCTGCCGTATCCCTGCTGTAACTTGTGCCCTTCAAGCCCCGAGTTTCAGAGACGATGCAGAGGCTAAGCTTTGAAGACAAGAGATTGAGATGCAATGTATAGTTCTGTCTCTAATGCCAGTTGAGTTGAATAAATAATTCTATGCTAGTAGGTATATGCCTCTTGACAGCTCTTTATTTTTCACCAGTTTTTAATATAGCTCTAACACTGATCTAATGTGATATGCATGCTATGTACAGTATTAAGTTGAATTACTGTGTGAATCACATGGTAAATAGCTAATGCAGGTACAGTTTAAAGTAATCATAGGTGCATACATGAATGTGAGGGGTGCTTTCTGTATACTTGAGGTTCAGTGAGGTGGTAAAAAAGAAATATTCTACTATGAACTCTGTTAGAGCACTTGTATTTTAATAATGACACTGCACAACTTAAACACTGTGAAGTTTAATATATGTTAATGAGTGAAACAGTGCACCACTTCTTCTTGTTTTCCCCCTTAAGCTTATCCTTTTTGGTTTGAGCAATCAGTTGGTGGTTTCCTTCAAAGAGGAGAACACAGTTGCTTTCAAGCACCTGTTTCTGAAAAATTACTCTGGTGTTGATGAAGATGACTACAGCTGCAGTGTATATACACAGCAAGATGTCTCTGACAGTATCTTTTTTGCAGTAACTCGGGTAAGTAAATTCATGGTATCTGCACACAGAGATGGATTGCAGATGCCTTACTGTGAAAACCCAACATAGTTAACACAGTGAGCAGTTTATCATTTTTAGAGTTTACACTTGGGATGCTTGTATCTACAAACTGATGTCTGGGATTATGCTGGAGATGAGGTAACTGCTTTTCTCCATTAGTCTGGTGTGGCACCTGTCTTCCAGTAGTTTCTAATCTCTTCTAGAACTTGCATGCCTCTTGTAATTTGGCTGGTTGAGTGTTCAAAAGCCATGCCAAGGCTAAAGCAGCACCCTAGCCATCCTGCTGTTGGAAGGCAGCAATTGACTTTTCTGTTAACTCATAATGTTCTAATTGCAATTGACAGTCTTGTTTGTAAACAAACTTTTCAGACAGATGGGATTTGCTTTCAGATAAATGGCAGGGGGAGCGGGATAGAAATAGCTTAGGCATCAGTAATGCAGGAGCTTTTGACTATATTGCTACTAATAGAGGTTGAGATGCTCTCCTTCTTAGCTTATAGAACTGGTTTCCCAGAGCTTGGCATTCTGTGTCTGGTTATGTGTCTAAATCTGCCATCTCTAGTTTGTGGCTACAGAGAAGGGCATCTCTTCTACTTATCACAAGTGGCATAATCCAGAGGGAAAGGTGCTGTTAACCTTCCTTGAGAAAATACTTTGGTTTAGCCATCATGGGGACTGTTATTCTTGTTTTGTATGTTGCTTTGTAACTAGTACCGACAATTGAAGAATATATCACTGGGTACGCTTGGTTATGAGCAAGATGAAGATGGCTTACAGATCTGTAAACAGCAATACAGAAAAGGCACAATGCTTCCTTCCAACGGCACACTGAATATAGACAGTACTATTGAAACAGGTATAGTGTTTACCTCTAGAAAAGTCTGGTTGCTTTATTTAGGAAGGAGAAATTGTATTGTTTCAGTGCAAAGAGCTGCTGAGGAGACATGTGGTGTAGGGAAGCCATCAGAATGCTAGTTTGCTTTTCCTTTTAAATGGTAACATGACTATGACACACAACAGCTTTGTGGCATCCTGGATATCTGCATAGCTGCTGTATAACAGGAATCAACACACCTTCCTATTTCTAGACATATTGTGCTCTCATTTAAAGAACATAGTACTGGAATAAGTCCTGGGAACCTTTTTAAAGGCATGGATGTTATCTTGTCGTGGGTCTAAAGATGTTGTTAAAATATAATGTGAAAATCGTGGCCCACTTGCTGCTGATCAAGAAGGGCTGCAAACGTGTGTGTGTGTGTGTGATGAGCTTAATTGATAACACTATGAAGTCATTCACATGACTTGGCAGGTATGGGGGAAGGCTGGTTAAACACACCTCCGCCCCGCCCCCAATGAGTGATTGACTGTTTCTGGGAGTGCGGATTGTGCTCCCAGATGATCCATGCTGTGTGCTGCAGCACAGAGCTCCGGAGGCCAGGATGATGCTTCCTGGCTTCCGGATATCCCACCATGCACTGTGCAACATGTGCAATGCATTGGGGGATTCCCCCAGGAGACAGGTGCTCAAGGTGCCTGTCTCTGTGTCTGTTGGGGTGAAACATAGCCCCAGTGAACGCACAGTCCTGGAGCCGAGATTAAGGGCTTGCTTGAGCACTTAACCCCTGCCTAAGAGCCAGGCTTAAAAGTGGGGCTAGGTGGTGGTGCCCTGCTGGGAGTGGACCTGATCTTGGTGGTTCTCACACACAGCCTAACCCAGGCTGGGCTTCCCTAGCCTGGGTTAGGGTGCATGTGAGAAATGCCTCTCTCAGCTTGATTTCTAATGCAAGATAGTTTCCTGAGGCAATTAAATGCTATAATTTGCAAGAACTGGTTCCAGGAGTGTTACAGATTTGAGGAAGCGAGTCCTTATTGTCTGGCAGATCCCCTCTCAGAAGTGTTGTACCTCTTGATCATATTTGCACCTGTGTCATCTGCAGGTAAAACTTGTAGTGAACATGTGAGTCCATATAGATGACTGTTTTGCTTCTGATGGGTAATAAAATCCTTCTTGCCTCTTCACAGGAAGGTCCAGGTGACCAAACTCATTACCTTGAGGGTAGTTTGGTTATCTGTCTAGACTAGCAAAAATATGAACTGGCTCTGAGGATTGCATCTGGTTCTTGTGGTGGTCTGTCACAACCACAAGAGCTTTTGAAATGCACCCTACTCAGATGTCATGGTGTTGCATGAAAATCCTGATCTCCTGTTTAACTAACTAAAGAGGAGGCAGATTGTGGGATAGATACATACAAGGTGTGCTTGTACAGAATTCTGCACTGTCCAGCACTATTTATTAATGGCAATTGCTCTTTCATGGATTCAGAAGAGTAAACATTAAAAAAGTGTGTCTGCTAGGACATTCTGCCACTTCTGCAATATGCTACAATAGGTTATTGCTGAACACTTTATCCTGGAGCACAAGAAAATGGCTTTAGATTGTTTTGCTGAAGCATTCTGTATATGCTTACTTGGAAGAAAACCCCCCTAAGATCAACAAGATACTCCCAGGTATGTGTCTATAGAAGTGAAGCTCTATATTATATAACATGGTCTTGAAAGCAATTAGGGGATAAAAGCGTGCATTTGTTTGTCTTAGAATGTATTCGCCTAGACCCACAGGAACTGGCTACTAAGGAAATAAGTGATTTGAAAAATGAAGAATTCTTCAGACTTGATTTTTACAGGTAAACTGATGTTTTGGAAATCTCTCCCTCCTTTTTATTTATTCCTTTAAAAAAGGAATAAATTATAATGCCTTCTCTTTCTCAAACTAACCAGGCTTATAGAAGTTGAAATCTCTTTTAAACTAAAAGGCATTGATCTGCAAACCATTCGAGCCCGTGAACTGCCTGACTGTTATGAATTTGAAAATACTGTAAGTGCTCTTTTTTCTACACATAGAAAATATATACAGTTTTTAGTATGATGGGTTGCTTTTGTTCTCCAGTCAAATATGCTGTAGCTAGAATGGCCTAGAAAGGGAAATAGCATCTAATCACTTGTTCTACTTCAACATTTAATTGGAAATCCTAATTTTTTTAGTACAAGATATTGGAATATTTTCTATTTTTTTCCTTTTTTATTCTATTTTGTGGCAGTGTAGTTCATTTATATCATCAGTCAGAGTTCATATGCTAATCAACTTGCTTTAATGCAATATTATGTAGTTAGTGCCCCTTGCTACGTTTTGCAAAGTACGCCTCTTGTTCTTTTGTCCTGCTGTCAGGAGATTTTCTTATATGTATATAACCCTTAGAGGCAGCTTGGCAAAATGAAGGTATGATCCACTTCGCCTCCCTCTCCTTTGGTATCCCTCTCCTTTGGTAGGAACTATTAATTGGATGGTTGATTAATTGGATCCTAGCTGCAAAGAGCTGCCATGATTTAGAAGGCAGGATGAATTGGTACCCATTTATTGCTGCTTTCTCCTGGCTGCAGCACTTTCAGGATAGTGATTTGAATCAATCTGTGCGTTAGTTATAAAGCTTAAAATATCTGACAACTTTCTTGTTATCTGTAAGGCTTTTTTGTGATATATTGCTTCAAGTAGGAGAACTAAAAAAGAATACGTACATTATGCCAACAGATCACTTTTAACAACAAAGCTCACAGTGGTAAAATGAAAATATTTTTTGATACTGATGCTGATATTCAAGAATGCAAAGACTGGAATATATCTGGCTCTAGTAAGTACATCTGTGCGTATGAGAAGCTACTAGGTGTATATGTACATATTCAGAGATAAAAACCTGAGGTTTCTGGATTCTCATTTCTTGGTTGGGGAGTGGGGTTAGCAGCAGCTGCCTTACGGCAACTGGCGAATCGAACACATTTATTTATTTATTTTTGCTGGTGCCCTTGAGCATGTGAGTCTGATGCCGTATCTGACAAAGGTGACTCTTCTGACATATCTGTGCCAGTGAGAGATCGTAAGTCCATTTGTTGTCAAAGCATACACAGCTCCCACAGACTGAGCACACTAGCACAGCAGTCTGATTCCATTTTAGGCATTTGTCAGCTCTGTGGTTTAAGGAATAGGCCATACAATGGGGTGTGTGTAACTCAGTTGACAGAAATTTGGTATAATTGTTCTAAGACTAAGTGATCCCTTTTCTGCATACTAATTAGTTTAATCTTATTTGCTAGCCTCCCCATAACAAATTGTTCTTTGGTGGTTCACAACACAACATTGAATATCCAATAAAAATACATAAAACACAACATACAAAATGTATGCATTCTATTCCATTTCTATACTACCTTTTATTAAAATAATCCCAAAGTAGTTTATAATTAAAACAATGCACAATTAAAATAAAAATTAAAAGTACAAGTATGAAATATAAAAATATATCCATTAAATCACAACACAAGAAAATAACAGTACAAAACATTTTTAAAAGTGTTTTTTTTTAAAAAAAAAGCTTGAGTGAACAGAAAGGTCATCACCTGGCATTTAAAAAAACAAAGTGATGGCACCAAGTGAGCCTCTCTGGGGAGGCTACTGTAGAGAGCCACCTCCGAAAAGGCCCTCTCCCTAGTAGCCACCCTCCTCACCTTGTTTATCAGGGGCACTTAGAGCAGTGCCGCTAAAGAAGATCTTAAGGTCAGAGTCAAGACATATGGGGGAAGGTGCTATAGTGGATTAAAGCCTTTGCCTCAGAGCAGCTCACGTGAGGGGAAAAATGCTTATTCATCCCTGATGAGCTGCATGGCTGGGCTTCTCATAAAACAAATCTATATTTCCGGTAGAATCAAAATGTTGCCACCACCACCCCTCTTAACAACAGAGCTTGAACCTTCCTGGGCTTGGAGTGGAATCCCAGGGAAAACTCTCTTTATCTTGCTATTGGATAAGTACAAAAACCTTCCACGTGTAGGTCTACACATGATTAAAAAAACTGATGGTTGCTGAGCGCTTGAGGATGTGTTTGCACCAGAGATATCCCCTTTCCTCCCTCCCTTTCTCTGCTGCTATAGGTCCAAGGGCGTCTGACGGATGGATGTTATCTTGACCCACATGACTCCAAGAGGCAGGACAATGTAAGTCAGAAAGGTTTTAAGTTCGGGAGTAGCAGGCTCCTCCCCAGTCCTTTCGCCCCTTTCGACCAACCGTCGCAGGCAGGGACAGGGGGTCAAGGGCTCATCGCCCCTACTGGGGCAGAGCCAGAGCTTCTAGACAGCAGTTTGGGAACCGGGCCTCCTTCTCATTCCAATCCAAGCAAAAACAGCAGGCATGATAGGGCGGGAGCACACCTCAGACTTCAGGGCGTGAGGATCTTTTGGTACCTGGACGACCTTCTTCTTCAGTTGAAGTCAAGCCGGTCTGCCCTGCTGGACCTACAGACCACCCTCCCCACACTCAACACTCACGGGTTCGTCATAAGCAAGGCAAAGAGTCAACTGGTACCAGCGCACCAGATTCTCCACCTAGGAGTCCTGATAGACACTCAGCTGGACAAGCTCTTCCTGTCTCGGGACCGAAGACATACCCTGGAAGCAGAAGTACGCCAGGTCCTGAAATCCAACCGCACTCCCATCATGGCCCTGTCCAGACTCCTAGGCCTGATGGTAGCGAGCCTACAGTCCATGCCTTGGGGACGTTTCCACCTGAGGCCCCTGCAGTGGTTCCTCCTCCCTTTTCATGCAGACATAGCAGTCAAGTCCAGCAGACGGTTGAGCCTTCCCCAAGAGGTTCGGCATTCCCTTCAGTGGTGGATCACCGCCCCACACTTATCGGTGGGAAAGGAGTTCCTAGACTCCCCCAGGATCATCGTGACTACAGACGCCAGCAGAAGGGGATGGGGAGCTCACTGTCAGCACCTCTCTGCACAGGGAAAATGGTCGGCAGAGGAACGCCAACACAGTATAAACTGGCTAGAACTCAGAGCCATTCGCCAAGCCTTACAGGAGTTTGAGGCCTCTCTGCTTCACCGCCATGTGCTGATCCGCATGGACAATACCACGGCGAAGGCTCACGTGAATCAACAAGGAGGCACCAGGTCCCGGTCCCTCCAGGCGGAGACAACGTTACTGTTCCACTGGGCAGAACTCCACATAGCATCCTTGAGGGCGCACCACATGCAAGGAGATCTGAATACTGTAGCGGACTGGCTGAGCCGCTCGGACCTCCTCCCAGGGGAGTGGCGCCTGCATCCGGAGGTCTTTCTGTTCATCACGGAACGCTTCGGGTTTCCTCTAGTTGGACCTATTTGCAACACCTGCCAACTCTCATCTACCCCGCTTCTTCACGAGGTTTCCCTGTCGCCAGGCGGAAGCAGTGGACGCCCTCTCGGTCCCATGGCCGCGGGGCCTCCTCTATGCCTTCCCTCCCACCCCTCTGCTGGCAAGGGTCCTTCGCAGAGTAAAACTCCTTTGAGCCCAGATTGTCCTGGTGGCCCCGTACTGGCCACGGAGGCCACGGTTTGCAGAGCTTCTCAACCTTGCTTCTGAACCTCACCTGCCACTGCCTGTTCGACCAGATCTTCTACAGCAGGGTCCAGTTTCTCATCCGGATCCAGGCTGGTTAAAGCTAGCCGCTTGGAAACTGAACGGCGCCTCCTGAAGCGCCATGGATACCTGGCATCAGTCCTGAACACTATGCTAGCTTCCAGACGTTCATCCACCAACCGGATATATCAATCTACGTGGAGAGCCTTCCTCCACTGGTCAGGCCGTCATGGGGTCCCGAGAGGCTCGGCCTCCCTCTCTCTCCTCCTACAGTTCTTGCAAGACGGCCTGGACAAGGGCGTTTCAACACCCTGAAACGCCAAGCCTCTTCCCTCGTGGGTCTAATTCCAGGGACATCTAAGGGTGTGGGCCGGCGCCATCCACACCTGAGACGTTTTCTACAGGGTGCTACTCTCCTGTCCCCTCCGGTGGTTCATCGTTTTCCCACCTGGAAGCTTCACACTGTTCTCAAGGCCCTCCAGGGTCCCCCCTTCGAACCCTTGTCCTCTATATCCTTACGCATACTCTCACTCAAGCTCGCATTTCTAGTAGCCATTACCTCGGCACGCAGAGTTTCTGAGCTCAGGGCTTTTTCCGTTCACAAGAACCTCTGCATTTTTTTCTGAGGACTCTGTGAGGTTAATCCCAGACCCCTTTTTTCGCCCCAAGGTAGCATCCCCTTTTCACATGTCCCAAGATGTAGTGCTATCCTCCTTTTGCCCTCACCCAGTTCACCCGGCTGAGAAAGCGTGGCATAAGCTGGACGTCCGCAGGTGCTAAAAGCCTACATAAAGCAGACTAAACAGATTCGGACTGATGAGTCCCTATTTGTGACCTTTCTACCACGATCTATGGGCCAGCCAGTGACTCCCGCCACCTTAGCTAGGCGGCTTAAGGCGTGCATTTCTCTGGCATACGAATCCCAAGGCCTTAGGGCACCCACCAAGAGTTTGGCCCATTCTACCAGGTCAGCGGCCACCTCAGCGGCCTTCTCCACCAACGCCCCCGTCCAGGATATCTGCCGAGCGGCGACCTGGCGGGCCCCCTCTACCTTTACCAAACATTATAAACTAGTTATGTATGCATCTGCCCAGGCAGCGTTCGGGAGGCGCATCCTCCAGCAGGTGCTCCCTGAACGGTAGTTGCTGCTACCCTCCCTGTTGGGACTGGAGCTTTGGTATGTCCCATCCGTCAGACGCCCTTGGACCTATAGCAGCAGAGAACAGAGCATTGGTTACTCACCGTGAAGGCTCCTTCTTGCTGCGAGGTCCAAGGGTGTCTCAACCCTCCCTTGTGTCAGCTCCTACCGTCCAGGTTCCAGGCTGTGTCTTATTCTGCCATGTGTTTACGGTATGCTTGCCTAGTTGGTGTGTTATCTCCTGTTTTGGAGTTGTTTTTTTGACTCATTTTACCTAGTTTACCAGACGTGGCTTCGCATCGTTGTACCTGTTGCTTCTGGTACTAAAAGAACTGGGGAGGAGCCTGCTACTCCCGAACTTAAAACCTTTCCTAATTACATTGTCCTGCCTCTTGGAGTCATGTGGGTCAAGATAACATCTGTCCATCAGACGCCCTTGGACCTCGCAGCAAGAAGGAGCCTTCATGGTGAGTAACCAATGCTCCATTTTCTTGAGTTAAAATCCTACTCTGTGAGGCTTGTAAGATGAAAAGGGAGGGGGGACCAGTTTTGTTCAATTACTACAGACTGCTTCCATCTGAGGCTTTTAGGTTTTAAATATACCCCAAATACTTAGTAGGTTATAAAAATAGGTTGTCAGGCTTTGGTTTCAGTTTGCATTTAGGCACGCTTAAAAGCTTAGAGTCTTTTGCACTGCCTTAGGTGGGTTGAGCATAGGTTAGTGTATCTTATTTTAATTACTTTGCAGTTAAATGATAATACAACAGTATGGGGAATATGCAAAGCATACACACAAAGAAATATGAGTTTCTAATGCAAAATCTGACTGACAAACTGTTCCGTGTGCTGAATCCCCTTTTCCTTGAAAACTCATCCAACACCTGATGAGAATCAAGCTCCTGCAATCCTGTGTCTCAAGTATCTGCAGTTATTCCATGAGAGAAAGCTCCATGCTGGCTTTGACTACGGGGGAGCAAAAACTCCATGCCCCTCACTAAGTCTTTCCACACCACCTCCTTCAATACAGACCTCCCTTCTTTTTCCCAGAATTCCCCGCAACCGCTCTCTAGATCCCACCCAGCTGGTGTACTGAGTAGCTGCCCTGGAGCTCACCCGCCTGTCAGTGGAGGCAAGGGTTCATTCCCTGTTAATTCTTTAGAGGGAGGGGAGGCTGATCACTACAGGCGCACTCTCAGGTAACCTGATCCCAAACAGTTCATGGCTTTAAAGGTTAAAACCAGCATTATGGATTGAGCCGAGAAACTGATTGGGAGCCAGTGCAGCTGAGATAGCACTGGCATTATATGATTAAAACACGGAACCCCAGTTAATTATCTTGAAGTCCTATTTTATACCAACTGCAGTTTCCAGACTGTTTTCAAAGGCAGCTCTATGTATAACACATTGCAGTAATCTAAGCGAGAGGTTACCAGAGCATGGGTAACTGTGCTCCATCCAGGTAAGGTTGCAGTTGGCGTATCAGCCAAAGCTGATAAAAGGCGCTCCAAGTCACAGAGGCTACTTGAATGTCTAGTGACTGTGCTGGATCGATGAGCACCCCCTGGATGGTGAACTTGGTCCTTAAGGGTGTGTGAAACCCCATCTAGAACAGGCTGAACATCATTCATCTTTATATAGGAACGGTACATCTATCTTGTTTGGATTGAATCTCAACTTGTTCAGCCTCATTTAGTCCTTTACTGCATCTAAGCACCGATTCAGGACATTCACTGCCTCACCTGCGTATGATGGAGAGATATAACAGATTGTCATCTACATTCTGATGGCACCTCAGGCCAGATCTCCAGATGGCATGGCAAATGTGGCAAAAATAATTGAACCCTGCAGAACTGCCAAGGGATTGAGCAATAATCCCCCAGCAACAACTTTTGGAAGCAGGCCTCCAGGTATGATCAGAACCACCTCAAACAGTGCCTCTCACACCCAACTCAGCCAGCCTGTTCATAATACCACTGGTATCGAAAAACAGCTGGGAGCTCCAAGAGAACTAACAGGTTTGCACTCCCCTCACCCGTCCCCCCTGCAGCTCATCCCTCAGGGTGACAAACCAGTTTCTGTTCCAAAGCCAGGCCTGGAGTCTGACTAAAATGGATCTAGATAATCCATTTCCTCCTAGAGTATCTGGAGCTGGTCAGCCACTACACACTCAAGTACCTTGCCTAGGAAGAGAACATTGGCCATAGGCCTATAGTTGTTGACATCGCTGGGTCCAGGCTGGATTTCTTTAGGAGTGGTCAAATATAGGGGTGTGCATGGCTCGGAGTCCCCGCTGGTCCGGCAGGGGGTGGGGGGGACTGTGACTTTAAGCGGGGGGGGGCTGGTAGTACTTCCCCCCCCCCTGCTGCGCTTCCCCCTCCGACGCTGTTCCTTTAAAAAATCTTCTTGGGGCGGCAGAGCTCCTCTCTGCCGCCCCTGCCCCTGTTGTCGTTTGAAAAGCTTTAACAGAGACGAGCACTAGCGGCGCGCATGCGCCCTGTGCGGCGCGCGCTCGTCTCTGACACTGCAGCACGCGCGCCGCATACATCACGTATGCGGGGCGCGCTGCAGCGTCAGAGATGAGCGCGCGCGCCGTGCAGGGCGCATGCGCGTCACTAGTGCTCGTCTCTGTTAAAGCTTTTCAAACGACGACGGGGGCAGGGGCGGCAGAGAGGAGCTCTGCCGCCCCAAGAAGATTTTAAAAAGGAACAGCGCCGGAGGGGGAAGCGCGGCCGGGGGGGAAGTACTACCCCCCCGCTTTAAGTCACAGTCCCCTGCACCGCCAGACCGGTCCGGTGGTCTGGTCTATCATGCCGGACCAAAACCATGCACACTCCTAGTCAAATAGCTTCCTTCAACATAGCTGGGACCACTCCTTCTCTCAATTAAGCTTTTAGAATCTGCTGGACCCATTTCACTCCCTACTAGATTAAATAAATTTCACTCCCTACAGAAAATTTCACTCCCTACTAGATTAAATAAGCCATGGAGGGCAAGGGTTAGGCATGCATGTGGTCAGCTGAACTTGACTGAACGCTTTGTCCACATCCTCAGGCATTTTTAGTTGAAACTCTTCCAGCAAAACTGGACTAGGTGATAGTCTGGACACCGATACCAATGGCACTGCATTGGCTGAAAAGTCCAACTCATGATGAATGTGAGCAATTTTGCCCTCAAAGTGCTGTGCAAATGCATCACGACATACTACCGAGAGTTCTAGCACATCTTTCCCCCGGGGCCAGATTTCAATAGGCCCCCCTTCACCTGGAAAGCCCCACTGGATGACATTGACAGGATGCAATGATGAACAAAAATCCCCCTTTTTTTTCTGTTCCACCACTGCCACAGAATAGGTTGCACATTCGAGCAACCTGTGTTCACTCGAATTCACCCTAAGTTTTCCTCCACTTGCGTTCCAGCTGTCTCCCAGCTTGCTTCATCGGCCAGAGCTCTGGTGTATACCAAGGTATTGCAAGTATGCAAGAACACTTATTAAAATTTTCTGACACAGAATTTAAGATATAACAATTTGCATAATCTAGTTATAAACTTGGAGGGAGGTTTTAAAGGAATGTTTTTGTCTCCAACTGGATTGCAACACACAGCTGTGGTCCAGAGCTATAAGTGTGTCAGCAAAAGAGAAGCAATTTGTACTTTTTTCTGACATGGAAGCTACCTTGGGAACTTGCTATTAAGGATGGAATATAAATATCTAAAATTGCAAAGCCACCTCTTTCCACATACTTTCCCCTTCCACCTCCAACCAAGATTCATCTTAAGGCAAGAGCAAAAGTTCAAAATAAGCAGTAAGTTGTAATATAACTTTTAATACTTGAATGGCTGTGCGAAATGTTTCTGCAACTGCTGTTCCTCTGTGCTGTAGGAGGGACTTCTTAATCATGGGTCATAATAACTTTTCAATTACTAATACCTATGTTGTGAATATTGCTGTAGGAAAACTTTCTCCAAGTTAATTGAAATTTTATAGTGCAAGTGCCTAGCAGAGTGCAAGTGGCAGAATGTACTAGGCTTTTTAAGAGACCATGAGTTTTGCAGTATCAGTCAGATCTAATCAAATCTGAACCATTTTGGAAGGGCAGTACAGAAATTGAATAAACAAAATAAATAATAAAAATAAATATCTGCACTTTTACTGAGAGTGTAGCTAAAGAAGCTTGCAAGGCAGATATTGTGTTAAACTTTGTATACCGCCTAGAGATGTACCTATCAGGTGGTATAGAAATTTGATAAATAAGAGTTACACATGTGAATAGAACTTGCTGGACAGTGGATACTGATGTGACTGAACACGTTTAGCTTCCTTATGGGGTGCTACTTACTTTGTTCTGCAAGTGCTCTTCATTGTGTCCCAAGTGGCTCTAGATAAACAATTCTTAGAAATGCTATGCATAGAAATCCACTTATGCCCAGGTTTCTGTTGGAACAAGATCTATTGGGAGTGGGAGGGGAGGACTTGGTCTATATAACACAGTGCATATTGGGCTGTGATTTAGTTTATGGGTTCCCCACCTTGGGTCCCTAGATGTTGGACTTCAACTCCCATCACTCCCAACTATAGTAGCCAAAAGCCATTGTGGCTGGGGATGTTGGGAGTTGTAGTTGAACACCATCTGGGGAACCCCTGATTTGTGACTTGATTCACATGGTTAGGCCATGAGTGCAATAATTTAATTGTTTTTTTTCTGTAATAGTTCAGAAAAACACGCAATATATCTTGGTTTTTGATGGGTTCGTCATTGTGAGCTGTTTTGCTTCCCTTATTCTCTGCACGCGATCTATTATTCTTGCTCTAAAGCTGCAAAAAGTAAGTAAGATTGATGGCTGCTTGCTTTCTTCCTCTTTTCTTCAGGCAGGCATAGTGTGGGCATGAGCATACAGAAAATATTCAGCCTACCTGTGACTTGGTCAGAACATCAGTTTAATCTGAGCAAAACTTAAAAAAACAACAACATTGCAACTGCACTCCTAATAGTCCTGGGGTCTGTCTGGGATTTGTTTCTTGCAATGTAGAGCTACCAACAGTTTAAAACTGCCAGCTTTAAAAAGGTAGTACTGACCGAGTGCTACAGACGGTCAAGCATACTGCTTGCTTTTTGGTTGTGTCTGTGCCAGTTTGTCAACACTGATGGAACTTGACATTAATAGGATGTAGTGGAATGAAAGCTTGTTTCTGATGAGGCATTACAAATGTCCCCTTCTGTGATTGTTCAAATCTCTCTTACTAAATTGAACTATGGAACAATTCATTGCAAGTGCCCACTACTGCAAAACTAGTGGTGACAACTGAAAGGGCCTTTTCTCTTATAACCCTGAGATTGTTGGCACTGTTTCCTACACAAATCTACCAAGCCAGGTCTCTGTAACTTGATCTCCAAAACTTCTTAATTTCAGAGTGGCTTCTGACTAGGGCTGAGCACAAAATGAATTTTACATTATGTTTCAAGCTTGAAATGAAGCTCAAAAGGTTACATCAAAACAACTGGTCCAACAGGTTGTTTTGATGGAACAAACTTGAAATGTTTCGAGTGTTTCAGTCATAGGGAACAATTGGGGAAACTTGAAATACCCCATTGTTCCCCTTGGGTAGCTCATAGGGGCACCATAGTGAGTTGTGTGGTAGGGTATGATGGGTGCTACCTACCACCCAGCCCACAAAAGAATTGGGCAAGTGGGTGATTAACCTTCTCCCCCACCCCCATAGGTTTTGTTTTGAGCTTAAAACAGTCAGTTTCAAGTCTAATTACCATCAAAACATTCTGCACATCCCTACTTTTAACAGTTGAATATTCAACTGCACTTTGAAATTGGGCTCTGTAGTGCTAAATGCTTATCGTGGTGTCAGATAAAAACCTAGCAGCCTGTTGCAATCCTTCTGATGTTTATATGGCAGTAGAAGTTACCTCTTAGGGTTACAGTGGGATTTCCCACAGTCAGGATTCCACAAATATCAGATTGGCTCAGTAGCCAAATCTCTCTTTGTCCTTGCTACCAAGCTTTCTCTTCCCCACCACCTGCATCAGCAGAGATTTCTCTCACATGCTAGAGGATTTAGAAGCAGGAGGCTCCTGCTGTTCCTAACCTCTTTCAAGGTCGTCCAAAGTTCTGCAGAAATGGGATGAAAGTTTGCCTCCCTGGAAGGAAGTGCAGATGGCTTGGAAGAGATGGAGTCTTCTCTTGCTTGTATGGAGGTTTGTATGATCAGGATCTGCAGGAATTGTTCCAGTTGTTTCTTTCCTTTATTGAAACTTCTGCAAGTGAGACCCTCCCCTCATTCCTAAGTCTTCTCTGCTTGTCAGAGGTGGAATCTTCTCTCACTTACACAACGGCTTGGCAACTGGAAAAACGTTTCTTTGATGAAACCTCCATGCAGGTGTAAGAAGACTCTGCCTCCCCCTTGAGCCCTCTGTGCTTACTAAAAAGGTGAGGGTCTTCTTGCTTCTGGTGCAGTTTTGGGGAAAAGAAATTGCAGCAACGTTCCCCCCCCTTTCTTGTCTATATTGCTACAAAGTCTGTAAGAGATGGTTAGCAGGGCAGAAGGGTCCTTGACTGGAATTGTTGATACCTACCCACAAACTTCTTCCATGGTGTCTACACTTTGATGTAGGTGATGGCCTGTTAAGATCACACTGTAGACTCTAGTGGTCTAAATCTGCCCTTCAAAGATGTTTTGGAAAGTTCAACTGGCTTAGAACACAGCTGCAAAAATCTTGACAGATACAAGACCTTTGACACCATATTACAGCAGAGCTTTGCCAACTGCTTTGGTTACCAGCTTGTTGCTGGGCATGGTTAAAGATGTTGGTGATGACGTTAAAAACCCTGTTGGGGCCAAGGTACCTTAAAGACTGCTGCCTCTCTCATAAGAATTTTGTGAAGGCCTTCTATGTGCATTCTTCGCCCAGAGATCCATGTGGCAGTTATGCAAAGCAGGACCACCTTGGTAGTGGCCCTCTCTCTGTGGAACACATTCCCTCAGGAGGTTCTGCTGGACCTCCTCCTTTTTGAGGTTTAGACATCTGCTTTTAAAAAGGATCTATTCTGACATGCCTTTCCCATCACTCTTAATTGGGCTGTGTGTTTTTCAGTTGTCTAGGCTTTTTGTCTGGTCACATCTCTTCATAGTGTTTTTTGCTGTGCATTTTTTACAATTGTAAGCTGCTTTGAACCTGTATAAAGAGAGGTGTAATATAAACATATTAAAATAAAAATAGACTTGTATGTGTTTCCTACTCTGAAATGCAGAAACTTCTCAACAGTCTCATCTTAATGTTTAAAACAGAGATTTGTGAATTTCTTCTTGGAAAACTATAAACGTCACGTGTGCAATTCAGACCGCCTGGAGTTCATAAATGGGTGGTATGTCCTGGTGATTATCAGTGATGTGATGACTATAATTGGCTCTATAATGAAAATGGAAATCAAAGCCAAGGTAAGTCAATTATAAATTATACAGGTGGACTTTGTTACCTGCAGGGGTTCAATTTCTGCAGATAACAAGACCTGAAGTTGATGACAGTTGCAGGCTTATGTTCCTGGGGGGCAGAAATAAGTGACATAAAATGCCGTGTTATGCTTTCCAGCAATGCTTCTCCAAACTCTAAATTCTGCTAATCTTCCAGAAAAAAATTGTAGGAATTTTCTTTTTAAACTAAGAGTTGCAAAATAGTGGCAGGAAATTACCTTGGGGTCATTTATGGTCACCTAGGAACCACAGACAAGTGTATTTTAATGCCTCTTGCACCAGTGTATGCAGCGGTTGGGTCTCCATTGCCCAACCGCAGATTGGTGAAACTGGGAGTGTCAGCACTGTGTGTGATGAGGTCCATCTGTAATGGCATTTACTGGAGCAGCAGTTGTGAAAAACTAAATTGTCACCAATGCACTTGTGATCTTAGAGATATCGACTGTATATAACCTGGTTTTTTTCTGAATTAGCACTCTTCTCTTTCAGAACCTTACAAGCTATGATGTTTGCAGTATTTTGCTTGGCACATCTACTTTGTTTGTTTGGGTTGGAGTCATCCGATACTTAGGCTACTTCCAGACTTACAATGTAAGTTCTAGAGTCAAATATCTAGCACTTTTTGCTTTTACTTTGTTTGACAGGCACTTTCACCTCTCCTTGTTTTATAGGTACTCATTTTAACCATGCAAGCATCCTTGCCAAAAGTACTAAGGTTCTGTTGTTGTGCTGGGATGATATATCTTGGCTATACTTTCTGTGGCTGGATTGTTCTAGGACCATATCATGAAAAGGTATGCATGGGTGTGTGTATTTTAACCTAGTTGACTGTCTAACTGGGATAGTGAAGTGACAGTGTTTAAACAGCTTTTATGGGGTGAGTAGTAGATAATGTGTGAGTGTGTACGTACACACACACACTCACACACACACACACACAGAGCTGTTTGTGCTTGGATGATATATTTGTGTATGGGGGGGGGGTAAATTTGCATTTTGAATCAAATATGAATGTTTTCAGAAAAATGCAACATCTGGTTTTGTTAAGCAAGCCAAAATTGCTGGAGAAACAAATGAGAACTTCATGGCTGCACTTCAACAGAATAAAAAGATGGAAGGGAAAATTCATAAGGTTGTAGCAGGTCTCTTGTCTGTCACAAGAGGGCAGCATTGTACTACATTTCTGATGCTGATCAGGGGCCAAACTCTATATTTTATTTATTTGATTGATTGATTGATTTCTATACCACCCTTCCAAAATGGCTCAGGGCGGTTTACACAGAGAAATAACAAATAAGATGGATCCCTGCCCCCAAAAGGCTCACAATCTAAAAAGAAACACAAGATAGATACCAGCAACCATCACTGGAGGTCCTGTGCTGGGGGTGGATAGGGCCAGTTACTCTCCCCCTGCTAAATAAAGAGAATCACCACATTAAAAGGTGCTTCTTTGCCAAGTTAGCAGGGATGTAGTTTGGCCGTGTGCATAAGAAAACTTAATAGCAGCTTGAGGAGCCCAATTGGGATTGTGTAGAGGGGGGCCTTTCAATGGAAGCTTCCTTCCCAAGGCTAATAGGTTGACTCAGCCTTCCATCCTTCCCAAGGTTGACTCAGCCTTCCATCCTTCCGAGGTCGGTAAAATGAGTACCCAGAATGTTGGGGGCAATATGCTAAATCATTGTAAACCGCTTAGAGAGCTTCGGCTGTAGAGCGGTATATAAATGTAAGTGCTATTGCTATTGCTATTGCTAATAGTCATAGGATACAATTTTTGTTGGGGCTGAGGCATGAACGTTAAATAACCCCTCTCTTTGGTCCTGGTTATGGGTGCCTTTGCAGCTGCTATTGAGCTTAAACTTCTATAACTCTACTGTTTGGATTCCTCTGCCTCTATGACAGAGAAATACAAGCAGTAGACATTTGCACTGTAATGCTTCATGGCCCTAATGCTTGCAACTTTTTTTTTTAAATTCAGAGTATACTTTTTTGCTGGGATTATTTTTATACCAAATTGCACTGTATGTGAGAACCAAAACTGACCAGCATCAGTGTCAGTTACGTAAATGGTTTACCTCACCTTCATGTGTATAACCCACACCCAGTATTCCCTGTAGAATATCATCACTTTCCAGCAAAAAACAACCCCTTTGCATTCCCCGTTCCTAAGTCAAACCTGTGGGGTATATTTTATTCTAATTATATACTGCCTGTTATGTGTGTTCCTAGACTGTACACATAATTTTAAAATACAACAAACATAGAAACAGAATTTTTAAAAAGCAGTTTAAAATTAATTTTGACTAAAAGCCTGAGAAAATTGGCATCTTGAGGGTCATCTTAAGAACAGCCAGAGTAGGAAAAATGCTTATTTTTGGCAGGGAACACGTGCCCTGGGATAGCCACAAACAAGGCCTGGTCCTGAATTGCCACCCTAAAAGCTGGTGGCAACCCTAACCAGACCACCCCAGATCTTAATAGGAGGCAGGGTTCATGACAAATGATGTGCTCTCTTAAATACCGGACCCAAGCTGTTAAGGGCTTTATAGGTAATGACAAGCACTTCGTATTTCACTCATGCCATTAAACATAATGGCAGCCAGTACAGTTCTTCTAAAATCTGTTATATGGTCTCGTTGGGTTGTCCTAGAGACCAGTCTGGCTGCCACATTCTGTACCAATTGTAGTTTCTGAACAATGTACAAAGGCATCCCCATGTAGAATTGTAACAGATTACCAGCCTTGCTGATCACTACAAGAGTGCATTACAGTAGTCAAGCCTGGAGGTTAGTACCTCTGTTTTAAAGACATTTACCTCCAGAAATAGGCATAGGTGGTATATCAGCCAAAGCTGCTAATAAAATTCTCCTGGCCACTGTTTCAACCTGAGAAAAGAGTTTTGAATCCAGGCGCACTCCCAGGCAATGTACTTGTTGTTTTGCGGGGAGTGTAACACCATCCAAGCAGATCTAAACCATCTCTTGAGTGCAGGCACACACATACACCCATTAGTATCTCTGTCTCATCTGGATTCAACTTTAGTGTATCCCTAATGCAGCCCATTACTGCTTTCAGGCAGGCATTTAGGGAGGTTACACTATTTTCTGATGAGGTTGATATGGAGAAATAAGTTTGGGTGTCGTCAGCATATCGATAACACCCTGTCCCAAATCTCCTGATTTCTCCCAGTGGTTTTGAAGTGTAAAAAAGTACTGGAGACAATATGGAGCCTTGTGGGACTCCATACATTAATTCTTGCTTTGCAGAGCAACAGTCTCCAAGTGACATAATCTGGAATCTACTAGAGAGGTAGGAACAAAACCACTGTAAAATGATGCCACTTAAACACAGCTCTCTTGGACAACCCAGCAGGATACTGTTGCCAATGATGTTGAAAGCTGCTGAGAGATCTAAAAAGATCAACAGTCACAGTCCCTCTGTCAGTACCTAGTTGGAAATCAACTCTGAGGAATCCAATGCAGTTTTCTTTAAGTAAGGTTTAATGATGGCCTCCTTAAGACAAGGAGGCATCCTGCCCTCCTTCAGAGAAGCATTTATAATATTTGCCAAACCTCCTCTGATAGTACAGTTGCAAGATGAAATAAGCAAAGCTGGACAAGCGTCAAGAGATTGGGTGGCATACAGTCAGATGCAGCTTGTCCACATTCTTGGGAGTCTAAAACTGAAAGTGATCGAATCTAATCCCATAAGAGGAGTCACTGGACACCTCCATAGTAGACTCTGCAATAAATGTGGAATACTAGTAAGGGAGATGATATTCTTCAGCCATGGCACTTCCCCACCCATATTCTCTCACCTGCTACACCAGAGTATCCTGCCAAGACGATCTGGGATCAGACCACTAGCCTCTCCCGACCACTAGCCTCTCCCGACCACTAGCCTCTCCCGACCACTAGCCTCTCCCGACCACTAGCCTCTCCCGACCACTAGCCTCTCCCGACCACTAGCCTCTCCCGACCACTAGCCTCTCCCGACCAGGTCTCCGTAATGCATACCAGGTCAGCAGCCAGCTGTTGTATGCCAAGGAGCCATCTAATCTGCCCTCCAAATGGAACTCGCTGCCACTCCAAATGCCAGGGAGTGTCTTGGGGATGCAGCTAGGGAAACCTAGGGGAGATGAGATGAATCTCCTCCTCCATGCACCTCTCCATCCACTTTGCTTTTGCTGCGGAGACTTCCCCATTGCATATAAGTGGTGGGAGAAGTTGTGTGATTACTGCTGCTGTGGTGACAAATCTTTGGGCCTTCTGGCAAAGGAGGAAGTTGACTGCATTGCAACGGCTATTAATCTGCAAGGAAAAAGTCTTGCTGTGTTAAAAGCCTAGTGCCTTTGCTAATATTAAATGTTACAGATTACAAAGAATCATATATTGTCATGCTTTGTCAAATGTTGGATGGCGTGAAGAGTAAGGCCTCTTGCTATGGCCCTATCTCTTTGGCATTGTTACCATCTGAAACCTTCTACTTTAATTCTAACTTAATTAGAATTAAACCTCTAATTTAAGTTAGTGTAATGTTTTTACTAAGGTATCTGATGGAGTCCTGATTATGAGGGTTGGGTAATTATTGGGCCTGATAATGTCCATCTTAGTTTGTATCATAAGCAACCTAAGATCTTGATAAAAAGACGGGGTGGGATAATTAAACCCTCTGATTCTTTTAAGTCCAGTGGTAATTTGTTTGATACCAGTTGTGTTCATTCCTTTCTAGTTTGAAGATATGAACACTGTAGCAGAATGCCTGTTTTCTTTGGTCAATGGTGATGATATGTTTGCTACGTTTGCTCAAATCCAGCGGAAGAGTACTTTAGTATGGCTATTCAGTCGACTATACTTGTATTCCTTCATAAGTCTCTTCATATACATGATCCTTAGCCTATTTATTGCACTTATAACAGATGCCTATGACACCATAAAGGTAAACTATTGTGGCCAGTGTTTGTTTTTTCCTCCTCAGTTCAGTTATTAAACCATAAGAAGCTTCTTATTGAGTTAGAGCTCACTTAGAGGGAGATATACTCTCAGTTTTCTGCTATTATGAAGCCTGATTGAGATGTTATAAAACTGCACCACTGTAGCCACTTAAAACGCGGCTTGTCTGAAGAGCCCTAAATGTGATGGTGAGTGCTTCCGTGATTGCGAGGTTGGATCACGGAAGTGTCTTCCATTACTGGTTAGAAAACCCTCTAAAGAAGGGAAAAGGCATTAAAAATGGCAATCTTGCTTTTGCACACCAAGTGGTTGCATAGCCTTAAAAACTTGTCCATAGCCAGAAGATGATGGTCCCTTCCCTGTCCCATCCCCGCTATTGCTGCTCAAACTATTGGAAAGTAATATGTATAGTGAAAGTAGCCGAAATTGTAACACAGCCTAAAACATAAGGGGTGTGGGAGGGAGAGATTCTGAAATACAGAATTGCAAGTATGCTTGATAACATACAGGTGGAGCCACTGCATATAGAAGAGAGTAGGAGGAGAGAGCCTTGTATCTTCCCTCCAGTGGTGTGAAATGCAGAATTTGATTCTAACTTAATTTAGCTTTACAATGCTTGCTGTGGTGGCTTCATCTAGCCTCATGCTTGTTTTTCCACTGGGAAAAACTATAGTGGGTTGGGAGAACAGTATGGAATTGAGCATGACTTGAGCAAACCAGCTTCCTAAATGGATCAACCCTCCCCCAACTCCTGTTTCAGAAATACCAACAGAGTGGCTTTCCAGTTACAGATCTTCATGAATTTCTAAAAGAATGTGGCGATGAAGAATACAGCATGCGACCACAGACATCCATGAGTTTCTGTTGCTGTAGGAGGTCAGTTCCACAATTCCGTCTGCTTTGATTCTCCTAAATACCCCTGAGAGTTGCTCTTTATTGTGATCGATGGGGTTTGTGCCGGGAGGCACTGCCAAACTCCAACTCTGGAGTTTCCATTCTCTTATGTACATTTCCCCACCTCCTGCCATTGTATTTAGCATTAAGAAATTACTTCTGTCAGTAGAGAAGTGTGGGATCATTTGTACTCTGTTTTTTTTTTTTTTTTTAAAGCTGTGGAATAACTACTAATGAGGCCATGTCAGTTAGGTATTAACTGCAAAGCAACAAATCCTTTTCCTGGGGACACCTTGAATTTTAAATAATATCTGGGAGACAAAATAAGTGAGAATAGTGTATACATTATGTTCTGTTTTTCAGTTGAACGCCTAAGGGTGTGATCACACTGACCTCAAAGTTCTGGAACCCCACTACATAATTCTAAAATGCTCATATAAGGGAGAACAGTACCTGTGCGTGCACAACATTCTAAGAAGGTCACATATTCTGTGCAGGTTACCGTTGCCCCAGGATTTGCAAAGTTCCAGTTTAAAGATGTATGCTACCATATTTACCTGTAAAATACAGGCTATACCTGTATTGACTCAAAAGAAAGAAGACTCTTGGAATATAAGATGACCCTCCCCCCACATATTTAATAGGCAAGAACTAGGGGGGCGGGAATCTTGTCTTAGATTCAGGTAAATACAGTATGATGGTGATGCCTTGGATGCTGGTGGAGCTAGGATTCAGCTAGCAGACAGTTCAGACTGTCCAAGATATGCTATCACTGTTCAGATTATTGTCTGAATAGGCTTATGGGGGTGGGGAGTAGGATTATGGTTTCTGGCCCTGCCCCTGCCCCCAACACACATGTTTAGTCTCCCTGACTTCTGGCCAATGTACATACAAATGGGTGCAATTCTGCTCCCTTCTGTACATGTCGCATCTGAACAGTGCTAATGTTTTCAGAATGATCAGAGGAAATGGGGAAGAAGGAATTCTAAAGAAACATCATAGTTCTTGGTCAGAAGTACTAGGAAAGAGGAAGACAGGAAGTAGGATAGTAGAGTGGACTTGAAAAGTTGGGACCCAAAGAAACCATGGGGCCAGGGGAGAAGGCTGAAGAAAGGAGAGGCAAAGTGAAAGTAACCTCGCTGCACACTGTGTCCACGAAGCTTGAGGAAGGGGGTAGGATTGTGAGGCCCGCAGTCTAGATCCAGACAGGGTCTCTAGAAGAGTTGAATAGCAGGAACATGGTTCTAGTTTGGCTCCTACTGTCACAGCAGCATTGTGACCTGATTGCCCTTGTTGCTTTCTTGAGGTTAAGTACCAGAACAATGGCATGGGAATTTGATGCTGTGTTTCACATACTTCTTAATGGAACTAAGCAGGCAGTTGCTAAAAGCTTCTAGTCTCAGAATGTTGATGTTATAACTATACACTGGAAGCACCGTAAATAACATTCCTAAAATCACCTAAATTGAGCAAAAAGGAAGGAGTGTTTAATATGGTCATGCTTTTATATATTCAATGTGCTGTAAGAATTTGCTTTCTTTAAAATGACATCCAGTCATTTCAGGCAACTTAAAAAGCTCAAATGTGAACATGCCTTTTGTTTGCCAGCGATAGACTGTTCAAAACTAAAGGCAGATTAAAACTGCCCAGATCTTTGCCAGGATTTCTCTCCTCTCAAGCATAACAGTGGTTAGCTAGTGCAGAGCACATAATCAGTGTGCTTCTGGCTCAGGTGCTGAAACTGAGGATGCAGAAGCCTAATCTGGCAATGCTTCTTGCCCAGTCCTAGTAGATCCTGATGCTGCTTCTGACCAACCAGCATTGATCTGAATAGGCGGGACCTGGGTATGAAGAATGATTACCTGTGGCCCTTCATAACATATATATATATATATATATATATATATATTGCAGTCTCTGTTTAACATCTGAACTCTAGCTTACTCCACTGCATCCCCTATATTTGCTTACATTAGACTGGAACTTGCAATGAGAGATCTTGATTTTTCCCCCCTGAATCTCCTTTTTGAGGATCAGGACAATAGGTAGAGGTATAAGGAGTAGCAAAAAAAAAAAGCAGTCAAGTATATAGTGGGAACAGCTGTTCAGAGCCCCGCCCTGAGTCATATGGGAAATGAACACAGGAAAGATCAGAACAGTTACAAACTTGAGCCTTTGGCAAGTTTCCATAGTACCGTCCAATATTTTGTATTGGCATACTTTTTTATTGATATAGAATGATGTCCTTTCTGCAGGCGGAAAAGTGATGACAACTTGGTACTTGTTAACTGAAGACAGGTGATGCTGGCCACAATTCCAAGGAATGGACTGCTGGGAACAAACTGACCACCCTGAATTGCAATACAGCATTTGCTGTGGCTATATTTTCTCAACAAACAAGTTTCTCCTAAGTTATGGAGAGAGAAGTGATTGTATCTTTCTGCAGACTGAATTAGGAAGCTCAAAAACTGTATGTTGAGCTACAGTTGTATGATCAGCTGATGACCATTTGTGTGTGGCCTTTGTGTTTCGGTACAGGATGAGAGGCACTGTCAGTAAGAATGTCCAAGTGTTAAGTATCCCTTGGTCATTCCTCGAACTGTAACCTGATTTATAGCTATTTTTATATTAAAATATTTAAATGAAACCCACTCTAAAAAAACAACCCACCACAAAATTCTTGATAGGTGTTTCCTTTAAACTTTGTGTTTGGAGCTAATAGGTTTTGCCTTTATGCACTACTTTTTTTGTTAAATGTATGCAGAGCTCAAAACTATGCATAACAAAGTAAGCAGTTTGGTATTTTTGGTCTTAAGTTGATTTTAAAATTATTCAGCCATTTAAAGATCACTGTTGTACACACTATTTTCTTAAAAACAAGACGTTGTCAGTGTGAGTTCTTATGTATTCTAGCCTCAGGCTTTCTTCCATTTTCAAATCTTGTGAATTGGGCAAACAAGGCCATATGGTAACTTCTTGGAAAGGACACAGCCTCTGGCTCACTCCTCAAATTATAGCATTGTGATAGCTTCTATACTGATGAAATATTACTTCAGACATGGCACTATAGTTTTGTATGTGGGATAGAAATCCTGGCAAGTCAGGTCAGATGTGTTTAATTGTAAATTTAGAGGTATCTCATTCATCTCTTGTTTTTAATGCAATAGCTCCACTCAGGTATACAAATAAATCTTAACGGGTTTATAGGAAGTGATGCTAATCTGTGAGTCTTCTGAGAAAACTGCATCCCTTTCATGTCGTGTGACAAAACTGCTGTTGAAACTGAGGGGAGGTTGTGATTTGGCATGAGGAAAGGCTGGCATCATTCTGTTAGGTTAGCACAAGATCTCTGAGTGAGCCCAAGCAACTTTTAGAGCCCAGTCACAATGAAATACTACTATGCCAGATCTTGAACCAATGTCGCTGAGATGTAATCTGTTTACCCTTGGCTTAAAACTTCCAAGTGAAAAGCATCTACTAAAATGCTCTCTGATTTGATTAATGAGCTGTCAAACTCAAAGTACTTAAACACACACACGAAACATGAATTGTGAATGTAGGATCCTTCCTAAGAATAGAACAAAATCTGTTTTTATTAATGTGAAAATGTCAGAATTGTTAATGCATGTGAGTCTCATGCATTAATAACATCTGATCCCGTCAGTCCTGAAGCATGGTCTTTCCATGAGACCAGTGCCATCTCTTATGAAAAATGTAGATGGATTTTAAAACTTTCCTTTCTGGATTTCAAACATGATGTTTCTGGATTTCAAAATGCCAACTGGTCATGTTAGGTCACAAAATATACCAAATGCTGCTGCTTGCCATGCAATCTGTGCTTGTGGATGATGCATTGTATGATTAACATAATAGTGTGACTTATAAAACTTGGAAATAAAGAGAAGCATCCATGAACTTGTGCAGAAGTCTCAAAATCAAATCTAAGTTAGCCAACAGTGGTGCCAGCTCACTTCTGCCTGTTGAGTCTAAGGTATTTTACAAATGTAGAAAGCTTTCAAAGTGATTAAATTGTCATGACTCCCAACCAAAAGGGCTGGGGAGTTGTCTGTCACTCTCAAAACCAGTGTCCAGAATAACAACCACATAAACTGGCTTTTATGCCAGTTTTAATACTAGTAGATATATCTGGTGTCCTCCTGTCGTAAAGCAGAAATCTCTGTGGCCAGAAAGGCTTGGTATTTCACAGCAAACAAACTGTTTGGAGAAACTCATAACATTCTAATGTTATGGGGAGTATATGTCCAGATTAGTTTAAAGAGAAAGGAGTATGCGATCAAATGGCTAGATTAGTGTTCGTTAATTTTAATGCCTCCTTTTAAAGATATCTGATCATATTCCTCCTAGTTTCTAAATAGGAAGTAAATGCTGTGGATTCTGACATGGAGCACTTTCTGCAGCTCCTGGAGGGTTCCCAGATAGGCAGCAGGAAATACCTAAAGTTAAACCATTTTGAGCACTACCCCAAAGTGCTACTCTTGTAAAATGCATCTAATGCACAATAACTGCAAATCGTCGGGAGAAAAGCTGAAAATTGCCATTTGCTGTATGAACTGTGCACATTCTGTTGCTGTCCTGATGTCACTGTAAATGGTTCCTTATGAGCTCCCTTGCTCATAGGGAAGCTCTGTTTGGTCTCTGTCTGGGAAAAGCTCCTGGAGGCCACTAGAAAAATGTCAATGTGACTATGCATCCTCTTGAAAGGCTGGGGAATTAAAGTAGTCTCTTTGTAAAATTAAAATGGTGGAAATGACTGATTAGTGCTAATGCCAATACTTCTTGCTTCTGTGGACTAAAGTCTAAAGCCAAACTAGATATGGCTTCAGTATATAATGTACTCCCACCCCCCCCCCCCGCTCCGTGAGTAGGGTGCATGGAAGGGGATTTACCACAGCAGGAATACATGGAGGCTCTATACCATGGTCCCAATCTGGATTGGGTCTGTGTGTGTATGCCCTGGAATAAAACTCTCATGGCTCCCATAGGAGCCAGCTCCTTGCTTGGCAGGCCTGATCCACTTCAGCAGAATTACCTGAGTACAAGTGTGTTGAAAACTGCCGTTCCAGAAGACAAACCTCGATGTGAAACAACTGCAAAAAGGTGATAGGATTTTGTGCATATTGAAACTGACTTTAAGAAATCCTAGTACTGGTGACTGACACCCAGACCAATGCTATGGCTGCAGACACAAATAAGAAAGGATGGCTTATGCTAGTTTCCCCCTTCTCTCTGCAGCCCACTGTGCCCCCTAAAAATATGTCCCCGAGTTGTAGGACCATTAGAAGGCACATTTCTGGGAGGCAGAGTGGGCTGCAGAGAGAAGGGGGCAACTAGCATAAATCACCCCCCTCCATTGCAAGCACAGAACTCTTTTCAGCAGCCACAGCATTGGTCTGGATGTCTGTTTGTGGAAGCTGGACTTTTCCAAGCAAATAAAATTAAGGGTACTTTCTGGAGTTTCTGTAAGTCACTGTATCTGAATCTAATTGGGTGTGGGTGTCCAGCACCATGCAAGTGCAAAATTGTTGGGCTTTTCCAAATGACAAAATGCAGGATTTTGAGAGCTTCCACACAGGCTTTCTAAACACTTGTATAGGCTCTCTGCTTACATGATCTTATTCCCTGGCCACATGCTGAGTAGGGACCTCATGCAATTTCCACAGTGCCACCTCTTGCATTCCAAGAAAACACCCACCCACTACTTTTGTGGCAACCAGGAAAAAGGATGGGTTCTTCTCAGAATGCAAGAGCTGGCCAGCAGGTAGAACTCCGTCTGATGTCTCTCAGTCTGAGGTCTGGGAATAAGACCGCCCTAATGGGTGAAAGTACATTTTTATTCTAGAGTCTGAGAACGTGAGAGCACTAGGAAAAGAGGGTGGGGCAAAATAGTACTCTGGCAATGTGATCCTATACGTGCTTTCTTGGAAGTAAATATCAAAGTTGAATGGAATTCCATTAAAGCTACTTAGAGGCTGATACTTTTATTCTGTTGGTGATTGTGGGTAAGGTTTAAAACTCAGTCCTTAAGAAACCTGAAAAAGTAATTTTTGAGGTCTTGCTTAATTTCCTAAAATAAACTGGTCTACTATCCTTTAGCAATAACTGGATCCAGACTCCATAGAGCCTGCCAGACATTTCTGTGCATATGCTATGTTGTTGTTGTTGTTGTTGTTGTTATATTAATATATTATATTATTAATATTATAATATAATTAGTGTAGTGGTTAGAGTGCTGGACTAGGACTGGGGAGACCAGAGTTTAAATCCCCATTCAGCCATGATACTAGCTGGGTGACTCTGGGCCAGTCACTTCTCTCTCAGCCTAACCTACTTCACAGGGTTGTTGTGAGGAGAAATTGAAGTATGTAGTATGCCGCTCTGGGCTCCTTGGAGGAACAGCGGGATATAAATGTTGTAGTAGTAGTAGTAGTATATTCATGTTCAGCTAGTGGGCCCCAGTGCCCAGTTAGCTGCAGATGTTTATAGCTGGATCAGAGTCAGAATTACATCCCAAGATCCTTGACATCCCAAGATCACTTTCACTGATCAATATCCCAGTAGCATTGTAGGAAGTATGAATGAATTTGTCTAATTCATGTATGGCAGCACACTGTGGTGATATGGGACTACAGATAGGGGTGTTTGAACTGGGCTCAACGTTGAACCGGCCTGGTTTGACAGTTTGAGGGTCAGGTTGGACCAGCCTCGGCTGGTCCCAGTTTGAACCGAATTGGGCCAGCTCTGAGCTCAACTGGTAAAGGGAATCTGGGGCAGGGGCTTCCGTAAACCTATAGGGGCCATGAGGGGAGTAATTTAATATTTACAGTGTAAGCCCTGCTGGCCTCTCCCAGAATAGCCTAGGCTGGCGGCAACCTGGTTCGGGCCTCCGTGCACATATGGGGGCCATTTGTGTGACTGGCAGCAGCCTGGGTTACTCTGGGGGATGCTGGTGGCCGGAACCCGCCCCTGCCGCTGTGGCCATCGCATGCACAGTAAGTACTAAATTCCTTCCTCTCACTTCTTCTAGATTTAGGGAAGCCTCTTTTACAGTTTAACTCCTCCCTGGATTTGCGTGAATGTCCAAGGAGTCTCTCTTCCTCTTGCCAATGGAGAAATACAAAAATCTCCCACATGCAGTCTACATGTGAAGAGCAAACTTGGTAGGTTGCTTAACAATTAACCTTGAGATGTGTTTGCACCAAAGTAAAACCCCTTTTTCCTGAGTTAAAAATCCACTCAGAGGCAGGTGAAATTACAAAGAATAAAAAGAGAAAACTTTTTATTCAAAAGACTACAGACTGCTTTGGTCTGAAGCTCTAGAAGCTTGTTACAGATTTTTTTTTAAAAGGAACACTCAGTACTTTCAAGAATAATTCAAAAAGCGCACTCCAGTTGATAGTTGGAGTGGTACTTGGTTACCCAGTTGCAAAGATAATTCAAAAAGCACCCCCAGTTTTAAGGAACCTTTTAAAAGCACCTTTAAACATTACAGAGACGTTTGCAGTGCTCTGGATGGATAAAAAGGGCACAGGTACAACATTCTTATGTTACAGATAAAACACAATAGACCAGTTGTAAGGATGTGCAGTAGCACAAAAAGAATGAAATCTAATGCGAGTAGATTTGTGCTTCAAGTGAACATTCTGGATTGATCTGTTCTATGATCCATTTGTTTGGTGCTGGAGAAGACATTTGAGGATTCCATGGACAGCCAGGAAAACAAAGTTCAAACATGTCAATACTTTTTCTATCTTCAAAGTCCAGCTTTTGCATCCATAGCATGTCAGGAAAAGCCATTGTCCAAACAATTCTAATCTTTGTAGGTGTCGACACATCGCAGCATCTAAATATCCTTTCATTGCAACCCTACCAAGTGCTAGTCTGCGGTGTATTTCTTTACTGCTGGATCCTTGACTGTTGATGGTTGATCCTAAAAGGCAGAAGCTATTCACCACTTCAATGTCTTCATTGTCAATTCTGAGGCTGGTTGCTGTACCCGTTGTCATTAGTTTTGTCTTCTTTACATTGTTGTAATCCCATTTTTTCACTGTGCTCCTTGACTTTCATTACTAGAGCTTGCAGATCATCCGCATTCTCAGCTAATAGAGTGATGTCATCAGTGTAGCATAGGCTATTGATGTTTCTTCCTCCAACTTTAAAACCACGCTCATCTTCTTCCAATCCAGCTTCTCTCAGTATATGTTCGGCATATAAATTGTATAAAGGAGAAAGTATACAGCCTTGTCTTACTCCTTTGCCAATCTGGAACCAGTCTGTTTCACCATGTTCCATCTGTACTGTGGCTTCCTGTCTGGCTTCCTGTCTGCTTCTCATGAGAACAATAAGGTGTTCTGGGACGCCTATTTTCCTAAGGATATTCCACAACTTGACATGGTTGATGCAATCGAAGGCTTTTTTGCAGTCAATGAAGCACATATTGACTTCTTCTTGATTTTCTTTGGCTTTCTCAATTATCCAGCATGCATCAGCAATGATGTGTCTTGTTCCTTGGCCTTTTCTGAAACCAGCTTGAACATCTGGCATTTCCCTTTCCATGTATGGCTCTAATCTGCGTTGGATGATCCTGAGCATTATTTTGCTAGCATGTGAAATTAAGGATATTGTGCAATGGTTTGCGCAAAGAAAGTCTCCTTTCTTTGGTATGGGTATATAGACTGACCTTTTCCAATCTGTTGGCCACTGTGTCATTCTCCAAATTTGCTGGCATAGTTTGGTTAGAGCCTTGACTGATTCTTCTTCTGTTGCCTGCTATATTTCTGTAGCTATTCCATCAATTCCTGTAGCCTTCTTTCTGACTTGGTAGTGACTGGAGTGCTGATCTAACTTCATCTTCCTGTACTAGAGGTTCTTGCAAGTAGGGAATATCTTCTAGAGTATCTTGGATGTTGACGTCCCTGCTGTATAGATTTTCAATATACTCCTTCTATCTCTGTTTGATCTTCTCTGAATCGGATACCATCTATGCCATGTCCTTTGGCATCCCTTAACATACCAATTTGAGGCTGGAACTTCCCTCTGAGTTTAGAGATCTTTTTGAAGACACGCCTTGTTTTTCCGTTTCTATTTCTATCCTCAAGGTTTTTACAGATGTCATTGTAGTACTGCTCCTTGTTTCTTCTAAGAACTTTCTGAAATTCCCTATTAAGTTCCTTCCTGAGGTCTTTCTTTCTTGACTTTGGCTTCTCTCCTCTTCTTGGCAATTCCCACCATCTGTTCTGACATCCATTTTGCTTTCTTCTGTTTCTCGGTCTTTGGCAGTCTCTTTTCACATTCGTCCTTAACAACTTCTTTGATTTCATTCCACAGTTCCTCTGGTTCCCTATCAAAGAGGTTCAGAACTTCAAAGCGGTTCCTGATGTTCTCTTTGAAAATGGTGGGTACTTTCTCAAGATCATGTTGTGGAAGCTGGATAGCTTTGTTTTTCCACTTTAGCTTGACTTGGAAGTTGCACATGAGCAGTTCATGATCTGTTCCACAATTGGCCCCCAGCCACATCTTTGCTGTTATAACTGAACTCTTCCATCTCCTTGCACCAATAATGTAATCAGTTTGATTTCTATGTACTCCGTCTGGTGATGTCCATGTGCATAGGCGCTGGTTGTTTGAAGAGTGTGTTAGCAATGAAGAGATCATTGGCTTGGCAGAAACTAATACGTCGTTCTCCTGCTTCATTTCTGTTTCCTAGGTCACCTTTTCAAACTTTGGCATTCCAGTCTCCAACCACCAACATCACATCTTGCTTGTATGTTCTGTCAATTTCAGACTGGACTTGAGCATAAAAGTCAGACTTGACTTTTGTAATGCGCTCTACGTGGGGCTGCCTTTGTACATAGTCCAGAAACTTCAGTTGGTTCAGAACGCAGCAGCCAGGTTGGTCTCTGGGTCATCATGGAGAGACCATGTTACTCCTTTACTGATAGAGCTACACTGGCTGCCAATAGGTTCCTGGACAAAATACAAAGTGCTAGTTATAACTTACAAAGCCCTAAACGGCTTAGGCCCTGGGTATCTAAGAGAGTGTATTCTTCATTATGAGCCCCACTGCCCATTGAAGTCATCTGAGGAGGTCCGTCTCCAGTTGCTGCCAACTCGTTTGGTGGCTACACAGAAATGGGCCTTCTCGGTCGCTGCCCCAAGATTGTGGAATGCGCTCCCTGCTGAGATACGATCCTCCCCATCTCTGGCAATTTTCAAAAAATACCTGAAAACCCATCTTTTCACTCAAGCTTTCTCAGCTTCCTAAATTTTGGGGGTTTTAATATCTGGTTTATTTTAAAATCAAAAACCCGATTTTGGGATTTTAATCACTGTAATTGTTTAATTGTTTTAAAATGTTTTTAAATTGTTAATTGCTATATTGTCTTTTTAATTTGTTTTTAGCTCTTTACTGTTTTAGTGGTTTGTTCTAATTGTAAACCGCCCTGAGCCATTTTGGAAGGGCGGTATACAAATCAAATTAATAAAATAATACTACGAATAATAATTAATAAAAACTAATCAACTTCCTTTTCATCTGCATCAGTTGTTGGGGCCTAGACTTGAAGAACTGTCATATTAAAGGGTTTTCCACAAAATCTAATTGCTATTAGGTGGTCACTGACTGCATTGTGCCCAAGTACTGTCATAGCTATATCCTTCCTGACTATGAAAGCAACACCATTCTTTCTTTGGTTTTCATGTCCTGAGTAGTAAATGGTATGGTTTCTGACTGAAAGTGTCCAATTCCAGTCCATTTTAATTCACTGATGCCCAAGATGTCAATCTGTAGTTGATTCATTTCATCTTTCACTGTGTCAAGCTTTCCCATATTCATGCTGCTTACGTTCCACATTCCCATTGTAATTCTGTCTTTGCAGCTTGGGATTTTCTTTTCCTACATGGCAACATCAGCTGCTAGATGTCCAAAAGGCTTTAGTCTAACCGCATCATTTTGTCTATCCAAGTGGTTTTCTTGGTAACATACAGGAGTGGTTTACCATTGCCTTCTCCCGTGCACTATGAAATGATGCCTTCGTCATTGTCATTTAACTGATCGTCTGCCTCCAGTACCTTCCTATATCGCTGCTGCCCAATATAGGTGCCTGCTTGCTTTAGCTGGGCAGCTGGGATGACCTTCGCACTTTGGGTGATCCTACTGGGAGTATACCTCCCAGCGTACTTGACTCATCCATCCCAAGAACACCCTCCTCAGCACAGCAGGGTTTGGGGGGATGGGTGGGGCTATCAATGGTACAAAACTGAAAATTAAAATATTGCCTTTTAAGGAAATTGAAGAAATTTTAAGGAAATACATGCTTTATTGGATTCTAGCACTTTCTTGGTGTGTGTTCAGAGCCCAATGTAAAACTGAATGAAGTTTAATCTCTAATAGTAACAAGTTCTACAAGATAAATGGTCCTTAAAAGTCAATTTATTTTTCTGAGTGCTGATCCACATGTCTGTCTGCCTCTAGCTATACATACATTGAACTAAATCCTAATTTGTCATAATGACCGTAAACTTTTCCATTCTCCTTCAGCCTTAACTGATAGATGAGCTGGGCAAATGAGAGGGATCACATGACTAGTTTGGTATACAGCCAGGTTGAATAAGGCTTTGTCTCATCCACATCTGGATGCATGCAGCTAGCTGTGTGAATTTCCCCAAGCTAGTAATTTCTTGCAAAGGCTGTGAAAGGAGACCAATTAAAACAATGTACAACTGGACCCCTGGAGATCCTGTTATAGGAATACTGGAATTCAGAGGCTGTAGTTCACACAGAGAGCTGGTCTTGTGGTAGCAAGCATGACTTCTCCCTTTAAGCTAAGCAGGATCCGCCCTGGTTGTATATGCAAGGGAGACTAGAAGTGTGAGCACTGTATGGGGATGGAGCCGCTCTGGGAAGAGCAGCTAGGCTCCAAGTTCCTTCCCTGGCATCTCCAAGATAGGGCTGAGAGAGATTCCTGCCTGCAACCTTGGAGAAGCCGCTGCCAGTCTGTGTAGACAATACTTAGTGAGATGGACCTATGGTCTGACTCAGTATATGGCAGCTTCCTATGTTCCTAAGCTTACTCTAGAAAGGCCTAAGGACCTACTCCCTTCATGAGCAATTTGGGAATTGTCACTTAAAAATGATGGGTTTAGCTGTGACTAATTGCAGCTCCCTTCTGCCTGGCGTGTGGCCCTGGGAAGGTGAAGTGTATGTCTGTAAGCATACACTTGGTGTTCACCTTGGCATCTGGGGATATTAAAGCACAGCAACTGGACATCTGAAGGTACTCTTGGGATGCAATTCTGGCTCTGATCCAGCTGCAGACAGTTGTAGCTAGTGGTGCTGGGCCACTAGCAATGTGTATAGTAGATCTGAAGAGGGGGGCTGGATTCAGTGAGAGCTTGCTTCTGTGCAGCTGAGCTCTCCCTTGCTAGATTAGGTGAATTTCTTTGGTTTAGTCATTGTACATAAAATGGCATGATTTCCGATGTCACTGTCTTTGTTCTGCTAATTAGAGCCAGTTCTGTCTTCATATGGCAAATAATCTCCTATATTGTTCGGGGTGCAGCTATAGATTCTGAAGTAAATTTTCCCACTTGTACCATATGTTCAAATTAGTACATCTCTCTTGCTGCTCGCTACTGTTTTTCCATTTTCACTTCGAGCTTTTAACTGGATTGTCTGCAGAAAGGAAATGATAAATGATTGGAATTAGCCTAATGACAGAGGAAAAGCTATCTTCAGGAAGTAGACATTAACTGTTAGGGATTTCAATTTCTTGAATCATATGAATATTTGGCTATATAATTTGATTATTTATCTCACATTTGTAAAGTCTATGGAAATTTGTAATGTTCTGCTTTATCTGGTACTTGGGTTTCTTCCAGACTAGCAGTTTTCTCCAGAATAGAAATAGCTTGTACAGATAATTGATAATCCAGATGACATCACTACCAAACCGGTGGCTGACATCCAGATTAAATTTCCACCAGTGCACCAGGTTTTTCTGTTGTGTGAGGGGTTAATCTCCCACTCTGCAGCTGTTTCACTCTCCCAAAACTATCTGAGGGTTCGTTTTTAGGAGGCACTAACACTTTCTCCTGGAGACTTTTCACGAGGGTTTTTATTTTGAATCCATTCCTGATTGGAGTATGCCAGTCCACATATCAGCTGGATTTACCCCAAGGTCTCTGCCGGCTATCAGGGACCAGGACCGACCAAATTTTGTCCCCCCCCCTCCCCGAATGGAGGCTGCAAATTCTGGTATAGCCTGAAGTATGTCCAGTTTTTAAAAATCCTCTAGTTTAAAAGGCTTCTGAAAAAAAGCCTGGGGCTTCTGTTTTGCCCTGCAGTTTCTTTATGTGTACGGTGGTCATGCCAGTAAATAATCGTTTTTCAAAATTTGATGAAGGGGAGTTTGACAGCTGTTCTGGGTAGGGTCTGCTTTAAGTGATTTGCAATTGAAATCTGTTACAGATTGGCTGATACTCAGTTGAGGGAGGTGGAGGTGGAAATTACTGAGTTAAACACAAGTACAAACTACAAAATGTGTGTCTTGCTATGTTTTACGTAGGCTTTAGATATTCAGAATGGATGTAACCTGAACCCTTTGTTGTCTAAGCTGATTCTATTAGGGGTGTGTGTGGTGGGGGTAAACATTATGTGATGAAGGCAGTCACTCACAAAGGTAAGGGTTAAGTGTCCTGCTGTTTGATCCAGCTGTTGGGCAACTCATTATGCTGGTCTTGCACTCTTAGCTGTCAAACTTTTTTTTTTTTAAGCGCTCCCACCTCTTCCTCTGTGGTGTGATTTCTGACTAGTTGGAGGGAAAACCCAGACCAGGTAGGTGCGATTGCACAGGAAAAAGATCTGCCAGGGAGTGCAGGGAGGAACCAACAGCTATGTGAACTGTTGATTTAATCCCCTGAAGTAAACATCTTGCAAATCTGCTGCAAAGCAGATTCACTTTTCAGATACCCCAAGGCATGAAGCCATTTGTGAATAATCTCCTGCAGAGGGAATGGGCAATCACACAAATCACCCACTGTCTTCGATGTTGTTGTTGTTGTTCTCCTTCCCTTTGGGGGGGGGGAGGTGGGAGACCTAATCTATGTAACTGTTTCTGTTAATACAATTGCAATGGAGCCTGCCCTGTGTAGACCAGCAAGGCGCTAGAGAAACTTCTCCTTACAACTGGCCCTTCTTGTTCCCACCCCCAGCCCTGCTTTAGTGCAGGAGTAGGCAACCTTGGCTCTCTGGCTGTTGCTGGACTGCAATTGCAGCTGAGGATGATAGGAGTTGTTGTCCAGCAGGGCTGGATTAAGGGCAACTAATGCCCTAAGAACAGCCCAACAATGGTGCCCCCCTCGGCTCCCTCCATTGCTTAACTGACAAGACATTAAGACTCAAGTAAATTATTTACATACTAGCCGACCCCACACAGAGCATCTGTGCGCTCTTTGGGGCCAGCGGTTACCTTCACCCCCACCTTCAGCCCCAGTCTCCACTTCCGGGCCCAGCCGCCTCTCCTCCCCACCGCCACTTCTGCCCCCCCTTTCTTTCCCCCCTCCTGGGCCTTGCCTCTGTGGCTGGGCCTGCCGCCACCATGGCGACCAATCCTCCTGCGTGCTGTTGAGGACGGTCCACCTCAACGTGGACCGTCCTCAACAGTGCACCTCATCCAATCAGGAGCGTCCGCCACCCAACCAATCAGCTGGGTGCTGGGATGCACATTCCAAGGCACACCCAGGAGAATTAGATAGATAGATACCTTAATATTTATTTAATTTTTTAAGTTTTCTTATAGATTTTTAAAGTAAAACAAAACTGTTCCACTGCCTATAATTTCATATAAATAGCCGCAACAGAAGGAATGATTGAGAAAAATATTTCATCTTCAAGGTCAAGTATCATAACAGACGGCCATCTTTTATGTGAATATTTTGTACTGCTCTTTACAGTAATCTTTTCGCAAATCAATGACTCTACTTCAGATACATAGTTTAGTAGTTTCTCGAAACTTTAGTCACTCACCAAACCAAAGAAATTTTTTTTAACAATGCAGAGTTTAACAATGCCAGAACATGGCAGATAAAAACAATTACAAAAAAATCGACTAAAGTTGAGTGTGGCAGTGAAATGCAATGATGGTGCGGCCACACCTAGAGTACTGCTTGCAATTCTGGTCACCACATCTAAAAAAAGACATTGTAGAACTGGAAAAGCTTCAGAAGAAGGCAACCAAGTTGATCAGAGGCCTAGAGCACCTTCCTTATGAGGCAAGGCTACAACACCTGGGGCTATTTCGTTTAGAAAAAAGATGACTGCGGGGAGACATGATAGAGGTCTATAAAATGATGCATGGTGTGGAGAAAGTGGATAGAAAGAAATTATTCTCCCTCTCACATAACACTAGAACCAGGGGTCATCCCATGAAATTGATTGCCAGGAAATCTAGGACCAACAAATGGAAGTACTTTCCCACACAATGCATAATCAACTTGTGGAATTCTCTGCCATGAGATGTGGGGATAGCCAACAACCTGGATGGCTTTAAGAGGGGTTTGGATAACTTCATGGAGGAGAGGTCTATCATGGGTTACTAGGTGGAGGGCTGTATGCCACCTCCAGCCTCAAAGGCAGGATGCCTCTGAGTTCCAGTTACGAGGGGGGGGGGGTAACAGCAAGAGAGAGGGCACGGTCTCAACTCCTGCCTGTTGCTCCCAGTGGCATCTGGTGGGCTACTGTGTGAAACAGGATGCTGGATTAGAGGGGCCTTGGGCCTGATCCAGCAGGGTTGTTATGTTCAGTGAAAGAGTTAAGGACATGATAGCTGGGGGGAAACTCTGTGGTGCCCCCCTTCCCTTGATGCCCTAAGCATGTGCTTGTTTTGCCTTATGGTTAATCCAGGGCCGGTCCAGCAACAGCCAGAGAGCCAAGGCTGCCTACTCCTGCTGCTCCGATTCAGCCCATTTTTAATTAGTTGCTTCCTGATCACCTTGAGCATTCCTGAATCAGCCCTTAATAGGGGTGTGTCCGAACCGGTCCGGAGGCCATTCTAAAGAATGGCCGAACTGCCGGACTGGTTCGGACCTGGCTGGTTCGGGTCCGGGTGGGGGGTGTTTCTTTAAGGGCAGGAGGGCTTGCTTACCCCTCCCGCCTCTTTGCCCCCTCCAGCGCCCGTATTCCACAGAGTAACGGGCGCTGGAAACCAGCCGCTGCCCCCCCACCCGCCGCGAGCAGATTAAGCCCAAAACTAACACTGCCGCCGCCGCTGCCCGCCAGCCCGCCCTCCCTCCCAGCCGCCCGCCCGAGTCCTCAACCATGCTGCTGGCAACAAAGAGAGGAGCTACCAAACAGAGCTCCTCTCTCTTCCAAGTCCTGTAGGCTACTGAGGCTTTGCGCGCGCGCATGCGCGCACCGCAAAGGACTTGATCGCCGGAGGCCTGGTCTACCCGCCGGGAAAAGACACAGGGAAATGGGGATTATAGTGCTATGTTAAGGACCATATTTATATGTAATGTAGAATAGCAGATGAATGGGGGGAAGCAATGCAACATACAAAGCTGCCTTATATCAATAAGGTATATTTTAGTATGCCATATACTATCTTGGAGATAGGGAGGGACAGAACTTGGAAACTTGTGCATCCAGTTGCTCTTCCCAGAGCAGCCATTACAATCCTCACACTTCTAGTCTCCCATTCAAATGCAAACCAGGGTGGACCCTGCTTAGCAAAGGAGAAAAGGCATGCTTGCTAGCACAAGACCAGCTCTCCTCCCATGCTTCAACAGTGGTAAAGCTCCTTACTGTGAAAACTGGGGTGAGGGGAGGTTAGTGCAGAGCAAATTGCTGCTGTAAGTGACTTGCAAAAGTTACTAAACCACACTGGATCTCTGAGTGCTTCAAAACAAAAACAATTCTAATGCTCTATAACTACTAATTTGCTTCAGTTTTAACCATAGTATCCATACTACTACTATGGATATTTATATACCGCTCTTCAACCAAAGTTCTCAAAGCAGTTCACATAGAAAAGCAAATACATAAATAAGAGGGCCCCCTGTACTCAAAGGACTCACAATCTAAAAAAGAAACATAAGGAAAACACCAGCAACAGCCGCTGGGGTTGTTGCTCTCCCCCTGCTAAATATAAGAGAATCACCACTTGAAAAGGGGTCTCTTTGCTCAGCTCGCAGGGGGAGGGACAGTGATGTTGCAACAACTTGAAGTACCCCTTAGCTGGAGAATCTGGGACTGCATCGCATGATGGAGCACATTTTAGAACAGGTAATGGTGGAAGGGATTCAACTAATGGAGGGTAGAGTTACTCAACATTGGCAAGCCTATCATAAACCATACTACTGATCCAGGTACTGTAACAGCACTATATGAGATCACACATGAAAGGTTGTGATGAAATTGCCCAAAATCACCACCCCGTATAAATAAACAAATAAAACCCTAGTGGGACTGGAGTCTGAGAATAATGTTGCAGTTTGGGAGAAACAAAAAAAGTATACACGTTGTATCAATACCGGAGAAAAATACTAGTGTAGAAGCCGGGGCATAGCTAGGGGAAGAGGGGGCCTGTGTTTGTCCCCCCTCTGGCGGCCCCTTGGAGTGAGTGAGATCATGAAGAAAATAGGGAGAGGCCAAGCTGGGTGGCTCTCAGGAGCTGGGGTCCTGGGTTCCTTGAACCCATCTGCTCAGTTACAGCTACACCTATCTGTAGAAGCATAAGGCTTAGATATGACCAGGCTTTTGAGAATGTTGCTTGTGCTTTTGAGAATGTTGCTCTGAGCTGGCAGTTGGGCATCTGGGAACCTGAGCAGCCACTCCTCTTCTGCAAATGAAATAGGGGAGGGGTATAATTTGCAGGGGAGAAGTAGGAGGTGGATGCTGCTTTAACATCTCCTCCCATCTGCTGCTTTTCTGTTGCAAACCCCCTCCCCACCTATTTTGTTCTACATGACACAACAAATACATGACTAGGAAACATGACTGGATGGAGGAGGAAAGCGATATGCAAAATGTAAACATCCCTTTGTCTCCCACTCCCCCTGCCAACTAATCGGCTCTTCCTGTCCCATTACTGCTTCACAGCAAATAAATGTTGGCCAGAATAATCTAGCCTGGTGGTTGTGGTTTATTAGTGTGTGGCCTTTGACAAGTCACTTTCTCAGTCTAGGGCGAGGCTATCTTTTGACCGTCAGGCTGAAATGACACTGAGCTTCTTGGAGGAAAAGTAGGATACAAAAAAAACAACAAAAAAAAAATTGGAGGAGGTGGAGTATTTATTTATTTATTTATTACATTTTCTATCCCGCTCTTCCTCCAAGGAGCCCAGAGTGGTGCACTACATACTTAAGTTTCTCCTCACAACAACTCTGTGAAGTAGGTTAGGCTGAGCGAGAAATGACTGGCCCAGAGAATCTGGACCAAGGTCATGATGAACAGGTAGCACGTTGGCACTTAAGACTCTCCCTACCCACCCACTCACCTGCCCCATTTAAGGCCTTCAGTGAGGCATCTCTCTTGTTCTCTTTGTTGAGATAGCTGTAGCTTCTCAGAGAGCTGTTTGATCCTCTCATGTTTTTCAACCAAAAGTACTCCAGGAGTGTCTTATGAACACAGCATTGGTGTGCAAATAGATGGAAAATCTGGGCATAGCTTGCTCGTAATAAGCTCATGAATGAAGCTGCACTCCATTCACAAGTAATAGGATAAGTTTGCATATCACTTTCATTAGCTACCAAATTACAGCTGATGGATATTGGCACAGTCTATAATACCTATACACAAAAATCATTACTCTCAAATGTGACAACTTTAATTAGTCCTTTGAGAGAAGAGGAAATCTAATTAAAGGAGTGTAGTAAGGCTGGGATATCAGTTAATGGATGAGTTCATTACCTACTATTGTTTCACTTGGGTATGGGGGAAATAACACAAATATAAATGTGAAGAGAAATAAACTAATACTTTTAAATACTTGAGCACCTTGTCAATACTTGAATGGACAACTGCTCTTTGTTTGAAACAGCAAAATAACTGAGTTTGCAATGTGGAGTATATGTGTTTTTGAATTATTTTAGCAATGGTAGATTTGTATAGCTAATATGAACCATGCAGATGGGTAAGCGGGAAGTCAACATTTTACTTAATTAAATGTAATTGGATTGTTAAGATATGGTAAAAACCAATAAAATTTTAAAATGCAAAGAAACAACAAAATAACCATCCTCTTGCTGCCATGTGGAATAATAATTAGCGTAACCCGCACAGAGCGATCTAGTACTTGATTGCTCCCCTCACCCCCTGCCACAGCCCCCCCCTCACCTCAGAGTTCTCTCCACCCTCCTCCTGCTCCTCCTCCCCTATCTGGTTGTTTTCATGTCTCTCACCTCTCTCGGTCACTCCTCCATCCCCCTCACCCCTCTTGGTTGCGGCTGCAATGTTGCTGGTGCCTGTTGGCCAAGTTGCAGCCCCCTGTCCCCAAAGACCTCCCCACACTTACCCCGCTCCTACTCCTCCCCACAGGAGCAGCAGCAGCAGTGGTTGACCGGGTCCTTCTTCACTGCCACCATTGCCATGGCCTCTCATTCCCCTCAGGCCACTGACAGGCCCAGGCCTGTCCCTTGCCTGCTTGCTTCCCTCTGCCAATGGCCTCGGTAGCCCCAAACAGCAGCAGTGGTTGACTGGGCCCTTCCTTGCTGCCGCCACTACTATGGCCACTCATTCTCCTCAGGTCTCTGACAGGCTCAGGCCCATCCTTCACCCTTCCTTTCCCTCTCTCTCTCTCTCCCTCTCTCTCCCTGAGTTAACAGATCTTGTTTCCTTATCTAATATGCACAACGTCAGCCTCCTTCTCCTGAAGGGGCTCTTTCCTCTCTCACCACCCCTCTCTTTGCAGACCCCTGCCCACTATCTATCTATCTATCTATCTATCTATCTATCTATCTATCTATCTATCTATAAATTTATCTCCTCTGCAATCAAGAACATCTTCTGACCAATAACAGTTGCATTCAAACTGACTTTAACCATCAAAGGCTCCTCCCCCCATCTGCACATGGAATCCCCACTGCCCAATCATCATGGTGCTTCTGCTCTCACAGGCTACTCCTTCCTATCTGCATATGGAATCCTCACTGCCCAGTCAGGTGCTTCTGCTCTCAAACTCGCGAGAGCTGCCACGCACCGGATTAGCCACGGGTACGCCTTAGAGAATTATAGATAGAGAGAGAGAGAGAGAGAGAGAGAGAGAAGATAATCTCACACAGTTAGGTTTCCATACCTCCTTGTTTCTAATCTTAAACTTGCTCAGAGCTTAATAATGGAGAAAAGCTAGGCTTATTTACACATTTGTTTCAAATTATTTGGCACTTTGAAAATGTGATGGCAAATAGAAGTATGAATTCTGCATGAAAATGAACCCTGGCAAATCTTGTGCAGTTGTGTTTTCCCCACGATAGATTCTTTTGTGAAGGAAGGTCTTTGGTTCTTTAATATGGAGCAGAGAGACTTAAGCATTTTATTTATTTTTTGGCATAAGAAATGTTTAGATTAATTTTTAAAACTTGAGCCAAATACTATAGTGAAGTTCATGTCTGTAAATTGAGCTGATTGGAATGGCCTATGTTTTGGCTTCTTTCTTTTTCTGAAATTCCACTATGCTTTCAGTGACAATTATTTATATATATTCGAAAGCTGAACAAATCTTGGCAGCAAAGCTGTCTTCTCGGCCTCTCCATCTTAGTGACTAGAACGATCTGCTACTGTTATAAATGTGTAATGGATCAGCTGTATCCTGCACAGTTCACAGTTTTATGAGGGCAATAGTCCTCTTGATTTGAGGTTTAGTGTAAATACTGGATTCTTATAAAGAGCTAGTATTCAGTTGTGTATTCCCATTTGGTGTATATCCCATTCCAATTTCTGGGTATAAGAGGGAACCCCTTTATACACTTATCTCGGCATCATGGATGAATTTCTGTTTCTTTCCACTCCTGTATTTTGCTACTTTCTTCTGTCTGATATCCATCCAAGCAGCAGTCAAAATGAATTTCTTCTCCAGCTCAACCTTATGTCCTCCAAATGCTTTGAACTGTCTTGGTTATTGCTCACTGGTATATGGAACATATCTCTTCTCGGAGCTCATAATGAGGAGCAGTGTGCTTATTTCCAGTACAGTCACAGGAGGGTCTTCTGGCTATTCTGGCACTCTGTCCTTGACGATGGCCAAATTTCAAATAAAGCTAGTAATATTCAGTGACACATTATTTTTACAACTACAGTGGAAGGCTGGTACACTTGTTAGAAGAAATGTTTACCTGCAGCTGTTTGTCAGTTTGAGCTCTGCTTTGATTTCACCTACAATATGAAACCAATTGTATTGTTTCATTTACAACTGAATCTACTTCTCCATGTCAACTTCTTCAGGAGATGGCATAACTTCCCTAAATGCTTGCCTGGAAGCAGTAATGGGCTGGATGAGGGAGAATAAACTGAAACTGAATCCAGATAAGACGGAGGTACTTATTGTGCAAGGTCAGAACTCCAGAGACGATATTGATCTGCCTGTTCTAGATGGGGTCACACTTCCCCAAAAGGATCAGGTTCGCATTCTGGGAGTACTTCTGGATTCACACCTCTCCCTGGTTTCTCAGGTTGAGGTGGTGGCCAGGGGTGCTTTCTATCAGCTTCGGCTGATACGCCAGCTGCGCCCATTTCTTGAGATCAATGACATCAAAACAGTGGTACATTTGTTGGTAACCTCCAGACTGGACTTCTGTACTGCACTCTACGTGGGGCTGCCTTTGTATGTAGTCCGGAAACTTCAGTTGGTTCAGAATGCGGCAGCCAGGTTGGTCTCTGGGTCATCCCGGAGAGACCATGTTACTCCTCTGTTGATGGAGCTACACTGGCTGCCAATAGGAATCCGGACAAAATACAAAGTGCTAGTTATAACTTACAAAGCCCTAAATGGCTAAGGCCCTGGGTATTTAAGAGAGCGTCTTCTTCATTATGAACCCCACTGCCCATTGAGGTCATCTGAGGACATCCGTCTCCAGTTGCCGCCAACTCGTTTGGTGGCTACACAGAGACGGGCCTTCTCAGCTGCTGCCCCAAGATCGTGGAATGCGCTCCCTAATAAGATATGAGCCTCCCCATCTCTGGCAATTTTTAAGAAACGACTGAAAACGCATCTCTTTAACCAAGCTTTCTCAGCTTTTTAAAACTTGTTTTTAACCTGTTTTGGCTATTTAATTGGTGTTTTATGATGTTTTAATTGTTAATTATTATTTTATGTAGTTTATAATTTTTGTTTTGTTAATTGATTTTAAAGGTGTTTTAATGTAAACCGCCCTGAGCCTTTTGGAAGGGAGGTATAAATTTTTAAATAATAAATAAATAATGAGCCTGTGGTGCTTGTATATGTTCCGTATGCTTTTGCATGTCAACAATCAGCCCAGCTTCACTTTTGCCACTGCCTCTGGACATCAGTTTTGTTATACAAAAGGGTCAAAATGATGTGACCCATTCACATATAAAGTGGACAGGGTTCTAATTCTAACATCAAAGTGGTCATGGAAGGGAGAGGAGTGTAACCTTTGCCCTAAAATTATCTAACTTCCATTCCCCCCAGCTTGATGTAAACAGTGGAAATGAGGCAGGTTGAAAGAAAAATGCCAGGATGAGAAGGGAAAGGAGAGGGAGGATTCAGCTCCCCGCTCCAGCATTCTTCTCTTTGATGTTAAAAATTAAGTATATGCACACATATGCAACCAGGTCAGGCACACAGTTTAAAGAAACATGGCTTCCCCATCATGTCTAGTTTTGGTTAAACCGCAGCATTCATAAAACAAACTACTACTTGCATGGTGTTCTATAAAAATCTAGAGTGAACACAACTACTTCGTTATATCTAATAGTGATCTTGCCCTGCATTTGCTTATTTTATAGGCCCCAAACTGGCCTTGGTATCCACAATGTTGGAATGAACTGTAGTTAGGATAAGTATATGTTGCTGAAATTAATTTGTGAGGACCTAATGCTTACCATCTGTTCAGTGATTGCATGTGTGCGGAGATCCTGTGTGCAACAGTGTGAAAGAAGTAGTAGTAGTAGTAGTAGTAATAATAATAATAATAATAATAATAATAAAATAAATAAATGTTGCTTAACTGAAAAAAATATGAAAAACACCAACAAGGAAATAATGATTTGCTATTACAAGTCTAGTCCAATTAGAAGAAGTTATTTAAAAAGAATGTACCAAATTTGGAAAGAGAAGCATCCAGATACAGAAAGAACAGAACAAAGGCTAGCAGACCAGAGAACATTCATAAGAAGCAATAAAGTATTCACAGAAGTTGAGCTGGAAGAACTGCAAAGAGCAACACAGGCTCAAGATATGTTAGAAGAATGACCACCAATTGAAGTTGCTCAGGCACAGGTGGAGAAGGTGTCACTGAACTGTTTCAAATTCAAAACCAGACAGCCTCCCCTTTGCTTTCACCTAAAAAACCTGAATGCCATTTAACAGAAAAGCAACAAGAACTAAAGCAAAAAATAATTGAGCACATGAACCAAACACACACCAGGGTTCGACTTCCAGCTCTAAAAATAGTTGCCAAAAACCAACTTGCTCAGGCATTAAAAGATGTAAATGCTGCACTTGCAGAAATAACAACCAATAATTTGCAAGAAACAAACCAACTAATGTACAGTGAGGCAACAACAACAACACAAGGGCTCGTATATAAGATTAGTGGACCTGTAAAAAAAGAAAGTAGTACATCACCTAAATAGAAGATTAGATTAGAAAATAAAATCGCCAGGCTTAGATCAGATGCCAGTAAATTGAAAGATATGAAAGACAAGAAGCTGACGAATGAAAAAACCAAACAGTATCGGATCCAAAAATACCATCTAGATTCAAGGAAAATTAGAAAAGTCCTGAAAATAATAAAGCAGCAAATAAAAGCAGTGTCAAGAAGATTGGCAGATACGAAGCCAGAATTACACAACACAGGCAGAATCTCCTATTTCAGTTGAATCAGAAATGTTTCTACCAAAGCATAGAAGGAGAAACTGCAAGAAACATAGTAACACCAACTAAAGAAGAAACAGTGCAATTCTTGGAAAAATTATGGGATAATCCAATAGATTATAATAAAAAAGCAGGGTGGGTAAAAGAGGTCGAAAAATGTAACCAACAAATGCAAGATCTAATAATAACAACAGAACCAATAAGTGAAAGAGCAAAGAAAATTAAAAATTGGACTGTACCAGGCAATGATGAACTGCATGGCTTCTGCCTTAAACACCTAACAAGCCTTCATAAACAACTATCAAAACAGTTCAATCACATTTTGCAAGGAAGTGATATTGAACAATGGTTAACAACTGGCAAAACTAATCTCATAATGAAAGACCCAGCAAAAGGTACAGTTCTAAGTAATTATAGACCAATATCTTGCCTGCCAACCATGTTCAAATTATTAACTGGAATAATAACAGATGAAATAATGCAACACTTATTAACTATTTTATTTTATTTATTTTTGACATTTTATATCCCGCTCTTCCTCCAAGGAGCCCAGAGTGGTGTACTACATTCTCCACACAACAACCCAGTGAAGTAGGTTAGGCTGAGAGACAGAGGTGTATTTAGGGAAAATAGTGCCTAGGGCAATCACTGAAACTGTACCCCTATCCAAACATCTGACACCCATCTTTCAGATAACTTCACCATAGTATCAGCTCAAAAATACAAGTCAAGCTCATTAATCTTTTATTATTTCAAAAACTATTTAGCAGTGGACGTAGCCAGACCAAAAAATGCTGGAAAACTACAAATTTCAGCATGCTGAGGCTCATGAAATACCAAAATACTATGTGGAGGTGTACTTGGAAAACTAAACAGAAGTGCCTGTCTAATTCTCTACTGTGCATTGTAGCATCACTATTACATACGTTTTTAAAATAAATGGAGAATTTGGCTTTTCCAGATACTCTGAAAATAATTAAAGGATATGCAGAGTAAACTGTGTCACTTTTTGGAATATATTCTAGCATTTCAGAAAGACAGTTAAAACAAGAGAAAGAGAGCAAGAAACTCCCAGTGGCCTTAATACTAAGGATTTCACACTGATTCAAAAACAAACTCACCATTAATAGCCATATTATTAAGACATCACATTTAACTCACTTATCACAAGAAGCAAAGTAAGAGCAAATGAATACAATCCTAGTTCATGACCTTCAGCTCAGTATTCACAAGCCCTAATTCTCTGTACAGAGTGCCAAACTGAATGTGTACAGTGACTTATATTATATTAAATTTTTAAAAAATGTACCTGTAGCCCCTTTGGGGGGCTTCCTAAAGGCTGGGGGGTGGTCTGCAAAGGTTCCCCCTCCCCCTGCCAGCCTCTTAATTCACCACCACAGCCCATCACGGGCTGATTTTTGGGCCTGTTTGGGCCTGCAAAGATCGGTCTGGTGGCCATTTTGGAGGCTGCCACACATACTCAAATGGCCTCTGAGAGGCCTGGCAAGGCCTAGGGCCTTGCAGAGGCCATTTGAGCATGCATGGTGGCCATTTTGTTTTTGATGGCCATTTAAAAAAATTCTTTTTAAAAATGATGCCCCTCTTCAAGTGGTGCCCGGGGCACGTGCCCTGCCAGCCCCACCCTAGATACACCCCTGCTGAGAGAGAAATGACTGGCCCAGAGTCACCCAGCTAGTTTTCATGGCTGAATGGGGATTTGAACTTGGGTCTCCCCGGTCCTAGTCCAGCACTAATAAACAGCTTCCAGTAGAACAGAAAGGAAATCGCCCTAGCTCCAGAGGCACAAAAGACCAGCTGCTGATTGACAAAATGATTTTAGAAAATTGCAAGAGAAGAAAAACAAATCTAAATGATGCATGGATTGACTACAAGAAGACCTTCGACTCATTGCCTCATACATGGATACTAAAATGTTTAGAAACAACTGGTGTCAGCAAAAACATTCAGATATTTATAAAAAGAAGCAATGAGCATGTGGAGTACACAGTTAACAATCAGTGGCGAGACACTTGGACAGGTTAGCATTCAAACAGGCATTTTCCAAGGGGACTCACTATCCCTTCTGTTGTTTGTAATCGCCATGACTCCACTTTCACAAATACTAAACAAAACAGGCCTCGGAAACCAAACATCTAAAACATCAAGTAAAATCAACCATCTGCTGTTACATGGACAATTTGAAGTTGTATGGAAAGTCCCAATCAGAAACTGAATCACTTCTAAACACTGTCCGTATATTCAGCAGCGATATAACAATGGAGTTTGGACTAGACAAGTGTGCTGTATTAATAATGAATAGAGTCAAAATAACAAAAACAGAAGGAATAGAACTGCCCAATGGAAGCAACATCAAGAACCTGGAAGAGAAAGAATATTACATATACTTGGGCATTCTCTAGGCTGATAATATTGCACACACTGAAGTGAGAAGAAAAATTGGAAGTGAATACAGCAGTAGAGTTAGGAAAATTCTAAAATCCAAACTCAATGGCAGGAACACCATACACACAATAAACACCTGGGCTATAACTATCAGATACAGTGCAGGAATAATAGACTGGACCCAGGCAGAGCTAGAGACACTAGATCGTAAGACTGGGAAAAGAATGACCATCAATCATGCTCTGCACCCCTGCAGTGATGTAGATAGGCTATACCTCCCTCGCAGCTCAGGTGGAAGAGGAATGCTGCAAGTCCATCAAACAGTACAGGAGTAGAAAAGAGGCCTTGAAGAATATATCAAGGACAGTGAAGAAGATGCACTTCAAATGGTCAATAACGAGAAACTATTCAATCCCAATGAAACAAAGCAGGCCTACAAGAAAGAACAAGTCAAGAACCGAGCAGAAAAATGGAAAAATAAGCCACTGCATGGTCAACATTTGCACAATATAACCATATGATATAGAAGCTGGTTACATGGGTAATGCCAGATAACTAATCCAAAACAAAGGTGCCATCTGTTGTTGTAGCATGTAAGGAGGATATAAAACACTGAGAAGTTCAACTGAAAACAGCTAGAAGCATCCAAGCAGAGAAACACAGCTTTCAGATTCAAACTTCATTGGGGCCAGGCAGGGGAGGAGAGGCTCGTCAGCCCTGCCCCAGGACTCCTACTATCAGAGAGTCATCTGCGGCTGAGACAAGAAACGTTGAGTTCTTGTGTTGGGGACAGGTGCCGAGGACGAGAGCAGGAGCAGAAGGCGGGAGGGAAGGAGGGAGAGAGACGGGAAAGTTTGCGAAAAGGTGAAGAGGAGTGATGCCAATGCTGGAGGCGCAGCAAACTCCTCCACAAAACACTGTGTGTGGGAGAGTACTTGTTCCTGCCAGAGCCAGGCTGCAAGACAAGCAAAGAAGAGCAGCAGTTCTTACCCTTGGTCCACTCCAGTAAAAATGGAAGAGAAAGGTGTGGTGACAGAGAGTGCAGCCCCACATACATCATCCCCCAGAGCGATTAAAAGTCATAGACTTCCCAGCACTCTGCTGTCTTCTCACCACCCCTACTCTTAGTTCTCCAGTAACTCTCCCTCCCATCCAACGCCTCATTAGAGTTCTGTTCCAGCCCCACACAGACTTACTGGCTCTTCAGTTGCAGCACAATCTGCTTCCTCAGTCATGAATTATATATATTCAGGTCAGATTTCTAATGGACCACAGTGATAAGCAAAGGAAGGAACAGTCAAGAGAGGAGCCAAAAGAAAGTGGGGCAGGGGCTCCCGTGGTGCACGGTGTCCTTTTAACAGAATTACCCAGCCGTTCTTGCAAGTTGGTCTAGCCACCCCCATATCACATCTTCTGTTCTGGATTCCCAGAGATCATTCCTTGTAACTCATCAGCACTTCGATTCTAACTACTTTTCCAGATTTAATCTGAATTTACTATTTTAAGGTCAATTTGTTTGCTGGTTTGGGATTGGGTTGCAAGAAACAGCCAACCCAATGACCAAAAACAAACTCCAAACAAGTCAAGAAACAAAACCCCCAAGAAGTCCTAGGTTCACAGGAGCACCGTCCAACTTGAATTCCCTTTCTGTAAGGTGGGTGGTGGGACTTGATGTAGCACTCCCGCTCCCCAGTCATGCCACCAGATCTGTCAGACCGTCCCTCTCTCCTTTCAGAGAAGAGTGTCATGAAAGATAGAAACTGCCCAGAATATTTCTGCCTTTGTGACCCAAGAGACTCCAAACAGCAGCTGCTGCGGGCAGAGGAAGTAGAGGGAAAGCCTCCTATGGTGAACAGAAGCAAGGAGTCCCAGGCTGGATCAGATCTGATCAGCTCGATGGGATCACCTGACCTGGGGTTCCCCACACGCACCCACACACTACCCCCATGCAATCCATGCAACAGATATCCCTTACCTGGCAAAGGAGGCTTCTCCAAAGGATGGGGTGGGGTCCATGGGGAGGAGATTGGGCTGGGAGGAGGAGGAGGAGGATCCTAGGGGATTCCCAACAGTTTCTCTCTTCCTCTGTGTCTTTCTGGCTGGGAGCAAGTGGCTGTTGACACCCTTGCACTGTTGCTGCCTGTCTCCTCCCCCAGTCCATGCAGGAGGCAGAGGCAAAGACAGCGCTATGAATTATTTAAAGATGCAGGGGCCATTTGCAGTCAAAAGGAAGCAACAAGTAACAAAGACTAATCCTCGCCAAGCCTAATGCTCTTCTCTCTCTGCCCCTGAGCACAGATCCTCCCCACAAGCTCCCATCGGAGCGGGCGGCCACTCAGGCACCTCCCAGGCAACCCCATTCTGTCTCTTCGGTCTGGAGCAGCCGCACAGCCACAGGCAGCAGCACACACACTAAATGAGGGCAGCACACTGTGCTGCTCCGCTTGCCAGGAGCCAATGGGAGAGCGCCTGCCCCACCCAAACAGATCTCATGACTGGTGAGTTGCACGGTGTGCCTGCACCAAGCGGGGGGAGGGACGGTGGTGCCGCCACTGCCCCGGACTTGAATTTTTTTTTTTTTAATAATTCTTTGCGCCCCCCTTCAGCTGCACCTAGGGCACGTGCCCTGCCTGCCCCACCCTGGTTATGCACATGCAATGCATTGCACTAATGTAAGTGAGAGGTTACCAGAGCATGAGTAACTGTGGCCAAGCTATCTCTGTCCAGGTAAGGTCACAGTTGGCATATCAGCCGAAGCTGATAAAAGGTACTCTGAGCCACAGAGGCAACTTGAGCTTCTAGTGACAATGCTGGATCAATGAGCACCCCCATATTGCGAATCCGGTCCTTTGAGGGAGTGCAACCCCATCTAGAACAGGCGGAACATCATTCACCCGGGCAGACAAACCACTGAGCAGCAGTATTTGTTTTATCTGGATTGAGTCTCAGCTTATTCACCCTCAAGCAGTCCATTACTGCATCCAAGCACCAGTTCAGGACAGTCACAACTTCACCTGATCTGATGACAAGGAGAGATACAACTGAGTGTTATCTGCATACCGATGACACCTCAAGCCAAATCTCCTGATGACCTCTCCCAATGGCTCCATGTTGATGTTAAACAGCATACGGGAAATAATGGAACCTTGCAGAACCCCATAGCGTAACTGTCAAGGGGTTATTCCTCAGCACCAACATTTGGGAACAGGCCTCAAGGTAGAAGTAGAACCACCTCCAAACAGTGCCTCCCACACCCAACTCAGCCAGCCAAAAGGATATCATGTTCATTGGTATCGAAAGCCACTGAGATAAACCAAGATAGTTAACAGGGTTGCACTCCCACTGTCTGTCTCTCTACATAGGTCATCCCACTGGGTGACCAAGCAGTTTCTGTTCCAAAGCTAGGCCTGAAGCCTGATTGAAATGGATCTAGATAGTCCGTTTCCTCCTAAAGTATCTGGAGCTGGTCAGCCACGACATGCTGAAGCACCTTGCCCAGGAAGGGAATATTGGCCTTAGGCCTATAGTTGTTTATATCCTCTGGGTCCAGACTGGGTTACTTTAGGAGTGGTCAAATAATAGCTTGCTTCAATGAAACTGAGGCCACTCCCTCTCTCAGTGAGGCCATTCCCTCTCTCAATGGGAACCTGCTGGTCCCAGCTAAAAATTCCCTCCTTACTAGATTTAATAAGCCATGAAGTGCAAGGGTCAAGCATGCACGTGGTTGGCCAAACACATTGTCCACAGTCTCAGGAACCAATAATTGAAACTTCTCTAGCAAAACTAGGCCAGCAAATCTGGGCACCTCTCCCAATGATCCTGCATCAGCAATAGTGTCCACCTCATGGCAAATGTGAGCAACTTTACCCTCAAAGTGCTCTGCAGATGCATCACAGGGTGCTACCAAGGGTTCTAATGAATCCTGCCCAGGGCCAGATTTCAAAAGGTTCTGCACGACCTGGAAGAGCCCCACTGGACAACACTGAGAGGATGCAATGGTGGATGGGAAAAAAAGCATTTCTTCTGTTCCATTACCGCCACAGAGTAGGCTCGATAATGAGCCCTAACCTGTTTTCACTCAGAATAACTCTGAGATTTTCTCCATTTAAATTCCAGCTGACTCTCAGCTTGCTTCATTGCCCTCAGCTCAGGTGTATACAAGGTGCTTCACAGGCTCTGCTTTGCGGGAGAGGGCACTTAGGAGTGATTGTGTCAACCGCCCAAGCCATTTTTCCATTCCAGAGAGCAACTAGAGCTTCGACGGGAGCACCTGCCATGTCAGCTGGAAAATCCCCCAGAGCCCTCAAGAATCAATTGGAGTCCATGTGTCCACCACTTTTATAGGTCCCCCACCCTTGCAGAGAGGTGTAGCCACTAAGACTCTAAACCTCAGAAGGAAGTGATCCGACCATGACAAGGGCATGAATGACATATTCCCCCACTTTCAAATCACCATCCTCCTGTCCAGTCAGGGGGGAAAAATCCAGAGTGTGCCCCAATTCATGCATTGGGCCAACAACATGTTGGGACAGCCCCATGTTTGTCATGACAGCCATGAAATCCTGAGCCGCCCAAGATAAGGCAGCTTCAGAATGGAAGTTGAAGTCACCCAGAAGAATCATTTTGGGAGTCCTCATCCGAGACTACCTCTGTGAGTTCAGGCAGGGAGACAGCTGGGCAGTGGGATGAGTGTACTGCCCATCCAATAGAATCCCCACTCTGTCCCAAGAGCCTGACACCAGGTACAAGCACTCTGAACTGGCACTCACTTGGACAGGCACTAAATATCCAGGTGCACACAGCTGCGAAAGACAAATCTCTCCCAGCTCCCCCACCCAGGTCTGTGTAATACAAACCAGGTCAGCTCCCTCTTCTACAACTAAATCATGGATAATAGAGATCTTATTCTGGACTGACCAGGCATTAAGCAGCAGCAGCAGCAGGCCAAAGGACAGGTTGGTAAAGCAGCAAGGAACCCTCCCATTATGGGAACAACCAGAAGAAGGGATAGGAATAAGATGTTGAGCCACTCTTCCCCTCTTCTGATGTAAGGACTAATAAAAAACTTTTAACAGGAGTGCTGCCTCCTTTCACTGACCTGGTGTAAATCCTACTGACTCAGCTCAAGGAAGGCCTCCTCCACTGCTGGAGATGGAGTTTCATTGCATTGACCTTTTTCCACCATCTATCCTAATAACCACTAGGGGCATTGGGAGTAGAGGTAGTGAATGGGGGTCTCCTTACCTGTCTCTACTCTATGACCCCAGGACTGTCTCTTCAGCACTTCCTGTGCTGAGTCACAATCCTTCCCTTCCTCCTAGAGAGCAGATGGAAACATCTCTCTCTCTATCCTTACCTATTCATTATGTAGTCCTTTAGATTAGTTTCAGGTCTTTCCTATCCAAGTGTACTTAACCAGTAAATACTTAGTATTTAGTTCTATAAGGATCTCCATGTGTTTTCTCTAAATAGCTGCAACAACTAAACCATCCTTTGCTACTCACACTGTAACTGGAGTGTGTGCCCATTCCTCAATGTTGTGCTATTTTACCCATTGGGGTAAAAATTAATAACCTCTAACATCCACACCTTAAGAAGAAAGGCTGCATGCCTTTCTAGGAGTTACTGTTTTACAGAAGAGGCTTGTATGTTTCCGCAATGTTCATACTTGAGAGATGTCTAAGACTACACCCATGTGTACACAATGAGAATGATATCTGAGTGCACACATGCATAGGCTTTGGCTGTCACTTAGTAGTAGGCTGTGTTGAGGGTTTGTAATTTTTACCCCCAGATTAATTAGCAGAGCACTAAGGAAGCTAGGCACTCCAGTTACAGAGCAGAATGCAAGGTTTAGTTATTGCAGTTATTTAAACACACATGGAGATTCTTGTAGAACTAAATACTAATAATTTATTGGTGAAGTACACTTTAGATAGGAAAGACCTAATCCTAATCTAAAGAACTACATAATGAATAGGTAGGGGGAGAGGGAGATGTTTCCATCTGCTCTCTAAGAGGAAAGGAAGGGAATCTGACTCTCACAGGAAATACCGGAAGAGTCTAATCAGGGGTCCTAGAGCAGAGAGACAGGTAGACTAGCTAGGGAGACCCTTACTCACTATCTCTACTCCCAATGCCCCTAGTGCTCATTAGGATAGTTGGTGCAAAAGGTTGATGCACTGGGACTCCATCTCCAACTGGCTGCTACATGCTGATAGGCAGTCTAGAAGGGCTGTGTGATTGGATCCTGAATGAATCAAGGCTGCTTCGTAGTAATTTTAAAATGAAGCGGGAGGCAAACAAAGCAGAGATGAAGTAACTGGAAAGTAAGTGCTTGGAAAATGAAGCTTCATTGCTTTTTGAATTGGACTATGGTAGACTGCTAGAAAGTGTAATCACTGCTAGCAGAGGCGTATCTAGGGAAAATAGCGCATAGGGCAAGCATTGAAATTGCGCCCCCTGTCCAAACATCTGACACGCATCTTTCAGATAACTTTACCATAATATCAGCTGAAAAATACAAGTCTGAAGGTCACATACAAGTCACATATCTGAATATGTGTACAGTCACACACACACACACACACACACACACACACACACACACATATAATTACCTGTAGCCCCTTTGGGGGGCTTCCTAAAGGCTGTGGCTAGGGGTCTGCAAAGGTCCCCCCTCCCCCCTGCTGGCCTCTAGGGCCTCACAGGGACCATTTGAGCATGTGCAGGGGCCATTAAAAAAAATTTTTTTTTAAAAAAAAATGGCAGCTGAAAACAAAATGGCCAGCATGCATGCTCAAGTGGCCTCTGTGAGGCCTGGTATGGCCTAGGGCCTCACAGAGGCCATTTGAGCATGCACGGTGGCCATTTTGTTTTTGGCAGGCTTTTAAAAAAAAATTTAAAATAATTTTAAGAAATGGCCCCCCCTTCAAGTGGCGCCCGGGGCATGTGCCCTGCCTGCCCCACCCTAGATACGCCCCTGACTGCTAGACAGTGTGGTCTGGACTTGGGAGTGTCAAGCAGATTAATCAGAATTAGGAAATAGAGTGAGTGTTGAAGCTAATAGCAGAAGTCAAGGATCAGAAAACAAGCCAAAAACTGAAGACAAAGTTGAGCATCCAATAGGGACTGCAGAGCACTGCACATCAGGAAGATCATCATCTGAGGCAATGTCTTACTCACAATCTTTATACCCTGAGGATCCAATGGCAAGCTGGACTAGGCAGGGAGTGAATCTAGGACCTGAGAACTCATGTGATGGTAAAGCTGTGGTACATTAGTGGTCTGCCACATGGGGTAGTGGTATGCAGAGTGGTATGCAAGATTCTCAGCCTCAGCCCAAGCAGCTCTGGCAGTTTTAACAAAGCTGAAGCGAATTCGTGTGTGGAAATTTCCTTTCCTGATTCAGGTCAGTTAATGAATAAATTGGCTGAACCAGTTTTAACCAGCTCTTAGCAGCCTTCTCAGTCAACTAGCTCAAAAATGACTTCTATCAGTGATGAGTCATTTTTGCAGTGTGCTCAGAGAAGCTGCCTACGAACGATTAAAAATCCTTAACTATCAAAAGCCAGAAAGCTAATAAAAAGATTCTGGTCAACCTAGAAGTACACGTGGAGCTAATTGTTAATTCTTAGTTGCCCAAGCTTTTTTGAGAGATGTTTACACCAGAGAAATCCCACTTCTGTCCCCACTTTCTCCTACTGGCTTAATAACCAACCCTTGGAGGCTTGTAAAAGATAAAGAACTGGAAAATACTTTTTATTAAAATTACTACAGACTAGTTCCGTCTGAGGCTTTTAGCTTTTTTTATAAACACTTAAAAATACTTAGTTGGTTACAAGAATACTTAAAAACGCCCAGATGGTTCTGCAATGGCACACTTTGAAATCTTAGTTACTCAGTTGCAAAGAACAGGTATTTAGAAAAATGCAAAGCACACACACAAATAAATATAAATTCCTGATGTGAAGTCTGACTAAACACTCTTCCTATGCAAAATTCCCAAAGCCCAAGCCCTGGCTTCCTGTCCTTGAATTCATCAAACTCCTGATGAGAATCAAGCCTCCTGCAATCCTGCCTTACAAGGATCTACAGGCATCCTGCCGCAGCAAACTCTATTGCTGCATGCCCTCCATGCTCCCAGCACAGACTTCCTTTCTTCTTCCCAGAATTCCCCCTGCAGCTCTTATGTCCCACCCACCTGGTCGACTGATTGGTTGAGCCCTGGGGTTCACCAGACTGTCAGTCAAGACAAGGCTTCATTTCCTGTTAAATATTTAGAGGGTGGGGAGACTGGTCACTACAAAAGCTTTGTTTGCATTCTAGAAACTGTTTTTTCTTGCCTATGTGCCTAGCTTTGTAACAATTCCCAACTGATTCTAAAACTTTATAAGAAAGACACAGAGAGGGCAAAGGATGACTGACAGTAAGCCAGCACTGTAATTGGCAGCTCTGTGAATAGAATTATGCTTGACATTTCCAGCAGAGTTGCAGTTCTAAAGGCTCCTGTTACTTGCTCTGCTCATACTTCGTGAATGTCCTGTTCCTTTTCCAATGGTGTGATTTTTATCTGTAGGGATCTTACAAATGGGCCCTTTATTATATTCCCTGTGAATCTGATGCAAATAATTAGCTCCCTGACTCCCACAAAAAACACAACCAGGCAGAGGTGGGGAGGGAACAGAAACCTTTCCAAAAATGCTCCAACTTCAATGGTGCCTAGCACAAAAATCCCTGGACCTATTTGCTAGAAACCTGGAAGCTTTCATCCCCTCAGCAGGAGCTACATCCTCTCAGCAGGAGCTACTTCCTGAAATTTTAATCAGTTCTGTTAAACAAATTTAAGTTTATAGACACAACTTGATTTTCCTATTTAAATCAATGGAATTGGAAACAAAGCTCCATTTACAAAACAGAGTGACCCTGTGAAGAGGGAATGAAAGGAAGCAGCATGTGCTCATAAAGCAACAAAATGAAGCACTTTCCCAAATAAAGCACCAAATCTAAATTTATTTATTTATTTATTAAACTTCTGTACCGTCCAAACTTTTGTCTCTGGGCAGTCAACATAAAAACAATTAAAACACATATAAAAGTTAAAACAATGTAACAAATTAAAAACAGCCATAAAATTAAAAACAGACAGTTTTAGAAAGCTGGGAAAGCTTGGGTGAAAAGATGGGTTTTCAGGTGTTTTTTGAAAATTGCCAGAGATGGGGAGGATCGTATCTCAGCAGGGAGCGCATTCCACAATCTCGGAGCAGCGACCAAGAAGGCCCGTCTCTGTGTAGCCACCAGACGAGTTGGTGGTAACTGGAGATGGACCTCCTCAGATGACCTCAATGGGTGGTGTGGCTCATAGTGAAGAAGACGCTCTCTTAGATACCCAGGGCGGGCCTAATCCGTTTAGGGCTTTTAAAGTTATAACTAGCACTTTGTATTTTGCCCAGAAATCTATTGGATGATGATGATGATGATGATTTATTTTTATGCTGTTTACACACGGTCTACCAGATGTTATTGACTGGATTTGGTAATTTAGTTAATGGGCCCGTTCCAATGGTCTAGGATAACTAAAGAAGAATTAATGATATCGTTGTAGTATTCATGCTGTCCCGAGTAGTGTGGCCTTCTGTAGTTGATGTGTTGTAATTTTATTGATGCCCAAGGTGTCAAGATGGTGTTCAAGTTCTTTTGATATTACACCAAGGGCACCCACAACTATTGGCACCACTATTGTTTTCCTTTTCCAGAGCCGCTCAATTTCAGTCTGAAGGTCCTTGTATTTAGTTATTTTCTCCAGTTGTTTTTGATCACCTCATCTGTCCCCTAGGATTGCAATATGAATTATCAGAACTCAATTCTTTTTGATGACTGTCAGATCAGTCATCAATGAGCCAGCGTGGTGTAGTGGTTAGAGTGCTGGACTAGGACCGGGAAAACCTGAGTTCAAATCCCCATTCAGCCATGAAACCAGCTGGGCGACTCTGGGCCAGTCACTTCTCTCTCAGCCTAACCTACTTCACAGGGTTGTTGTGAAAGAGAAACTCAAGTATGTAGTACACTGCTCTGGGCTCCTTGGAGGAAGAGTGGGATATAAATGTTGTAATAATAATAAATAATAATAATAATAATAAAAATAATAATCAGGTGTGTTGTGTGCTAAATGTCTATCAGTTTGTATTCAAAAATACCAAAGGATTTTTGTCTCTGTGACCTCAACTGGATGATTCTACCAATTCTTGCTTGCTGGCAATTTGTAATTCATGCAAAAGTTCCAGTGGAACCAAACCGGACAGGCCTCTGCTGAGAAGCCAGAATAAATGTGCCTAATCCCATAACCATGGTGAGAACAAGAAAAACATATTCTATACATGATTAGTCATCACTCGCCTGGGTCAACAAGGGCTGTGTTGAGTACTAGAGTCCCTGGGCACTTATCTAAAAATGGGTTACAGGACTCAGGATCTTCAGCTGAGCAACCAGGGCTGGAGACTGTAAAGCTACTGGACGAACAAACTCAACGTTGAAAATATACAGTTGCAGAAATATTATTATTATTATTTACACAGTCAGAAAGGTGTTATTAACTGGTTTGTTTTATCCAGACATCGAGTCCTTCCCAAGGACCGGGGATGGCTGGATTTTATTATCAATGTTGTTGCTGTTATTAGAGATATCATCACAGAATATAGGCTGTTCCCAGTAAAGCTGCTTTTTGTAATAGGCTGATGGTGATTTCTGTGGCCCCTATGGTGTTGAGGTACTCTTCAAGTTGTTTTGGAATTGCACCTAGGGCGCCAGTTACCACTGGGATTATTTTGGTCTTTTTCTGCCACAGCCTTTCAATTTCAGTTTGTAGATCTTTGTATTTTGTGATTTTTTCTATTTCTTTTTCTTCTATTCTGCTATCCCCGGGTATTGCTATGTCGATTATTTTAACTTGTTTTTCTTTCTTCTCGACTACAGTTATATCTGGTGTATTGTGTGGCAGATGTTTGTCTGTTTGTAGTCGGAAGTCCCATAATATTTACACATCTTCATTTTCTACAACTTTTTTGATTTTATGGTCCCACCAATTTTTGGCTACAGGTAGCTTGTATTTTTTGCAGATGTTCCAGTGTATCATCCTTGCTACTTTGTCATGCCTTTGTTTGTAGCCAGTCTGTGCGATCTTTTTACAACAGCTGATTAGGTGGTCCACTGTTTCATCTGCTTCTTTACAAAGGCGGCACTTGCTGTTTGTTGTTGACTTCTCGACTTTTGCTCTTATTGCATTTGTTCTTAGTGCCTGTTCTTGTGCAGCCAGTATTAAACCCTCTGTTTCTTTCTTCAAACCCTCTGTTTCTTTCTTCAAACCCTCTGTTTCTTTCTTCATTGTTGATGGGAGAGGCACACTTTGTCTTGCTCCTCTGGTGAGACCTGTCCAGTATGGTTGGACCTCTGGCATAGCTCTCACCTTCCTCAGAGCATGCAAGCCCCACAACCATGCCAAGGTAGTGCCTCACTGGGGGTATTAATTATTTATTATTATTATTATTATTATTATTATTATTATTATTATTATTATTATTATTATTATTTTTGCAGAGCCCTAGTCCAATAAATATTTGTTTTCAAATGCCAGCGCATGGATATATCAGCCTAAAAATCTGAGAGTCTGACCACTTCTTTCAGTGCTCTGTAAGTGAATTTCTGTAATGTGATGACAAAACTATTTTATTTTATTGTATTTGCTGTGTATTGGCAAGATTAATGTTTGAGCTATATTGTCTAAGAGCTGGAAATTAATATTTACCGAAAACACTTTGATGCTTTTTGCCATCTGTCTTAAAATGAAAAGAACATTGAGAGCTATGCTACAAAAAGTCAGTGTCAGCTTTTTTGTTTTCTGGAGATAGAAAGGGAAGATGTCTGGCACTCACATCAACTCTTTAATTCTGTCCATGACAAGAAACAGTAAGGCATCTGACTAACTGATGCTGAGAGCTGTCCTGTAATGGAGGGAGACATCAATATGACTACTTACAATGTATTCTGAGAATAAGCACTCATTTCACTTCATTTATTCAGTATGGGGGAAATGATTTAATTTACCTTGGGACCAAATACTTCTGTCAGAGGGAAAGAAGTGGAAAAAGAGTTAGAAAACAGAACAGAAGAGGGTTTGGGGGAACATAAAAAACATGAAAAGGGACAGGGGGAAGGCTGCATGGAACAGGTGTGTGAGGAGAAGCCAGGGCAACATAGAAAATTTGGTTCTATTGCCAATATTTTCAACACATATGATAACGGAAGGTGTGTCTTTAACATTTACGTATACTTTTCTTGTTGTCACGATTGTCGTCATCTGCAATTCAATATTTTATCAGTGATTTTAGGACTAATAATTTAAGAATACAAGAATCATTTTGTACTAGATCAGTCCATTGTCCAGGTAGCTGATAAACCTGTTTCCAACAGTGACCAGCCAGGTACCTCTGAAGGGATCACAAATAGAGATGTTAGAGAAAAGTGATCATCTGGCCCTAGCATTTGGTACTCAGCTGTACAGAACCTTGGACATTTCCATCGCAGCTAACAGTCACTGACATACCTCCCTCCATGAATTTGTCTAATCTTCTTTACAAGATCCCCCATCCCATGTCTCTATAAACAACTAAACATCTATATCCCTGTCAGCAAATGAAGCCAGTGAGTTCATTAACATTGTCTATGCATTCAATGTAACTAAAATGTTTAAGTGTAGGATGTACTTATATCTTTAATTAACAGTTCACATTTAGATATTACTCTTTCTTCCTGCTTGATATATATGTGAAAAACTTTATCTCAAATTAATTTATTGTGAACCAGGACCAGGATTCAAACAAATGTAGATAAATAAAAATACAGAAATACCAATATATTTCAAAAAACCTCTATCTAATATAATGATACAGCAGTCTACCCGCTCACTACATTTAGATTAAAAAATAATCTGTTTTCTAACACAAGCCATATCACAATGTTTTGCAACTATAATCATTATTTCAATATTAAAATCCGAAAGGAGAAGGGAAGTATAAAAATCACGTAGCCTGCCGGGGAAATTTGTTATAATTGGCATTATTAATGACAAATGAATATCCTTATAATACTGACAATAAAACACATGTTCTATGGTTTTAATAATGCCCAATTGGCAGGGGCAAACATGTTGTGAATATGGGATTCCTGACTATCTCCCTACCAAGAGGGCTGATGGCAACACATTAAAATGAGCCATAGTGTAAGCTAAAGCTTTATCTCCGCATCTAACTAGGTGTAAAGGTGGCACAACCCAGGCTTAGAATGCAGGTTGTTAGTGACACTGCTCCAGGGTGATTGGTGAACACCCTCAAATCTACCTTTTGGGCTCACGTGGAGAAATTAGTTCAGAAAGGAACAGTCTCATGTAAGTTTTAATTTGCACAAAGTTGTGGACTCAAGAAATGACTGAATTGAGACAGGATTTAAGTTTCAAAATAAAAAGAAGATATTTATTATAGGGAGGGGGTACAGAAGAGAGAAGTGTGTGGTTAAAGCAATATTACTATTAAAAATATATATATAACTGTAATAAGGCGTTTTAGCTTAGAGTTCTAATTGTGTACGTTCCCAGGTGGGCAAGAGAAAGAGGCTTTTAGAGGAGGTGACAGGTGGATTTAAGAAAGGAGGGTAGAGATAGAATTTGGGCCAAAGGAGGGGCAAAGGCTCATATCACCTGGTCTGGGTGGAGGGCTCTGGAGACTACTGATGAACTTCATTCCTCAGGAACAGGTTGGGCCAAGGCAGGTGCAGGAAGGTTGGAGAGGTTAGTTGGTAGAGGTGATTCGAGGATGGTGCTTCCTCCTTGGACCCAGCTTTCCAGGTTAGTGAGGAAGACTGGGCAGATCAGGCTGGGCACGAAAGCTGATATGGAGAGTGGCACAAATTACTGAACACCGCCTTGCGTAGTGGCCAGTAAATCGCCCACAAAATTCATGGCAACTCCAAGGTAGCTGGTGCGTAGAGAGCACACAGATCACAAAGAGCATGCAATGGAGTCCCAAGTGAAGCGTACAAGAGAGCACACAAATCCCAGGGAGCACACTGGATCATGAAATTGGGACTCCTTATACCCAAAATCATATCCTGGAGGCAAATCCCAATTGACCGTTGCTATCTGACAGATGTGTTGGTAGGGACCAGCGGGGATCCAATTGTTGCTAATCTTTCTTCCTGAGTGTAACAATGTGGGAATTGCCGAGGTATGCCAAGGCTTTTGTCATGAAAACAGAGTGCATAGACGTGAGAAGGGGAATCTGCATAGACAGAAAAGTCCAGTAATCCAATCAATATTTTTAATGGGTGCATCTCTTAGGTTCGTATTGCTTGCTCAACCTCTTTGGTAAGAGGGGAGATTTACCTTTACAAGCCTTATCTGTGTTCTTTCCTGTGGAACTAATTGGCACATTAGCTGGCTGCTATCCTTTTTGCAAAAGGAAGAGAAAGTCAAGGCCATTCACCCTGAGTGCAAAGTGACCTTGGCAGAGAGTTAACCTGCTTTAGTTAACTTCTGGGGTCTATTTAGGATTAGGGAGGGTGTGCATCTGATCCCCTTTACAACTTGCTTGTTAGGAGCCAAATCTAGGGGCAACTGGCCCACTGTCACTAAGTGACCTGTCCTCATGTGTATAAACAGAAAGCTCACGATGCTGTGAGGCTCCTGAGCATATAAGAGCGAGAACATCAAGCCTGGAGACTCAAACACAAATGAGGGGGCTCCTGGGAGCCAGCAGAAAAGCTTTGCTGACAACAAGGTTGTGCAAAATGTATAGGTGGATGTTGGTTTTGGAGAAGCAAAGAAGTTGGAAAGGCAGTAGGATGAAAGGGGTACTGAACCATCCTCCTATGTGTTTTTCCGACTTTTCTTTCAGTGGGACTTACTTCTGGTCTTAGAATGGTGTTGGCTGGCAAAGCATCCATTTGGATTGTATGGTATTGATTGAGTTGGGGAGAATATTGTCTGTACTGTCTGTGTGCTTGATTATGTACTTCCTGTAATGCCTGCTCAACCTGTATGCTGGTAAGTTAAAAAAATTCTGTCAAAGACATCCAATATTCTTTCCTCCAAATTAGCATCCAAAGTGCTAAACGGATTCCATGCTTTCAATTCCAAAAAATAAGCTCCTTGCAAATCTCTCTGTCTTTAACTAGATCCCAGAGGTCCACCAGCCAAAGCCAGCTTCAAAATAGTGGCTCAGAGGTAGGGTTGCCATATTTTGGCTCTCCAAATCTGGGTACCCAATTTGCATATTATGTAAACTGGCTTGCAAATAATTTGCATATGTAAAATAGAAGCTGCACTTTCCAGTTGATTTGTATTTGCTCTGGATATCTACCAACAATAGTTTAATTGGGGAAGATATCTTTGCCTGACCATTTCCCTTGACATATTAACAGCAATAATAGAAAATAGAACAACAAAAAGCACAGCTTTATAATTATGGCTGCAATTCTGTACACACTTATTTGAGAGAAGATCTGATTGAAACCAATGGTGCTTACTTCTAAGCAGATATGCATTGGATGTAAAGCCAAGAAAGTCCTTAAACATTACAATACACAGCCTGGTAGTGATTCACATCAAAAGCAAGCTACCCTCTCAACTGCCCGATAGAGATACCCTGGGCAACATTCCTCAGGGGATTACTGTACTTGTGAAAGTGAAACCCTCCCAGCTAGCTTCCTGTGTGCTTCCTCTCTTAATCCAAGTCCAGCGGTTGAGAATAACGATTGCACATTTTGCTCCATAACTCTGGTTCTACATGGGCTAGAGCTTAGTTTAAAAAAAAACACACAAAATAAAAGCTGAAAACCGTGTGAATCCAGGTGGGCTAAGCAATCCAGGTGAGATGCTTAAAATCCAGCTGATACCCAGAATTCCGGGGGGCATGGCAACCCTACTCAGAATGTGGAGCTAATTACTTGCTGCGCCCTATAGCCATACATACATACATACATACATACCATAGCTGAGTTACTGCAGAACAGTGATTCTAACAGCCTAATTTAGGAAGAAGAAAACATTTTGTAGCTTTTATTAAACAAATGGGAGTCAAAACACTCTAACACCTCTGCTGTACAATGACAGTCCTATATAAATAATCCTCATGTATGGAGGTTGGGTGTGTTATTCGGTGATAAGAGAAAAAACATGTTTCACGTAAACTCTCATTTTTATTATTTCACATGTTCTTGAATTGAGCCCTGCCATTGTGAAGGGTGAGAAGAGAAGGAAGCAAAATCCTAAGCTACAATAACTGAGAGGTTCTCCTGCCCAAGCCATCAAAATGAATGGAAGCTGTAAACTACCACAGTATTACTGTTGTGCCCCACTGAAATGGCATTCATTTCAATGGGGCTTTGAAACAGAACTTGCTTCGGGATCATGTCCTTAGGAAAACCAGACTCCAACTACTGGCGCAGCAGGGAAATGGCTTGACTAGCAAGCCAGAGGTTGCCAGTTCGAATCCCCGCTGGTATGTTTCCCAGACTATGGGAAACACCTATATTGGGCAGCAGCGATATAGGAAAGATGCTGAAAGGCATCATCTCATACTACATGGGAGATGGCAATGGTAAACCGCTCCTGTATTCTGCCAAAGACAACCACTGGGTTCTGTGGGCGCCAGGAGTTGACATCGACTCAATGGCACACTTTACCTTTATAAACCAATAAAGGATAGAAGTATGCAAAAAGAGCAACAGAAGAACCAAAATACCTTCATCTACTGGGCCTGTACAAAGTGTCTTACTGATGTTTTGTTTTTCATGTACATTAAATAGTATGTTCTGGATGGATGTGAATATTAGACTTAACTTGTTTTGACATCATGAAGCAGGGTGCCTTTGATGTGACAGGTGCAGTAGTTTATTCATTTATATAGTAAGTCTTAAAAGCACAGAAATGTGGAGTTCAATATTAGATACTAGCAAAATGCAATAATTAAGAAAGGCAAAGTAATTGTGGAGAGACCTTGTATACTGCACAGAAACACCTTGCACTTCCCTCTACAGAGTCCTGCTCAGTAGAGGTTGGGATATGCAGTGTGATGGGTGCCAAGTGAGTTTGACTTGCCCATTGCAAAGTTGTCCCCATGTGTTGTGCTTTACTTTTCACCATAAGTGAATGATCACCATTCACTCCCATGTGGGAGAAAGTAAAGGGGTGCCACCAACATTAGGGTGAGGACTAAAACTGTACCTTCCCAGGTGGCTCCAATATTTGAGGCTAGAGGCAAGTCTGGCTTACTCTTAGTTGTCTGCTTTCTTCCTTAAAACGCAGCACTATCTGTTGTGAAAAAGTAGTTTCCTATCTGATTCAGAAACCCATCCTTGGTTCTGTTTCTTTGCTGCATGTTCACTTGTTATGAAAACCACAGACAATACACCCAGCTGCAGCAGTCATAGGAATATGCCAGCAAGACCTGCCCCGATGCTGATGCACTCTGTAGCCTATGCCCCACTCTCCATGCATACAGTGGTTGCCTGCAGAGACAAACAGTGTACTAGGGAGAGATTGAAAACATTGGAGTGGGCCCTTCCATTGGCACCATACCTCTGTACAGCATCCATGCTTTGATGCCTTTTGAACAGAGTGTTAAGCAAAGTCTGTTGTTCCACTGCAGGATGCCACAGGGGAATCGAAACAGCTATTTACTTTTTATCTAGGGAAAATAGTGCCTAGGGCAATCACTGAAACTGTACCCCCGTCCAAACATCTGACACCCATCTTTCAGATAACTTCACCATAGTATCAGCTCAAAAATACAAGTCAAGCTCATTAATCTTTTATTATTTCAAAAACTATTTAGCAGTGGACATAGCCAGACCAAAAAATTATGGAAAACTACAAATTTCAGTATGCTGAGGCTCATGAAATACCCAAATACTATGTGGAGGTGTACTTGGAAAACTAAACAGAAGTGCCTGTCTCATTCTCTACTATGCACTGTAGCATCACTATTACATAAGTTTTAAAAATAAATGGAGAATTTGACTTTTCCCAGATACTCTGAAAATAATTAAAGGATATGCAGAGTAAACTGCGTCACTGCTTGGAATATATTCTAGTATTTCAGACAGTTAAAATGAGAGAAAGTGAGAAAGAAACTCCCAGTGGGCCTTAAAACTAAGGATTTCACACTGATTCAAAGACAAACTCACCATTAATAGCCATATTATTAAGACATCATATTTAACTCACTTATCACAAGAAGCAAAGTAAGAGCAAATGAATACAATCCTAGCTCATAAGCTTCAGCTCAGTATTCACAAGCCCTGATTCTCTGTACATAGTGCCAATCTGAATATGTGTACAGTGACTTATATTATATATTTTTTTAAAAAAACAATTCACCTGTAGCCCCTTCGAGGGGCTTCCTAAAGGCCATGAGGGGGTCTGCAAAGGTTCCCCTCCCCCCTCTGGTCTCTAGGGCCTCGCAGGGACCATTTGAGCATGTGCAGTGGCCATTTTAAAAATATTTGTTTTTAAAAATGGCTGAAAACAAAATGGCCTCCACGCATGCTCAAATGGCCTCTGCGAGGCCTGGCATGGCCTAGGGACTCACAGAGGCCATTTTAGCATGCACAGTGGCCATTTTGTTTTTGGTGGCCATTTTTAAAAAAAAAAAAATTAAAAATGGTGCCCCCCTTCAAGTGGCGCCCAGGGCACGTACCCTGCCTGCCCCACCTTAGATACGTCCCTGCTCCCATGAGTGCAATGGAGCAGCAGCAGTCTGGATGCTGACATGGATTCACATGTGCCTTGTTAGCATTGGTATCAACCAGTGTCTTTATGCCACCTTTATGCATTATATATTTTGTAAACATTCCTATGGCAAAATACATGTGTTGCTACATTGTATTCATGACAGAATCATGCCATCTTCTCCATAACTGGCCATTGATAGCCCCTGATATAGTTTGATTGATTGGTCGGTCAATAAAAGATATTACAAAAACAGCAAAAAATGCTAGTGCTGTTTCCTTTTAAGGAAATTGAAGTGTGCTCCTTGGACTGCCATGTAAGCAAATCAAGTGTCCTTGAAAAGGAATCAGTGTCCTTGAAAGCATATTATGTGTACAAATAAGCCCTATTCACAAGTTACGTTCAATGCACGAACAATGGTACACTTCATATCTGTAGCCTGTGTTTGAGGGGCCTGTACTCAGGTCCACCTTTTAAATGAATCCATGTACAAGCATTCACAGAAAATGTGTACATGTGTAGCATCTGTAACATCTGAACATAATCTAACATCTGAATAGGGTAAATAAATAAAATCAGAATTTATCTGATGGCATTTTCAGCTCAGTACAGAAAGGAGTGCTTACACATGCATTGTAGAATGTGGAGCTGGTTTTACCACCTTTTCGAGACAGAGGAAGCTACTTATGGATATGGATTTTAAAACATCAGCACATATGGTACAAGAAGTCCATATAGAGTTTTGTGACCTCTTCTTTGCATTTGTGCACCTTTTGGAAGTTTGGAACTCATGAAGCTATAAAACGAAGGGATTATTGAAAGAATAGTTGGGTGCTTTTAGATTTTATGTATTAGCCCATATGAAATATTAACATAATGGGTATTATTGGTTATTTTAATGTGTATGTATATGTGAATTTTGATGATTTTAAGGATTTATGTATTGATTTGAGTATATATGTGGGTAATTCTAAAACAGTATATATTAAATATCCAGCAACTTTCATCTTTTGGTATGTTTTGAGAAAAATCCTTACAATATTAGGTTGCAGTTGAATGTGTCCCCTTAATGTCTTTTTACAGATTTATTTAATATTGCATACAGCAAAGGTTTTGTGTGGGTGGGTTCTTGTGGTGCAATATAGAGTTTCTATTGGACTCACCTAGGTCATTCTTCTTTTTGTTGCCATTCGTTCACCTGAAACATGTCCTTTATTTTTATTTATTTTTTGTGGGGGGGACTCTTTAAAAAGTTGAAAAACTTCTGTGGAGAGGGGTGGGAAAGTTGGCCTCATGACTGTAAACTATGAGAGCAGGTCCGCCCTTCCCCGTGCCAGGGATGTACCTAGGCAACTGGGGTGCCTCCAACAGCCACCCTGCGCCCGCCACGCCATGCCTCTGTTTTTTGTTTTTTTGTTTTTGCATAATTCAAGCCACCATGGCATGTGTGTGGCTGAGGGGTGGGCCGGGGGGGTGGGTGGTTGAGCTGAGCAGAACTTGCCTCCCACCCCCTGGTGGTGGTGACCGGAGTGACCACTCGGCCTGTCCATTCAGCCCAGAGGCTCTTGTTTACTGCGAGGTGCTACAGCACACCGGTGCAGTTAAAATAGATTGCCACAAGCCCATGATGCCACGCGCTGGAGCGCCTCGCAGTTATCAAGAGCCACTGGGCTGAATAGACAAGCCCAGCGGTCACTTCGGACAACACCGGGGGAGCAGGTAGGCAAGTCTTGCTAAGCTCACTCTCCAGCTGCCACTCCTCGCTTAAATTATACAAAACAAAAACACCGGACGTACGGTGTGGTGAGGCAGGCACAGGTGGTTGCAGGAGCCCCCCCCCCCGACCATTTGGAGTCTGCCCCTGGAGGCCATGGACCAGGGCCCCAATGTCTGGGGGTAAGAGCGCCTCTGTCCCCCCCCCCCCCCACCGACCAGTCAATCCTCAAGGAAAAACATTCTGAGCAAAAAACACTCTGAGCAAAGTGACTTTCAACAGCAACTGAGTGCTTCCATATTTCTATGTGACACCTTTTTGCTTCCTGATAAAATAATATACTGGAGAGTAATTGCAGTGCTGTTGGTGGCGGCAGCAGCCAGAGGGGCAGGAAGTGAGGGATACATACCAGCTGACAGAATGTCAACAAAACATTAAGCAAAAGCACTTCCAACAACAACATGTGGTTTAACTATAATGGCAGAAATAATAGCTGTAAGAAGGCAATCGCTAGAATGCCTAAAAATGTAAGAGCAGCATCCTTAGTGGGATTCATCCATCCCCTGTGGGGCCATGAGCTACCATGGTGGGTCTTTTGAGAGGACAGAGAGGAGGTCCCTTTGTCCAATGTTCATTTTAATGTGCAGTACATCAAACTATATGCAGCAGAAACTAAGATTTTGTACAGTTGGGCCTATTGAGTTTAATAAGGATGTGGGTTGTTTCCTAAGAAGAAACAGAGGGGGGCGGGGATAATTGTTTGCTTTCATTGTCATAACCTTATACAAAAAGTACATTACAGCCTTCTGTTGCGCCCTCTCATTCTTTGTGGGCCATCTTCATTTTTTGTGCTTCCCCTCTTTCTTTGTCCTTCTTATTTCCCCTCCCTCCCTCTCGGTCACTTTCGATTCATTCGCCTTTTTCCTTCTGTAAGCAAATTCTGAAGGAAGGGGATGCTTGTGGGTAGGGGTGGGCTGCAGCAGCTGCTTGTGCGGTTGGACACAAAGTTTATAATAAACCTGCATGCTTCCTCTGTAACATGTAAGAATGCAAAGGCAACAGCCGCACCCACTGCATGTCCCCAGCATCTGGGATTCTGCCTGTGCACCTGGAGGTTCTCTATAGCCATCATGACTAATAGCCACAGAGGGATCTCTCCTCCTCTGTGAATGTTTATAACCCCCTTTCAAGCCCATCTAAGCCAGTGGTCATCACCGCATCTAGAGGTGATGAGTTCCACAAGTTAATTGGCTTTCTTTTTGTGTATTCTGAACAGAGACAGGCCTCAGTGCTGAATGTGATTTAGAGGAATTTCCTAGCTAAAGGACTTCAGCAAGTGATTAGGTGGAAATCTAATCTAAGTGATTAGGTGGGAAATTAGCTGGGGACATGCAATGGATGTGGCTGTTGCCTTTGCGCTCTTACATGTTACAGAGGACTCGTGCAAGGCTTATTATAAACTTTGTGTCCAACTGTACAAGCAGCAGCTGCAGCCCACCCCTATCCAGAAGCATCCCCTTCCTTCAGAATTTGTTAACAGAAGGGGAAAGTCAAATGAATAGAAAGTGACATGTGGGGAGCAGGGAGGGCAGGACTGGGATGACTCGCCCCTGGTGCTCTGACACTTTGAGCTGCACCCCCAAGACAGTGTTTGGATTCAAACCAGAGCCAGCATGACCAGTAACAGTAACTTGTGACTTCACAGTCAGCCACAGAATTCTGCCATCATGGTTCCCCTTGGAAACCTGTGAAGATTCTGCAGCAGGCTCACTTGGCAGCGTTTTAGATTAGCTGAAGCATCTTCGATAAATTGGCTGTCTTCGGCTGTCAGTTTATCAGCAGCTTATCAGCTTAGTTGTCAAGATGGGTGGCTGTTGGTCATGTGTGGCCTGCAGGTAAGTCTCTGGCATGGTGGGTGAAACAAAATCTAATGGCGGTGTGGACTTAGTTTTTAAAGATGCCCTTCCGTTGTTTTAGCCTGTCTGGGCAGAGAACTGAAGCCCAGCCTGCTGTGTTCACACGTGTTTGTGCTCCCTGTGGGAACTTCAGTGGTCACAAGTTCACCACCACTATTCACACCACACAGCTTTTCCTTGAAATGAAGGCAGCCCTCAAAGGTCACCTGCTTGGCTGATTTCCACTGTGTTTCTTAAGCTTGGAGGTCCTAGACCGATGAAGCTGTATCACTCAGTAGCTACTGGCTGGCTCCTGTGGGCCCACTTGGGGGGTTGTGGGGAAATCTTGCCCACCAGTTGAAGCTGACTTCAAAAGCTGCCCCCCAGCACCCCCATGTTATTTCCAAGAACATGCCTAACCTTTTCTTCTTTCATGTTCCCATAGGTCTCACCCAGAGGCAGAACCAAAGTGAGTTGCTTTCTTCTCTACCCTTGACTCCTCTTAATGCTTTTGGCTCTGGTGTGGCCAGCTGAAGGGATGGGGGGGGGAGTGATGAGGGGGAGGTGTTTAGACATAGCCCAAACCCAGGTGTGGCATATATTGCCTCATCAAGGTGAGCCCATCTCCTTTCCATGTTCAGAATGCCAGTAATTGGCTGCTGAATCAAATGCCAATTTCATCAACTGTCCCCTTGATACCTTTGGCAGGCTGCCTCCCTCCTATTTAAAAAACAAAACAGCATATATGTGTCCCTTTGCGGGGGGGGGGGGCTTTTTAAAAAGTGGGGAAACTACACTGGAGAGGGGTGGGAAAGCTGGCTTCATGACTGTGAACTACGAGAGCAGGCCCACCCCCTGCCCCGCCACAACCAGTCAATCCTCAATGAAAAATACTCTGAGCAAAATGCAGTGAGTGACATTCAACAGCAATTACATTCACTGCTCCCAACTATGGAATCATCCAAAATTAGCAGGGCCAGCTAGAAGGATTAGGGGAGAGGACATACTTGGCTGCATGTGAATTAAAATTAGAGGGAGGGCACATACTAGTAATACCCCTAGTAATACTAGCAATACCCCTAGTATTACTGGGGGAGGAGACCCTCTCTTTCCTGTGATTTGCTACTAAGAATATTTCTCCTTATCTCTGCAGGGATGAAGAGGGGGCACTGACAGGTAAGTGGATGATGAGAGTGCCTGCTTCTCCTCAGGGCTCCCCAGCCCCCCAGGGAAAGCCTCCTTGGAGAACTGTTTCTCTTAGACAATGGAGAGAGATGGGCAGACACCCATCTGATGGATGGATAGCAGGAGGGCAGGTTCAGCCACCTCTGCTGTTGATGCAGCCGAAAGTGTTAGAGGAGACTGGGGTGTGTGTGTGTCTGTGAGTCACATCTAGCTATCCTCCATTCGAGGAGGAGATGGGGAAAGGGCTGTGGCAGCAGGCAGGTAGGTTTGGTCATTCTCCTTTAGAGGTTGTGCACTTTTGAAAAAGTCCTGCGAGAACGCTTTGCCCACACCCAGCCCCAAAACATCCTCTGGGTCTTTTTCTCCCTGCCTTCAAGAAGAGGAAGCTAATTATTTCCAAAGTATCTCATTTTTTGACAATTACATGGGTCAAGATGGAATTGGAGGATCACCTGAAAACAAGGGCAACATTTCCTGGCCAATGTGCTCTGAGCTTGGTCCAAAGAGACTCTTTCTTTCTCTGACCACAGTTTTCTACCTTTAGGAGCCAGGCCCGCATTCCTGAGATCACAGCTATGCTTCCTGCTTATGGCATCCAGGCAGATTTTCAAGAACCCCCACCCCACTAGGCCAAGAGGCTGTAACTGGGGGATGGTTCGTGAACCAGAGATAGTCCATGTCAACCATCAGCTCCCATTCTGCTCAAAGGAGAAGCTTCTTTCCTCACACAGAAGGGAGAGCCCATAGCCCAGTAGTGGAACAATTGCTTTGCATGCACAAGGTCTCCTGTTGAGACTTCATCATCTTCTGTTAAAGGATCTTAGCTAGCTAGGAAAAAGCCTCTGCCCAAGAGTGGCTGCCAGCCAGAGTAGGGCAAAGAGAGCCAAGAGTATGACTTGGCAGAAGGCAGCTGCACTTGTATGTACAGCAGACAGAGCCTGGCCATTGCACTCCCTTCTGAAGTGTACTTGGTGAGGGCTGTCTTGCCAGTCATGCTATGCAATGTACTCCTCTTCATTCCTTGGTTGTTTCCTTGGGTGGCCCACCTCACCCACAATCCCAGGCTACTTCCCAGCTGGCTAACCTAGGAAGAAAAAGGAGGCGATTTCTATCAGGCCTACAAGCCACGATCATTTCCTGATTCCTGCTTTATTTCCTCTCTTTCAGGTCATCCCAGAAACCCAACCCATGTTGCACCATTTTCTGGGGGACTCCCCAATGTTTTGGGGGACACTAAGGGGAAAAAGCTCATTGAGGAACCCTCCATGCCAGAACCCCTTCCAGCGCCTCGCATCACCAACAACATCCTGGGGGAAGAGCTCACTGAGGAACCCTCTGTGACAGAACCCCTTCCAGAACCTCGCATGACCAATGACATCCTGGGGGAAGTGCTCATTGAGGAACCCTCCGTGCCAGAATCCCTTCCAGCACCTCGCATCACCAACAACATCCTGGGGGAAGAGCTCACTGAGGAACCCTCCATGCCAGAACCCCTTCCAGCAACTCACATCACCAATGACATCCTGGGGGAAGAGCTCACTGAGAAACCCTCCGTGCCAGAAACTCTTCCAGCAACTCACATCATCAAAGACATCCTGGGGGAAGCGCTCACTGAGGAATCCTCCATGCCAGAACCTCTTCCAGGAACTCACATCACAAATGACATCCTGAAGGAAGAGCTCACTGAGGAACCCTACATGCCAGAACCTCTTCCAGCAACTCACATCACAAATGGCATCCTGGGGGAAGAGCTCACTGAGGAACCTTCCATGCCAAAACCACTTCCAGCAACTCACATCACCGAGGACATCCTGGGGGAAGAGCTCAATGAGGAACCCTCCATGACAGAACCCCTTCCAGCACCACGCATGACCAATGACATCCTGGGGGAAGCGCTCATTGAGGAACCCTCCATGCCAGAACCTCTTCCAGTACCTCACATGACCAATGACATCCTGGGGGAAGCGCTCATTGAGGGATCCTCCATGCCAGAACCACTTCCAGCACCTCGCATCACCAACGACATCCTGGGGGAAGAGCTCACTGAGGAACCCTCCATGCCAGAACCCCCTCCAGCACCTCGCATGACCAATGACATCCTGGGGGAAGAGCTCACTGAGGAACCCTCCATGCCAGAACCCCCTCCAGCACCTTGCATGACCAATGACATCCTGGGGGAAGCGCTCACTGAGGAATCCTCCATGCCAGAACCTCTTCCAGCACCTCGTCTCACCAACAACATCCTGGGGGAAGAGCTCACTGAGGAACCCTTCATGCCAGAACCACTTCCAGCACCTCGTATCACCAACGACATCCTTGGCGAAGAGCTCACTGAGGAACCCTCCATGCCAGAACCCCCTCTAGCACCTCGCATGACCAATGACATCCTGGGGGAAGCGCTCATTGAGGAACGCTCCATGCCAGAACCCCTTCCAGCACCTCGTATCACCAATGACATTCTGGGGGAAGAGCTCACTGAGGAATCCTCCATGCCAGCACCCCGTCCAGCACCTCACATCACCAACATCCTGGGGGAAGCGCTCATTGAGGAACCCTCCATGCCAGAACCCCTTCCAGCACCTTGCATCACCAACGACATCCTGGGTGAATTGCTCATTGAGGAAACCTTGATGCCAGGGCCCCTTCCAACACTTTGTATCACCAATGACCTACTGGGGAAAGTGCTTATTGAGGATACCTCAGTGCCAGGTCCTTCCATCCTCACAGACACTCCAAAGGAAGCAGCTTCTGTTTCAGAGCCCTTACTAGAGCCTTCCATTGCTGATAATTATCTTCAGCAAGAAGTAGAACTCCTCAAACGGTTACAGCATGACTATGTCCAGCAGCGTAAGTATTGCGACACCCCGGAAACCTTTTCCATATACACCCAGCACAAAGATCAGCTGCAGTTTTGATACCCAGCCCAGATGATGGACTAAGCCCTAACACTGCCCTTTTTGCAAGTCACCAGCACTCAGCCTGGTCAGCACATACAACATTTGTTCATTTTTGTTCTCTTTGTTGCAGAACTGAGGGTTCGCCGCATTTCCCAACAGTTCCCTCGTTCTCTCCGGGCCATCAACCTGCAAATTGGACACATGCGGACAAGGCTCATCCGCAGTGAAGTTCGGCTGCAGCGGTGGGAAAGGGAAGGTATGTTCACAGCATGCCCCTGAAATTGCTGCTGGGCTAAGAATGGCTCTTTTGTTTATTTCATGTTGAAATGCTTGATTTGAGTCAGCATCTAAGGTTTCAGGGGGGAGGCCTCTGTGTGGGTTGTCAGTGCTTGCTGAAGTGTTCCTTCATTTTCTGTCTTTCATGTGTCCAAGCTCCAGTGCCTGTAATCCAACAGCTTCACAGAGTGAGCAGTGAGGGCAAGTGATGGTGGGTGTGGTAGGATGTCAGCCTTTGCAGCTGACCTCCTGCTTCTTCTTCTCTCTTGCAGATGTTCCTGCAGGCCCTGCTGCACTTCTCCAGCCCTCTGGGTCTGATTCATCATTGTCCTCTGCCTCCCTTGAGGTTGCCTCCATCCCACCCTCCACCTCCACCTCTTCCCTCCTCCTGCATCCCTCTCCACCACCTCCTCCTTCCCCACCTCCTCTGGAGCCGGACCTCAGCAATGTGAAAGAAACTCTGCAGAGTTTGGTAGAGATACAGGTCCATCAGCTGCGTGACCGTAAGTCTCACAGAGGCAGCACTCCATAACCTCTACCTTTTCCATCCTCATTGTGATTTTACAATCTAAAAAACTTATAGTCTAAAAACAGAGGCAGGGATACAATAGAAGAAGTAGAGGGAAGCTGAGGTGGGGGCAAGTGGGGGAAAGATGTGTATGTATTTCAGCTGCACCTCCTTAGGACCAGGGAGACCCAGGTTTGAATTCTCATCCAGTCATGAAACTCTCTGGGTGACTTTGGGCCAGTCACTTGTCCCACAGCCTAACTTACCTCTTAGGGTTATTGTGAGGAAAAAAATAACCATGTATAAACCTCCCTGAGCTGCTTGAGGAAGAGCAGAATATGAATGCTAAAAGGAAAACAAATATCAGCCCTTTTGAGTTTAAGTTGAGATGAAACAGGAAACCAAGGAGGATGATATACAATTGTGCATATTGCAAATCCTCCTTATAGTGTCATCAATGTACATGGGCAAAAGTTCCCTGCCACCAGGAGCATACAGTCTAAACTTTGGCTTTGGAGAGACAAGTGAGGAAGAGGAGGAATGGGAGAGGAAAGCATAAGGGGCATTCAATTCAAGCCGATGGAGCTGCCTCTACTGAGGCATTACGCCAAAAGCTGCGCAGTGGAGGTGGGTTTTCAGGTATCATTGGAGGGATAGGAGAGAGACGAGGGGCCACATCTGAGTGGCTGTTCCAGACCCAAGGGTCAGCGAGAGGGAAGAGAAAGAGTTGTTTTAGTGAGCGGGAGACCTTCAGGTGGCTCCTGAAGACAGAGAAGCTGGAAGAGCAAAAATCAACCTGACGAGGTGCAAATTCACCTGGGGTGTGTGTGTGTACATAGCCATGGAGGGTTTTCAAGACAGAGAGGAGAAGTCTGTGCTGGGCATGGAAGGGAACTAGAAGTCCGTGCAGGGACTGACATGGTGGAGGACAGGCCCCTTCACCCTGTTTGTTTTCTCTCCTTCAAGGCCAAAGAGACCTCCACAGCTGCCAGGAATGCTTACAAAGCTTCAAGGCACTGAGGGGACAATTGAGGCAGCTAAGGAACAGACTGGCCAGGGTAGAAGCCACTATGGGGATCATGGTTCCTCCAAGGGAGCTGGACGTTGCTGAGGAAGAAGGGGAAGGCAAATTAAAAGAGACAACTGTGCTACTATTTACATAAGTAGCAATAAAATGCTGTGTATATATTTTTTAAAAATTAAATATTTGTTTTAATAGGATGTAGAGATAGAACAGCAATAAAACTTGCATATTTATTGTTTAAAAAAATAAAATGTTTTATTTTAAAGAAAATACATTTGTCTTGCTTTGAATATTCTTTGGGTAGAGTTGGGTAAAAAGGTCTTTGGGTCAAACTCAGCTACAGAAAAGACTCTCTTGGCCAGTCCACTCAGGGCCAAGAGATGTTTGAGAGGTTCAAGATGTAGCTCAAGATAGACAGTTCCTTGCCAGGAGGCTCATACAGAGCCTGTCTGCCCCAACATGTATGGCTAGGAGGCTGGATTTTGGCCCTCAAGAGGGATCTGCCCTGTGTGGAAGAGGATGGAATGGTGATGTGGAAGAGGAAGCTTGATTTAGGGCAGGGCTGCACAACTCCAGCCCTCCAGTTGCTGTTTGGCTACAGTTCCCATCAACCCTGACTATTGGCTACTGCAACTACTGGGGACTATGGGAGCTGTAATCAAACAACAGCTGGAAGGCCCAAGTTCGAGGCCAAATGTTATTCTCCAGCCCTCTTATTTTCCACCAAGAGCCAAAGCAGCAGCTGGAGGCTTAGATCCAGGCGGAGTCAAACTGAGAGTGACTGATTTGGCCCTGGGGGAACAGCTAGGAGGTGGCACTTCCATTTCCTTTGCAGGAAGAAAAGCCGTGGGGGTGGCTCTCTGTAGATCATGACAGGAAAAAACAAAAAAAGGCAGCCTCCATATCATGCCACCTCCCAGGACCTTCCAGCCTTGCTTGTCCTCTGGCAGAAGAACCCAAGGAGACCACCTTTATATCATGAGAGCTCTGTATCAGACCTCCACCCAGGGCAATCCATCCCTGCTGATACTTCAGGGAAAGAGAATGAAGAGGCCCCCTACACAGCAGGCCTCCTCCCAAATGCAGGATCAGCAATGAGATTAGACCTTTAGCCTCCAGGCTGTTTTTCTGCCGGAGAAGAGAGAAGAAGGAAAGCCTGAAAGAGAGCACTTGTCACTGCAGATGTTAGATTTGATATGACAATGAAATAAGACAGCAATGCAGGGACCACTGCATTAGCTACAGAACTCAGTGGTCGAATGCCTGTCGTTGACCATCTCTAACAGCCCTTAAAGATGGTCAAGTGTAAGGACAAGAATATGTTTGCTCTTGAGGCTCATTGTGCATGCACTGAGAAGAATCATTAGAATCAACAGAAGATGCCTTCTTAATGGGATACATTGGGCTGAGTGTTTGCACCTAGAACAACACATCACCATGGGAGTGCTGTGCCCATGAATGCAGTAATGCAAAGAGGTGATGTTTCAGACAAATGGTGCGCCTGATTCAGACAGCTCTAGGCAACAAGCTTGATACTCTGGCAATGATTCAGGAATATCATCCAAACGTCAATGTCAGTTTCCTTTTAAAAGTGAAGAGAGAGTTTCTGTAATCCTGACACCATTATTACATTTTATTAACATTATGCTAACTGGATGGTCATACACTGATTTTCTTAAAACGATTCAATTTCCTGGCCAGAGTGACCAACATTTAGTCTACTAATTGTTTTAACTTAAGAGAAATAAACAGCTCCAGGAGATATGACTGTTTTGGATGCCCCTTAATAAAAATGGAACTACTTTTATAGAATTTCCTTATTTTGACAAGACCAGATGGCTGAATTTTGAAAGCACATTTAGCAAATAGTTTCTCTCTCTCTCTCTCTCTCTTTTCTTCTGATAGAGAATAGTTCATATCTGTATCAATATATGCCAGCCCAGGGCCAACTCCAAAAATAAATGGGATATTTGGCCCAGGGGTCGGGGAGCCAACAAAACAGCAGCTGAAAGTCCCTTGCTGTTGCCTAGCAACTAATACACATCCCTTTGCCTTGGCTCAGCAAAATTGCCAAATCAGATCTCAACATGGATATCACAAGCCACTGCACACCTAACCATGACAGTACCTGCAACGAGGAAAGAAAGGATGCATCTTGTCAAGAGAAAGGCACACCACCTGCATTCAAGGGTGGAACTTGCGGGGGGGGCAGCCAGGGCACGTGCCCTAGGCGCCACTGAGGAGGGGGCACCACACCGGTTCCTGCTACCCCCCACCCCATTGCCCACTGGCCCAGTCCCAGGGCCCCTCAGCCACTTGCCATCCTGCTTGCCTTGCCCTCCGGCTCTTGGCCTAGGATCCGAGCGGCCTGCAAACTGCAGAGAGCTCTTCTTCTCTCCCCGCCTCTCAGCTGATTGGCAGGTGGGCGGGGCTTCCAGAGAGGCCTCCGTGTAGGCCTCCCTGAAGCCTGAACTTGGCATTCCCCCACAAGCCAGGAAGGAGGCAGGATGGAAGAGTTCTCTGCAGCAGACTCTCTGCCCAGACCATCCAACACAGCTTTTGCAAGGTAGACTGTGAATTCCTTTTTGTGGTTACCCTCCCCCCACCCCAGGTATATAGGGATCTGCTTGCCATAGGGCTTTGATATGGGGTGGGGGGGAGACTGAGAAGCCTCTGAATATTTAATTTAAAACAGATTGAAAAATTTCTGGCTTTAAATTTCTGGCTTTTTACTATCTAAAAAGGCCTGTTACTTGTTTCATGGCAGAAAATTACAAAAACTTCTGGAACAAGCAATATTATATTCATTCATTCATGTATAAATGCACTTATATTCAAGTTGTTTTGCAACCCAGAAGGTCTGAGTGAGAACTGTGAAGCATGTGTTGTGCTTTTATTTTATTTTTCTTGTGTGTGAACTGCTCTCCAATAACTCACAGGACTTCAGGGTACATCTGGCCAACATGTGAATGCAGAACCTCCATTCCAGAGGAGATGTGTGTTAAAGGGCTTTAAAAGCCTCATGTGAAAAACCTCCTGGAATCAAACTTTACTAAATTTGTTCAAGAATTCTGAGAAAACAAACATAGGCTCACCCTGCATGGTTGAAAGTCTCCTTTGCTAATCTGCAGCGAGGAGGCCATTTTAATAATTAGTGTTTCTGGTGTGTTCTAGGCATTAAAAGTAGCACAAATATATAGTACTCAATGTATATCACTATATATTATGAAGTGTCTGTGTGTGTATTCAGTGAAATGTATTTCCAGGCAGCATACTTATTTTGAAATATCAGACTTAAATCCTTGGGGGCCTGGGGTGCGTGGAGGCCCTGGACATTGAGGGGCTGGTGGCCCATTTTAAAATCTCATCTTGGCCCATTCCAACCTTGCTATGCCCCTGGCAGTCACTACACATGGGTTTCTGCACAACACCTGCACAGAAGAAACTTCCATGTAGAAAATGTGTATCTTGTAAACTGACCTTGAATTTTCCATCCATGACTGGGATATCTGAGATTTAGAATCAATAATAAAAGAACAGCACACTGCTTGTGATGGGAAGGGGCAAATTACAATGATTTCTTACTCGGGCAGGGGCTTGTTTTGGCCCTGGCAGAACCTGGCTGTCTGCTCCTGTTGAAAATTCTAGTGTGGCAAACTAATGCATCCTCCTCCCTCCTGGTGTCAAAGTAAGCACTAGTGTGGTGAATGCACATATACCCCATCATGAGCCAACAGTAATCATAAGACAAAGGCTGGCAGGAATCATTCACTGGTTTATAGACACACACACACACACACACACACACACACACACCCCACCACCTTCTTCTTCCCCTATTTTACTAGTGGCTATTTGGGCAGGTGATCCTCTAGTCTAGGACAAAGTCATGTTTTTTAAAAAAGCATGATATGAGACAGAGAAAATGACATTTGGAATCCTCACATAACTCCTGACTGTTGTTCTAAGTCTTTTACAGAGATGGCTCATGTTTTCATGTTTTGATCAACAACCATGTCTAGATGGTACAGTGTTCCTTTTAACAAGGATTTCCAGATATTGTTGACTACAAGTCCCATCATTCCTGTTTGGACAAGGGCGCAATTTCAGTGCTTGCCCTAGGAGCTATTTTCCCTAGATGCGCCTCTGATCTTATGATGTGACCCTGGGCTAGTCAGTCTCAGTCTCTCTCTCTCTCTCTCTGCCTAATCTACTTAAACAGGCTTCTTGTGGGCGATAACGAAGGGCTATTACTCCCCATGTAAGGTGCTGTGAGCTCCTTGGAGGCGGCAGCAGCAGCAGGGCGAGTCCAGCTATAAAGGCGACGAGACATAACTAAATAATAATAGACGCATCAAAACTGTAAACGTTGCCCCCTAGCGTCCCGCTCGCGCCCCGGTACCTGTACCTCCTCGACAACGAACGAACCCCAAGTAGGAGGCTGCCGCTCCTCCAGAGAGTCCTCCTTTAAGGAGCGCTGGGCGGCGGCAGCGCCTCAGACTGGCAAGGGTTAGTGTGTCTTTCTTCCCTCCCCCTTGTGCCGGAGAAGCCCATTTTACGCCCACGTTCGCGACTTAGCCGGCGGCGCTGGGGTGGCCACACACTCCAATTGCTTTGCCCGGCTCATCCTTGCACCGCCCAGTGTTTTGGGAAGGGGCTCCTGCAGAGCCGCGTGGCTGCAGCAGGGCGGATGTCCCGCTTGCGGGGAAGGCGGCTGAGCTGCGGGCTCCTGCGGTGAGTGAGTGAGTGGCGGGAGCCCTTTCCTTGGACACTCCCGGGAGGGAAGGAGGGAGCGGGTGGCCGGGCGAAGGACAGGGGCTGACAGCCAGACGCAATACTCACGAGAAGTCCCATTGCCATTAATAGGCCAAGTGAGTCATGACAAACGTGTTCTCCACTCACTTCAGTGGAGCTACTGACGAGTTAGTCTGGCTGTCACCGCTGTCCCTGCAGGCAGTTACTTGCGCGCTCCTTTCGCTTTTTCCAGCGCAGGGAGAGACGGGAAGTGGGGTGCAGGCGGGAGGGATCCTTCATTCCCACAGAGGGCAAGGCAAGCGATCTGGGGGGCCCTTTTCAAATCACTGCTTCCGAAAGAAGGCGGGGGGGGGGACCTGTAGTTTGTCTCGAAGATTCGATTGAGTCAAGCGGTGGTGCCCGCGGTCAATCGCCCAGTCCGATTGTCGCTACCTACTGTTGGTCCGTTTGTTCTTGCGTCTGAACGCTTGACTCCGGCGCGGCTCGGCAAAAGTTTGCTCTTCGTGTGACTTCTGCTTCGGATTAAACCGCTTCTGGGAGGCAAGGATCTTTTAAATTTGTATTCTAACTTATGTTCCACATAGCTCGCTTATTTTTGGAACTCTGGCTTAGTTACGATGTAGCTGCTCTGGAGTAATCCTTACTTTTGGATTAGCCATAGTGTCCCCCGCCCGCCCCCGACAACAATGGTGTGTGTGTAGGAGAGAGCATCCATTCGCTAGAATACGACGTTTGGAAACGTTGGAGGGCGCAAAAATGTTTCCAAACTTCGGCAAGACTTGTTGCCTTTTCATGTGCTAGTTCTTGCCCATCAGCTGTATGCAACTTAGGTTACAAGTTGGTCCTTGGTTACAGGTCTCTCCTATCCACATTTACTTGAGAAAAAATCCTATTGAATGTCATGGGGTTTACTGCTGGATAAATAGATCGTGCTGCATACTGAAACTTTTGTCTTCTTGTGGTGCTCAGTTTAGATATACAGGATGCCCTGAAGGAGTAAACGCCTGCAGTTTCATAAGGCAGCAGAACTGGAAAAGACTCTGGCTATACAGGAGCTGAAAAATCTGACAACACAACTCTTCCAACCCTGGTAGGTAGTACTGTATTATGGTCATGGGGATGCATGTTGGATTCCTCTAGTGAGGGATGCAATTTTTGCTGAAGTGCCTGCTGCAACCCCTGCTAACTTGGCATAACCCGTGCTAACTTGGCAAAGAGGCACCTTTAACTGGTGATTCTCTTTTATTTAGCAGGGGGAGAGTAACTGGCCCTATCCACCACCAGCACAGTACCTCCAGTGATTGTTGCTGGTGTCTATCATTTGTTTCTTTTTAGATTGTGAGCCCTTTGGGGACAGGGATCCATCTTATTTATTTATTATTTCTCTATGTAAACTGCCCTGAGCCATTTTGAAAGAGTGGTATAGAAATCGAATAAATAAATAAATAAATAAATAAATAAATAAATAAAGCAAGCACTATTTAAATAAGGATCCAGTTCAAATCCTGAGTAACTTGCAAGGCTAAAATCTAATCAACTGTAATCACAGACTGCAACTGAGCTGGGTTTCTCAGTGTATTATCAGGCTTGCAGATAAGATGTGAAGGGTTGGCTTCTACTCTTATCTCAGGGCTCCCTTGTGACAAAATGGAGAGCAGCTCTTTCAAGATCTAGCTCCCTGGGATAGATTTCTTCCCAGCATGTAAACATTATACAAAAGACATTCAAACAACTTTGCTCATCTAGCCTATATATATCTATATCTATATATCTATATCTATCTATCTATATATTTTAATATGATAGAATATAAACCAGTCTATATATAATGTGCATATATAATATACATGTAGAATTAAGATACAAGTATGTAACACTTTTTAAAGAAATATCAATGAATTTACTGTAATCTGGTCCATTTACTGCTGATTGTGAAGGCGACCGATTAATAGCCAGAGTTTAAAGTCACTGAGCCTTGTAGGCAAATAGATATTGCAGGACAAATGGTTGACTATTTGATACATGAAACTGAGTGGCACCAAGTGGGGATTAAATCCACTTGGTGCCACCACTGCTCAACTTGATAGTAGTAATGTGTTTACCACTATCAAGTATAGCCAGGACCGCAGGACTGGCCCAGAGTGGATTCATTCATGCATTTGTTACTAGAGTCTGCATGTATGCCTTTTTGTGTCTGTCATACAGTCTGCATGATGTCTACCCCATAGTGTATGTACATGGGTAAGCTAGACCTATAATTTTTTAGTAAAACACTTGCAGTTGTATCATGTCGCTAGAAAGCTGTGTGGCAGCTTTTTACTAGAATACTGTGTCAGTAAAAGGTAAAGTGTGCCGTTGAGTCAGTGTCGACTCCTGGCAACCACAGAGCCCTGTGGTTGTCTTTGGTAGAATACAGGAGGGGTTCAGTGGTTCCTCTGATTTTTTTTTCATCTCTGTGTGTAATGAGTTTTTTTCTGGGCGGCAGTATCAAGGCAGTGTGTGTGCATGTGCATTCAGAATGGGGCCTTCCTGATTCAACCTGAGTGGAATCTAAAATGAACTGAGCTGACATCCAAAAACTTGTGAGCGCACACATGTGCGCACGCCTTAGAGTGAACGGTGGAGGGGTTTACCATTGCCTCCTCCTGTGCAGTCTGAGATGATGCCTTTCAGCCTCTTCCTGTCAGTAGCCCTTTTTATATGCCTGGGCTGCCGTGTGTCCATTCAGTGAATTCACATAGGGCAGAAGTGCATGTACTTCATGTGATTGGAACTTCATGTACAGGAGTCGCCTGCATCTACACTTGTAGACATGTAGGTATGTTGTAGGTATGCTAATGAGGCTGCATGAGATGTGCCCTCCCACCTTGCCCTGCACTGTATGCACATTCTGAAATGTAGAAGAAGGCTCATTACTGGGAATAGCTGGAAATTACCTCTTTAGTGGGTTGAACATGAGATCCACTTGTTTGGAGGGTCAGGTTGCGTATGATGATGGTGGCCAATCCATATGTTTAAATATAGATCTTCCCCAATCACATAGGGAAACTGGGTTTTTAACAGCAAACAGGGTGTGCAGCTAGGGAGTGGAAAATTCTTCTCCTATCTGCAAGTTCTCCTATCTGCCGTCTGTCACCTGCGGCATTCTTTTCCCCAGCTGAACTCTGGTACCAGAAGTGTGCTCAGCTGGCAGAAAAGTGCTTGGAGAGAGGGGCTGTGGGGAAGTAAGAGCAGGCAGTGGTGGGGTTCAGAACTCCTCGGCCATGTGCCCTTTTTTGCTGTTCAACAGATTTCGACCCCTCCCTCCTTCCTGCATGCATGGAAATGATCTGTGTTCCAGTGTATCTAATTTGTAGCCCTGGGAGGCATCATTGGATTCAGGCAGTGGCACAAATAGGTTCATACAGACCCCAGTTATTTAAATTGCCCAGTCCAAAAGTAGTTCCTTGGTCAATCAGCTTTAAGTATTAAAAAAAAATTACTTGCCCTCCAATTCTCTCTTCATATTAAGACCATATATACAGTGGGTGATAGCCAGACTAACCTTTCATAAATTTGCCAGGTTTTTCTGGGTGTGTGTGTGTGTGTGTATATATTTCCCACTTTCCCTCTGTAGCCATCTGTGCCTCCCAAAATTATCTTCCTGAGGGTCTCCCTACTCTCAGGAACAGTTTAGAGAGGTATAAGCAGCTATAGAATGAACGGGTAAATCGCCCTCCCATTTTGTGCAACAGAAAAACCTTGCATATCCACGGTTAATCTACATGTCAGCCACTAATTCTAATAAAGTATTACTGATACCATTAACCTGTGTTAGCACAGATCTCATGGCCAGATACATGCCCCTTTTTATTGATGGCAGCAAAAGGTTTGCATATGTGTAAAGATGGCTTTCAATGGTAGAAAACTATTCCACCACCACGAGAGCCGCTCAGCATGACAGTTTTTAATGTGGTGTCGGCACAAATTAGCTTTTTTGGTTATTGCATTCCATTGATAATTGATCTTTTAAGTATGTCCGAATTATTATTTAGCCTCCAGAAAAATGAGGTGGAACCAGGAAATTGTAGGAGGAACCTACAATGAAGGAACAAAGGAACGCCTTTTGGCAAGGAGCAGCCCAACCTCTGGCAATCTCCTGAAGTTTGTGCTAGGTGCTCTATTCCCCAATGCACAGGGAAGTGTGAAACACAGGTTTTGGGGCATACTGCTAGTCCTCTCATTTCATGCATTTAATACAATGGGTGAAGTAGAGGAGGGCATACTTAATATACTGCTTAGGACTTGATGTCTATTGATAGCAACCACCGTAGAATTTGGGTATTTTCGTCTTTTCTTTATATGGGTTTTACCGGAAAGCAACATAAAAATACACCCTGTCGTAGGATGCAAATCCTAGATGTCTCTAGGTTGGACTCGAATTTATTTTAAGTGCACTGTAATTAAGAAACGTCAGGAACCTTGAGGGTGCCTGCTCGTGGCTTCTTAGATCACAAAACACTTGGATCTTTTTCTGCTTTGAGAATGCAAACAGGGTATGCTAACATTGTTAATATGACTCTTAGTACTGGCCCTTGCATACATCCACACACAAACTTGTGTAGTGGGTGAAACCTGGCCCCATTGTGTCTGTGTCTGGCATTTGGGGAGGGGCCACAGCTCAGTATAGCAACATTTTCTTTGTGCATGTTAGGGCACAGGTTCAGTCCCCCAGCATCTTCAGTTAAAAGGCTCTTAGATAATGGGGAAGGGAAAGGAGGAGAGCTGCTGCCAGTTAAAGTAGAAGCAGTAAGGATCTATGCATGTATGATGCTGCCTTGTACCGAGTCAGACCATTGGTCCATCTAATTCAGTAAGTCAGCAGTGGCTCTCCAGGGTTTCAACAAGGGTCTTTTCCAGCCCTACCTGAAGATGTCAGGGACTGAACCTGGGATCTTCCTTGGGAACAAGAGGCTGTTAGTTCAAATCCCTGCCAGTGTGCTTCCCAAACTCTGCCTAGTAAATATATATTTGTGGTCACCTATATCGGGCAGCAGCGATATAGGAAGGTGCTGGAGATGGATGCTCACTTCATTGACAACGGCAAAGGTATCATCTCATACTGCGTGGGAGAAAGGTGATGGTAAACCACTCCTGTATTCTACCAAGAAAACCACATGGCTCTGTGGTTGCCAGGAGTCAACATTGACTCGACGACACAATATTTTCCTTTTCTACCACCAAGGCCTTCCTCAAATGCCCTCCCCAAGTATATTTATTCAGTATATAGAAGCTTCACGCCTGTCCATTTTCCTGGTTCCTGATTAGAGCATACAAGCAAACCAAGAAAGGATTTGCAAGATCACTTTGAACAGATTAATGTGGAATACATCTTTTTACGGTACACTGCCCTTGCAGTTATTCATAGTGACTGAAGTAGCTATTTCACACATTTTTAATTAATCTCCAAGGTCACATTAGCCTACATGTAAAGTTTCCACTTTTTGATCTCAGTGTGCATCGCTTTGCACTTAGCACTGAATCACATCTATCTTTCTGTTGCCCGATTCCTTAGTCTGGAGACTTCTTTTTGAAGCTCCTTATAGCGTTCTTGGGATTACTCCATCCTCAACAATTTACATGGCTATCTTGCTGTTCAACCCTGCCTGCAGTTTATGATGAATCATCCCTATCTATCTACATGTTTGTTGACATTCTCACATAATTCTAAAACACTTTTCTTTGCGAGAACCATGCTAATGCTTCCTATATATTTAACAATCCAAGCCTTGATAATGCTTTCCACAAAAGTTATGTAAGATGGAAATTAGGTTGTAATTTCCTGGGTGCTCTCTGGATTACATATTTAAAATCAATGTTACATTGACTATCTTCCAATTCTTTGGTTGGGAGACTGATTTTTATTTATAAGCTATGTATGAATGTGTGAAAAAAACCCAACAGTTTTCCTTTTTCAGTTAGTAAGAACTCTGTGAATGCTGTTTGAGTCCAGTAACTTGTTAGTTTTTGATTTTGTCAATCAGTTCTAAAACATCATCCCTGACATTCTTTATGACAGAGTTCTTCAAAGGCACTGCCTATAAGTATTGGCTGAGATATGGGCATCACTCCAACATGCTGTGCAATAAACACTGATGCAAATAATTCATTTACATCCCCCATGCCCTTTATAATCTAAGCATACAATCCAAAATACACTTACTAGAGAGTAAGCCCCACTGGAGACAGTGGGACATACTTCTGAGTAAACATGCATCGAATTGCACTATAACAGTATTAGGACAAGATTTTTTTTATTGAACCAACAAACTACCAAAGCATACAGTACATTTGAAGAACAGTTTTATTATTATTTTGTATCTTCAGCAATTTGATCCTCAAATCCCTTCTTCGCTTTCAAAGCCTGTTCCTCTCCTACATATGCCAAATGGATTAGCAGTACTGTTCTGACAACATGTGAGTAGGAGGGAGGAACTTAGAGGGGTGCCTAGTTAAGTTGGGTGCTACCCTGCCATAGATGAGAAATGTTGTAAGAATGTTAGTGTTCAAATTACAGGGGGATCAGAGTGGCCCTGATTCTCTTTCCTTTTGTGATGGCTCCCTAGGCTACCATAATTGTACTGAAATTGGGGTGAGTTGGGACATATTGAAACCGCCCTTTCTTCCACGCAGTAATTCAAGCACTGGGGTATGTGCTTCAGGAATCTCCCATGTGCACCCCAGCTGCTGTACATGCGGCAGCTACTTGCACTCCCAACAAGGATGATCCGTGTGTGTGTAACTTTACTTCTGCATATGGACTCTTTTTTGGATCCTGGTATTTATACTTTCACTGTTGTGAATTAAGAAACCTGCTGTTCTACATTTCTGATTATTAGAAATTATGCTGCTTCAGGGAATAAAAAAAGTAATTTAACTTATTATTTGTTTGCATTATATTTCCACTGTATACAGGCTTTCCTTTCCCTAATCTAAACCAGTTATAGTGACATCTCTGTAAGAAACCCTGTGTTGGTTTTATAGACTGAGAAACTGTGATTTTTGTCTACGTTTGTACATTGTTCAATTGGCTCAAAAAGTATCAAAACACCCAGTCATCCAACTCCAGACTATTCACTAATCCACATTGGCTTGCACTACTTCTCTCTGTATGAACTAGCCATGTAGAGGAGAAAAGTTCTTCTGAAGATTAAGAAGGAAAGCATCAAATGGTGATGACGAAAGCAGATGAGTACAGATATTTAGTAAAACATGATGCAGAAAAATCTAAAAATGATGCAAAGGGTTTTATAATATTTTAAATGCTGAGACTGAGTCCACATTACAGGCTGAGCTGCCAACTTCCTTTTGAGCTACTCTAGGAGTCTCTAAATGAGAGCTTTGCATGACGTTTTTAGTTTGAACTCCATATATAGACTTCCTAAACCGTAATTTCAGAAGATCTTAAATTATGAAAGCCTCTAGAGTCTAAATTTGTGGTAACTAGAGATGAACTGAGTGTCTGCCCTTCACAGATTTTGGCATGGATGTGATGGCTTAAACCAGAGGAGTAGAGTACAAAATGGCATATAACACCATACTTATTTGCATAATATTGCCTTTTTATGGGTCAAAGTAGATGGGCTTTAAAGATATCATTGCCCTTCCATTTTTGTATTTTAAATAGCTCCTGTGGGGGATGCTTATGTACTATAATGGTGGCATGAGAGAGGAGAGTTTGCTTGTTTGTTACATGTTTAAACCACCCTTTATTTAAAAAAACAAAAACCAGAGTGATATACAACAAATCAAACCATTACAACAATAAAATCTCATAAAACAATAACTAGTTAAAAAAAACCCTGTAACCAAGCACATAATAAAAGAACCAGAATTAAGAGCAGGATGAAATTCTGTACTTCCTGGCAGAAGTAAACAGACTTTTGCTGTTTATGAAAGACTGGGCTGGAGAATACTGTGCAGAGCTCTTCTAGGACAAGTTCTATAACCTTGGGGCAATTGCAGAGAAGGCCCTGTCCCGGTCTGTGTGACAATTGAGCCTCAGCAGGTGTTGGCAAGTGAAAGAAAGCCCTCCCAACATACCTTGTCGCGTGGGTAGATTCACTTTGGATAAAGTAGTCCTTAAAGTAATTGGGGTCCAAGCCATTTAGGGCTTTAAAGGTAATAAACAGCACTCTGAATTTCACCTGGAAATGGATCAACAGCCAGTGCAGATCCTTTGGAACAGGTGTGATGTGTGTACAGTGAGTAGTCACAATCAGTCTCACCACCACATTCTGTAGTTTCCAAATACATTTCAAGGAAAGCCCACACAGTACACACTGAAGTAATCCAATTGGGATGTGACCAAGGTATGGATAACTGCGGCCAGATCTGCTGTCTCAAAAAAACACTGCAGCTGGTACATTAGCTAAAGTTGTGCAAAGGCACTCTTAGCCACAGCCACCACATGACCTTCCAGGAGCAAAGCCAGGTTCAGGAGAACCCCTAGACTGCTACCTGTCCCTTCAGAGGGAGTGCAGCCCAATCCAGAATAGCCTGTAATCACTGTCCCTGATCAAGTTTTCTGTTGATCAACACCTCTATCTTGTCTGGATAAAGTCTCACCTTCTTAGCTTACATCCAGCTCATCACAGCCACAACCCCTAATTTAAGATATCCATTGTCTCCTTCAGATCTGATGACATAGTGAGACAGAGCAGGGTGTCATCTGCATACTGGTGACACTGCTGCCCAAATCTATGGACACTCTCCTCTAGAAGTTTAATGTAGATATTGAACAACATGGGGGACAATTTTGACCTCTGCTGGACTCCAAAAACCAAGGTCATAGGACTGAGCAATAGTGCCCCAGTGACACCTCTGGATCCTCCCTTCGAGGTAGTACCAGAACTAGTCCAAGACTAGACAATCCCACCCCAACCCCTTCAGATGCCCCTGAAGAATACCATGGTCAATGGTGCTGAAAACTATTGTGAGGTTGAGCAGAACCAAGCAGAATCAACATCTATGCTGATAACCCCACCCTGCCATCCCCGCATGCCTCCTTGATCTATTTTGGACCAAGGTATGGTATGGTCTGGATGAAAATTCAACCCCCACCCACCCCTTAGCTGCTGCTGTTGGCTTTTCATAATAGCTCACGGCTGAGAAGAAAGAAACAGATATGAACAGGCTCTTTGAATGCAGTGAGATTCAAGTATTGAAAAATAAAATCCAAATCTTAGTTATTGCTGCTTTCTTTGGACACAGAGCACAAGCACTTATTAAATAATAACAAATCTTACTTTCCAGAAGAATATAGGGAAATTGCTTCAGGAAAAGCAATTTGCACTATGAATATATGTTGTATGTGGCAGTTACATTTTAAGAAAATAACACGATGGAACCCTGCTCATAAGGCCTATTACTTGTTGGCAAGCATGGAACATTAACAGAATTCAGTTGTATGTAATTGAAGCTGATTCCAAACTCTTGTTTCTTATGAAAGACTCTAGTCTGATAGGAATGGAGCTGTGAAATGTTTATTGCTTGAAGGAACAGCTGTTCATGCTAGCCTCACCCCCTCAGATTTGTGGTGTTTACATAATGGACACCTATTAAGAAGTTGTCTTTTATTTATTTATTTACTTACTTTCTTACTTACATGATAAACCTGTTTGTCATCAAGGAGCTTGGGGCAGCATACATATCCCTATTCCCGATTTTATTCCCAGGTTAGGCTGGGAGAGGGAGAGAGAGAGAGAACAACTGGGCCAGGTAATGACTGAGCAGCAATTTGAACCCAGGTCAGTCTTAGTTCAGTTCCCAGTGAACCTCATCATACTGACCTAACTTGTGCTGCTTGGGATTTTTCCGGATCAGTAGCATTAAACAATGAAGCCAGACATTATTAAAGATGCATCAGAAACTTCTAAATCCACGATGATTAATGACTGCTAAATGCATTGAATCTTCCAATTTATTGTGTGATTGGATTTTTACCAAATGCTCTGATTAAAAAAGAAAAAACATTTGGCACATCCAAATAGATAGATAGTTCTATTTCTTTGAAACATTAAAAATATTGTTTAAAATACAGGGAATCCAGAAATGCTTTGGGGTCTTCACTTTTAACCAGAGATACGGAAATCTTGCCAATTCCAACACATGAAAGCCTTTCTTTTCTTTTCCTCTGGCCCTTGAGAGATACTTTTGAGTAAGCCTGCATGTTCCAGTGCCAAAAAAATAGAACATTATTTTTGCAAACCAGCACTCTGCAAGACAGATCCAGTTGCAAACCTTTTCTCTACAAATCCAATTGCATTTTGTATTGTTGCACTAAGTGGACAGTTAATGATTCATGGTTACATATGTAGATGGCCAGATTAATTTAACAAGAACATAATCCTGCCCCCATCAAAATGTTTGACTTTACATTTCATGTTTATATTATTGTTTCTCAACATTCTTAGCTCCTTTTGCTTCACGCTGCTTCTTGTTTTCTTTGCAGTACCTCTTGGCTTATAGATACAATCACACCCATGCTATTTCATGTGCACTTGAAAAGGTAGATGCACTAATCCCAAAGCTGTGTATGAATGTCGACTAATGCCCAATTCTCACCTCACAATTTTCACTCCTGGGAGTGCTCGCAGGAGCACAAATCATGCTGTCAATGTCTGAAAATGTACTGTTGGAATGGACACAGTGTGCATATATCTAGTTGTGTCAGATCCATGCTGTGCAGAGCCTCTTCAAAGGCACTGATAGATTGATTCAGACTTATTTATTCACAGTAAGCATTCTAAGGATATTTCAGGCATGGGAGTTAGGCAAACAGCATACTCCTGGTTCTACAGTGTGGCACACAAACGGGAGTGCCTGGTGTTAGGAATGTACTTTTTTTGCCCAAGACACCCCACACTCATTGTGCAAAACCAGCAATGCAGGCTATACAAGTCTCACTGAGCCCAAGCTAGTCACTGTCAACTGTGATTCAGTAGGGCATTAGTGTAGAGTAAATTGTACATTGGTCAAGGAATAACAATGTGGAATGACTTTTGAAGTAGCTTCCAACTTTACATAACATGCTCACCAGCCCTTAGAGGTGATTGGATGTGCCCTTAGGAACTCTAACCGGGTATAATGACCAATTATCCACTTCAGGATTTTGATGGGGTTGGGAGAACCCAAAGCCCACACCATACAATAGAAATTTCGGTGTGTGTTTTGTCACACTATAGAGGAGGCAAGGTAGAAAGTAAGTACACTGTGTCTGTGTAGAACAAGCAGCATGTTCTTTTTTTTTAAAACTGTGATTAACAATGCAAGCAAGATCCCTCTGCCATGGGAAGGATTTAGCAAGGCATTATTTATGGAATTACCTGGAGCACTGAAAAGAAGTTGAGACAATGATTGCTTATGCTCTCCTCTGTAATAATGGGCTAAACTCCATCTGTTACTAATTTACATGCGGCAGTGGGGGAATTTGCCTTTTAAACTGCTTACCAGTGTTGGCATTCAGTAACCCTTTTTGCACAGACTTCTAGTTGGAAAGCCAAAAAATTATTTTAGCTAAATTTTTCAGGTTTATATAGATCCCACTATTCTGATTTAACTTTTTATTTTATTACAACAAGCTTTTTCCAAGACATTTTAAATGCGCAAGTAAAATAAAACATAAAACAGATGTTAAAAGTAGCAAACGTTCGATGTCACACATCAGCTTCTGTGCTATACAGCGGTGGCTGAAACTTGCTCTGAAATGTTTCAGCCACCCCGCTATAGCACTGAAGCTGGTGTGTGACATCAAAACATTTGCTACTTTTAACATCTGTTTTATGTTTTTTTTTTTAACTTGAGCATTAAAGAAGTCTTGAAAAAAGTTTGTGTTCTTTTGGAGAATGCGTATTTCATTGCCATTTTACCATCTTATTACAATAAGATTACAACAGTGCATATAACATATTCAAGGATAGCAATAATATATGTGAGTATAACTGAAAAAAAGAAAAGAAAGATCCCTTAAACATAACCTTTACATAATAAGATACAACCTACCTAGGAAACAAAAGGAAGTGCGGCGGGGGGGACGACACCTTTTTCTAAGGGTGTGTGTATGTATTTTTTCATAGAACAAATAATTTATTAAAATTCAACCAAATAGCTGAAAATTCCTCTTCTTTTCCATTCTGTCAGAAAACCCCCCAGTTCAAATGCTGACAAGGAACACATGTTAGCTTTTTGATGTAATGCTTAAGCTTTCATGTGCTGAGGATGTACCCCAACAAAACATGAATGTCCTTGACAGACAATGATTGCTGAAATGTCATGTTAACAATCTTATGAATTTCAAGCCAAAATGGTGCAATAACTGGTCAGGACCAAACCATATGTGTGTGTGTAAGTGTACCCTCATACAGACTAGATGTCTCCAACATCTAGAAGTCTGCAACTATCCCTTGTTAAACATTCTCAGAGGTGTCCAATAAACACAGAATAAATGTTTCTGGAGTATTAGCCTCATTTTGAAATCCAGAGAGGCATGTTTCACTGCATTCAAAGCAACCCACCATTGATTTAAAAAGGGTATTCAAGATTATTGTTCCAAAGATCTCGGATATACAGTGGTCCCTCGACTTACGAACTACTCGACATAAGTATTTTTCGAGTTACAAACGGCAGTTTTAGATCCGGTTTTAGATGCGGTTTTTTCGACTTACAAATTTTTAGATGGGGTTTCCTCGACTTACGAATTTTACATGCGGTTTCCTTGACTTGCCTGCCTGTTTACTGCCTGTTTATTCTTGAAAAGAAATGTTCCTGTGTAGTTTGCAAGCCTTACTGGGGGTCTGGGTCTTTTTTCTAGGCTCCGGAACGCATTAATCCGTTCCCAATGCATTCCTATGGGAAACCGCTTTTCGACTTACAAACTTTTCAACTTACAAATGTGCATTCGGAATGGATTAATTTCGTAAGTAGAGGGACCACTGTAATCAATATCAATCTTATCAATATCTTTGAGCTTCTGATAGAGCAAGGTCACAGGCTTAGGTGCATCCATTAGATTTTCCAGGTCTAATAACAGAAATGGAGTTTCAGAAGCTGCAATCGTATCAGGACCAAAGAGCTGTGATAGTAAATGTTTTAGTTGAATAAACTGCCAGCTAGCATTTAAAGATAAATCATACTCAACTCAAAGTGTCAAAAGAGTTAAAAACAGCTTCAGAAGAGGTCAATTGATCTAGTGTAAAAATGTTGTGGGAAGTTAGCCCAATAAAAAGATCTAAGAGTAGTCTTCAAACAAGGATTCTCCCACAATGTAAGCTTTTCATGGTGGAAAGGATCGAAACCATATCATAGGAACATAGGAAGCTGTCATATACTGAGTCAGACCATTGGTGTATCTAGCTCAGTATGGTCTTCACAGACAGGCAGCGGCTTCTCCAAGGTATCTAGAAGCCAAAATTTTCCATATATGCCATGAGGCTTTAAACACCAGAAATGACCTAGATCCATGAACAAGTGATGAATCCAGCACCTGCCAAGATTTCAGTGGGGCCAAATAATAATTTTTGAGCTGTGCCCAAGGCATGGGCACAATGAGTCCCAAGGCCTGGCACCCATTGTTCCCCAGCTAAGACTGATAGATAAACTTTATTGCAGTCTTTGACCAGTACAGAAGTATGAAGAAAAAGCACAGTGTCACACACGTATAGTATAACAACAGCATAGCTTTACAAATATACAGTGGCGTGATAAATTATTCCACTACAGTGGTCATTAGTTGTTGTCGTATATTCATTGCTATTAAACAAAATTTAGCCACATTATGGGTAACGTGGGCTTGATGATCTGATAAAAGAAATAAAACGTATGCTTCATCTCCTCTACTTGATACATCCTTAATCAAGGGTAAAATTCATGATTCACGTGAATCCCTGTAAAAGTTACAATATAATAAAACATGACCCACATCCTCTATGGCCTGTGTACTACAGGGGCAGTATCGTTCAGAGTAGGGAGTCCCACCGTATCTGCCATATAGCACTGCTGAGGGCAACACAGCAAAGCGGGCCAACGCAAATGCTCTGTGTTATTTGGAAACTATTTGAGCTTGACAGTAATCAGTTGGCTTGGTGCTAAATGCATGTCTCCACAATTTAAGTCGTTTTGGGGCCTTGCTTAACTCCTGTTGCTATTCCATGTCCAATATTCTTTGTTTAGCAGCCTTTTTTGCTTGTTCATAGCCCATGGATTGCAGCACTTGAGGGGAAAAGCCACAAGAGGCGAGCTTTTCTTTAACAGCTGACTTCCACTGTGTCTGAAAATTTTCCTGACCTTTAAGATTGTAGCCTTGCATTAGTAACGCAAGGCTACCTAGAATTTGGAGTGGACCTGAGTAATCACTACTAGATATTCTCTCCCTCGTTAGAGCGAAATCAGCCCCCTGGTTTGCTGGGGGTAAGGCAACAGTTGGGATGATAACTAAAACACAAATGGAGGAAAACCTGTAACGGGACTGATAGAACACTGGCTAGAGTCCATTTGAAGGCCTCTTTGATGGTGGCAGTCCTTCTTCTCTGTATCATCACACCTGTAAAATACTGTCCAGTGGAGCTTTTCCAAAGCCTTTTATCAGGCACTTCAGATTGACTCTGCTGAGTCCTTGAAGGCCTGTTGTGATTCTCTTGCTAGCTGTTTTGCAGATAAACATTATTTACCTGCTCTAACGGTCTAGGTTAGGGGTTCCCAACCTTTTAAAACAAGTGCACCCCTTCTGTAGAAAATCTTCAGTTACCCCACAGAGTATTTGTGTGTGTTTTTATGCAGAAAACCCTAAATGTTACAGTTATGAGATGGGCTACTCCAGTCACTGGCTTACATCCAAAGTAAGTTACTCATAAGGTACTCCTATTGAAATTAATAGGATAGGATAGTCCCATTAATTTTAACAAAACTGCTTAACTTAGTCTGGATGTAAGCCAATGACTGGAGTAGCCATCTCATAACTGCAGTGTGTGTGTGTGTGTGTGTGTGTGTGTACATAAAAATACAAATTTAAGTATTACAGTTAGGGAAATGGGCTTCTGGCTCACATACAGACTAAGTTATTTAGTCTTATGGTAATTAATGGGATAAGTTTACTTCCTATTATAGTTCCATTAATTTCAATGGAAATAATCAGTGCTAATTTCTGAAGCCTGTCAGTCAGGATGAGGGGAGAGGTTTGAAGGTTTGGCCGCAGATCTAACAGCAGTGGTTTTCTTTTAGGAAAGAAAATCTGTCAGGATATATCCCTGTTAGATGTTGTAGTAACATGCCTTCAGGTGAAAACTGCAAGTCACTGTATTTACTGTGATTAGTGACTAGCAACATGTGAGGCCAATTACAAGGTTGCTGAGTAATGATCTGCAGTGATTGGCCAAGGCCAGTATAAGAAGGAGGCTCAGAGAAGAGCAAAGTGTCCACAGTGGCAGATGCTGCTACACTGTGGTCCGCCTGGCTGAAATATGTGAACACTGTATCCATGTGCCTGATGTATATACATATTTATGTGTAATGGACTTACTGAGCTGCAATATCATGTGAGTGCCTTTTCTACAATATATTCTTCAGTTTAAACCCTTGCCTGTGTGTTGGAGTATTCTTACATTTCCACTGGGGTACTGGAACTGGACTCTGCGAGTAGGGCGCAACACCAACAAAATCACTGTTAGATCTACGGCCAAATCTTCCTAAAAATCCTGTCAAGTAGAGAGCACAAGTCCCCCAATTAAAAATAAAAATGCCAATAAACAATAACACAGCAACAGAATTTTAAACTGATTATAATTAGCACATAGTCAATCAGGAGCAGAGGAGGCAGGTCTTCACTCTCTTCCCTCCCCTTCTGCCATGAACACATCACTGAGGACGCATCAGCTTCAAGCCAGCAATCCTCAAATGTAGGGGGAGGAGAATAGCACAGCTGCAGTGTGAGGAGGCAGGAGGGTTCTGGGTACCCCCTGGAAGCCTTTCAAGTACCCTTAGGGGTACCAGTGCCCCATGTTGGAAACCCCTGATCTAGATTGTCCTAGACTGTTCTTAGAGCTTTGTCTGGTCCATATTCTATTAATGGATTTCAGTTACTACAGTCCCTGAATACAGACTGGGTACTTGGAGAGGTTCAGTTTGCCATAAGTCTGCTTAACACTTGCCTATTATGGCTTATAAGACCTACGTGAAAGGAAGTATCTGGTTAAGTCCAGGAAGTAATGAATGGTTCCTTGATGGGGGTTATTCCTGCTACCTTGAAGCAGATTGTTGGGAGGTCCCTTCGAAGAAGCCCTCCTTGGACCCTGATGATTTAGCTAATTATAGCCGGTAATAAGTCTCCCTTTCTAGGGCAAGATGTTTGAACTGATAACAGCTGTCCAGCCCCAAGCATTCCTGGATAATAGTGATCTTCTAGATCCATTTCAGTTTAGATTCCTGCCCAATATTGGGACGGCAACAGCTTTTGGTCATTCTGCTATACGAGCTAGAGTGGCAGAGGAATCCCTGTTGCTTCTCTTGGACCTCTCAATGACATTTGATAACCCTGAATTGTTCTAGATTGTCATTCTAGGGGCACTGCTTTGAAGTAAGTCTGTTCTTACCTGATAAATCAATTCCAGAAAGTGGTGCTGGGAGACAATTGTTTGGTGCCATAGGATTTATGTTGTGGTATTTGATAAGATTAGATAGTGTCTCCTGTGCTTCTTTGACAGATACATGAAACCAAAATGCATGAGACCAAAATACTGATTTTTTTGAGTTGAATGTCTTGATGTCTTCAGTATGTGGATGACACCCAACTCCGATTCTTCTTTTCATCAGATCCAGGTGTAGCTGAACACCCTAAACAGATGTAGCAAGTAATGGACTGGATTAGGGCTAACAAACTGAAACTCAGCCCAGATAGGATGGGGTGTTGTTGGTTAATGGTTACGGGTTCAGGAAAGTGCTGTTCGGCCTGTTCTGGCTGCACTGCCCCTTAAGGATCAGATCTGCAGCTTGTTAATGTTGCTAGATCTAGGGGCCATTCACACGACCTACTGGGCAGGTGTGGGGAAGGCTTCGCAAACCTTGCCTTCCCCCACAGACGATCATCCTGTATTTACGCTCCCACACGATCCATGCTGCTCCATGCAGTATGGAGCAGGGTGAATCACTCGGAGCCTATTATCCTGGTCTCTGGGTATCTCACAGTGCACTGAGCATGGCACACTGGGGGATTCCCCTAGGGGATGGGTGCTCTAGCCCCCATCTCTGTGTCAGTGCTCCTTAAGCCTAGGTTTGGCTGCTTGTGAAAACAGCCTTCTAGTCTTGCTGCTGTTTGGATGTTCAAGTAGCATTAGTGACTCATAGTACCTATTTCTAGCTTCAGTTGGTACACTAGCTGCCTTCCTTCCTGGAGAATTATGATCTTCCCATAATTATCCATGCTCTAGTAACATCCAAGTTGGATTGTTGTAATATGTTGTACATGAGGCTGCTTTTTAATATCTGGTTCTCAATGTGATGGCTAGGGCGTTAACTGGGAGTGACTGCTGTGAACGCACCATGCCAGTGTTAATAGACCTTCACTATTAACTGCCAGTTCATTTCTGGAATCAATTCAAGGTACTGGTTTTAACTTTTAGAGCCCTAAGCTGAGACTGAGTAGTGAAAGTCGTCTTCTCCCACATGGACTTGCAAGTCAGTTAAGAGCTTCATTGGACATTCTTCTCCGTGACCTTCCTAGTGGCATCCCTTCAAGACATGTATGCCATGTATGCCATTACTGGGGCACCAGGTGAAGTCTGTACCTATTTTAAATGGTATTTAGTCTTTTAGGCTATCCAGACTCCCTTTTAATTGGATGATTGGTTCTAAGGCTGTTATTTACTGACTCATTGTACTTATGGTCTTGTTTACTGCTGTATTGTTTTATTGTTGCCTTATCTTTTTGACTCTGTTAGTTGCCTTGAGGGGTTTGTGAAACATGGGGTATACATTCTTTAAATACATCTCTACTCTGTGTGTGTGTGTGTGTGTGTGTGTGTGTGTAATTACATGTAATTATGCAAGAGTGCTTAGTTGTTTTTAATAGTGGTAGCAGTTCAGGGAAATTATTGTCATGTGTTTGCTTAAATACATGTTAAGATTTTATGCTGATGAACATAACATTAGAACAGCCCTGCTGGATTAGGCCATTGCCTATCCAGTCCAGCACCCTGTTTTCCACAGTGGCCCACCAGATGCCTTTGGGAAGGCCACAGGCAAGAGATGAAGGCATGCCCCCTTTCCTGCGATTGCTCGCCTGCAACTGGTATTTAGAGGTATCCTGTCTCTGAGTCTGGAGGCACCTATATCCATTAAGACTATAGCCGTTGATAGATGCCTTGTGATGATATAAGCTCTGTGGAGCTGCATTTGCTACATAAGCATACATTTATTTATTTAAAACATTAACTGAAACATGACTTGAAGGTTTTCTTTTAGGAAAGAAAACCACTGCTGTTAGATCTGCAGCCAAATCTTCCAGAAAATCCTGTCAAGTAGCAGAGCACTAAAAATGTTTCCCCAATTAAAAATAAAAATGCCAATAAATAAAAATACAGCAACAGAATTTTAAACTGTTTAATTTAGTTTTATCTCATGAGGTTGTTTTAACTTTTTATTCTGTAAAGCTGTTTTAACTGTTCTTACTCCATTTTATATTTGTTGTGTTTTAAATTGTGTACACTGCCTAGAGATGCACATATCAGGCGGTATATAAATATGATGAATAAAAGAATGAATATATAAACTATATACAATGCACAGCTTCACTAACAATATTCTGCATAGAACCTTTTGATGTAATGTGGACTTATATCTTTACACCAGGGCTGCTCAACTTTGGCCCTCCTGAAGATGTTGGCCTACAACTCCCATAATCCCTGGCTGTTGGCCACTGTGTCTGTGGATTATGGGAGTTGTAGGCCAAAACAGCTGGGGGGGCCTAAGTTGAGCAGGCCTACTTTACACTGATGGTCCTGTTGACAGAAACAGAGGTAATTTGATTGCATCAAGGACAAACAGTGACGCAGTATAAGAGTGCTTATTCTCCTGAAAATTCAAGTAATATTTGTACATCCTAGTGCAGATTAACCTGTCATGCAGCCTGTCCTATGGCTTATAATCACCTTGTGATGTGAACATCTTGAGATCTTTTGTTCTACCCTCTAGATAGCAGGAACTGTAACCAGCTTGACGGCAATAGACAAGACACAATATACTGCAAGTTATCACAAACAGTATAATGCATACAGTATAATGTGCATTACTGAGAGTCAAAAAATAGACTATTGCCTGCTTTGCATATGAGCAAATCTTCAGCCTCGGCAATGATTTAAACAAAGATAATATTGTGGTAGGATTATGCTTTCAAATGCATTTGGCAATAGGAATATTTGCTGTTTAACTGAAAAAGGGCAACAAAAAAATTGTGTCAGCCTTATTTGAGCAAATATTGTACTAAACCTTTGATTTCTAAGGGTGTCTGTGCATGAATGTTTTTTGTTATGGGTATATTGTATGTTGCTTGCACTTTCCTAAGTATTTGGGAGTTCAGAGTAGCTTTCACCTGAGTGAGTTTTCTTTGGAGGAGAGAGACATGGAAATCCAATACCTTTCTAATAATCTGTTCTACGAATATACAAGTTAAATACTTATTATGGAGTTGGATGTCTCAAAGAGACACGCTGGTGAAAATATTGGTCCAAATGCAACATCAGCTTATCATCCTGAAATCCTAAACAAGCCCCCAGTCACATTAAGCAAAACCAAAAACCAACTGCTGTTGCTAGTGAATTGAAGATGGGATATGACTGGGTCCAAGCAGGCAGTTTGGTTGAAAGGATAAGGGAACAATGGATAAATCTGCAATGAAGTGAAACTGAGGTGGCCACTTTGCATGGAACTCTGAATGGGATTATGCTCTTCACCAGCCATTTGAGTCTTCCTACATTTGTGAAGGCCATGCACAACCTATTCACAATATGACTATAATGAAATTAGGGCACATGTCACACTGTTGAGATAAAGTCACAGTCAGAAGCCGGCAAAGAGACAGCTAGTCCAGGGTTTCTTAACCTTGGGCCCCCAGATGTTATTGGACTACAACTCCCATCATCCTCAGCCACAAAGGCCATGTCTGGGGATGATGATGATGATGATTTATTTGATTTATATACCGCCCTTCCAAAATGGCTCAGGGTGGTTTACAATTAAAACAAACCACTAAAACAGTAAAGAGCTAAAAGAAATTAAAAAACAATATAGCAATTAACAATTTAAAAACATTATAAACAACAATTAAACAATTACAGTGATTAAAAACCCCGAAATCAGGTTTTGAATTTTAAAATAAACCAGATATTAAAACCCCCAAAATTTAGGAAGCTGAGAAAGCTTGGGTGAAAAGATGGGTTTTCAGGTGTTTTTTGAAAATTGCCAGATATGAGGAGAATTGTATCTCATCAGGGAGCACATTCCACAATCTCGGGGCAGCGACCGAGAAGGCCCGTCTCTGTGTAGCCACCAAACAAGTTGGCGGTAACTGGAGATGGACCACCTCAGATGACCTCAATGGGCAGTATGGCTCATAATGAAGAAGACGCTCTCTTAGATACCCAGGGCCTAAGCCGTTTAGGGCTTTGTAAGTTATAACTAGCACTTTGTATTTTGTCCGGGAACCTATTGGCAGCCAGTGTAACTCCATAAGTAAAGGAGTAACATGGTCTCTCCCAGACGACCCAGCGACCAACCTGGCTGCCGCATTCTGAACCAACTGAAGTTTCCGGACTACATACAAAGGCAGCCCCATGTAGAGTGCATTACAAAAGTCAAGTCTGGAGGTTGCCAACAGATGTACCACAGTTTTGAGGTCACTGATCGCGAGAAACGGGCGCAGCTGGAGTATCAGCCGGAGCTTATAGAAAGCACTCCTGGCCACCACCTCAACCTGAGAAACCAGGGAGAGTTGTGAATCCAGAAGTACTCCCAGACTGCAAACCTGTTCCTTTTGGGGAAGTGTGACCCCATCTAGGACAGAGAGATCAATATCGTCTCTGGAGTTCTGACCGCGCACAATAAATACCTCCGTCTTATCTGGATTCAGCTTCAGTTTATTCTCCCTCATCCAGCCCATTACTGCTTCCAAGCAGGCATTTAGGGAGGATATGCCAACTCCTGAAGAAGTTGACATGGAGAAGTAGATCTGGGTGTCATCAGCGTACTGGTAACACCCAGCTCCAAATCCCCTGATGATCTCTCCCAGCGGTTTCATGTAGATGTTAAAAAGCATTGGAGAAAGTACGATGTTCTCTCTTTCTAGGAGAGGAGAGCTGGTCTTGTGGCAGCAAGCATGACTTGTCCTCATAGCTAAGCAGGGTCTGCCCTGGTTGCATCTGAATGGGAGACTTGATGTGTGAGCACTGCGAGGTATTCCCCTCAGGGGATGAAGCCGCTCTGGGAAGAGCAGAAGGTTTCAAGTTCCCTCCCTGGCTGCTCCAAGATAGGGCTGAGAGAGATTCCTGCCTGCAACCTTGGAGAAGCCGCTGCCAGTCTGTGAAGACAATACTGAGCTAGATGGACCAGTGGTCTGACTCAGTATATGGCAGTTTCCTATGTTTCCTATGTTTCCTATGACACCATACTTAAGCTCAGATTTTGAAGAGCAACAGTCTCCAATCGACACCATCTGGAATCTATCCGAGAGGTAGGAGCAGAACCACTATAAAACAGTGCCTCCCACCCCCAACATTCTTAGACGTTCCAGAAGGATACTATGGTTGATAGTATCGAAAGCCGCCGAGAGATCCAAAAGGACCAACAGAGTCACACTTCCTCTGTCAATTCCCAATTGGAGATCATCCATCAGGCCAACCAAGGCAGTCTCCACCCCATAGCCTGCCCGAAAACCAGTTTGAAATGGGTCTAGATAATCAGTTTCCTCCAAGACCGCCTGGAGTTGAGAGGCCACCACCCTCTCAATTACTTTGCCCAGCCATGGGAGGTTGGAAACAGGCCTATAATTGCTCAACTCTGAGGGATCTAATGCAGGCTTCTTTAGAAGAGGTCTAATGATTGCCTCCTTAAGACTAGGAGGCATCCTACCCTCCCTCAGAGAAGCATTTATGATTTCCACGAGGCTGTTTACAACAGCCTCCCTGCTAGATCGAACAAGCCATGTTGTTGTTTACAACAACCTCCCTGCTAGATCGAACAAGCTATGTTGTCGAGACATGAGTTGTAGTCCAACAACATCGGGGACCCAAGGTTAAGAAACTGAGCTAGTCAATTTAGATTTCACTTCCCTGGCTGTGTACTTTAGTAGCCTTTGCTCAGGAGAATGGCAAAAATGTTTATGTGAACTGATCCAAGACGGCTTTTGACAAATCCACAAAAAGTAGGCAAATCATATAATTCTCATGGATGATGCAGCCTTTCTCTGTCCACTTAGTAGAACTTGTTAATTGAATTGCTTGGTTTGGTAAGGCCCTCGCCCTCTCTCTCCCTCTCCCTTTCCCTCCACCCCAGATTCTGTATTTCATTGTTTAAGTAATTGGCTGTTCTTAGATGTCTTCATTTTTTAATCCTCACATTCTTAGATTCACTAACGGGAAACTTGTTTCTTCATGTGCTTGCCAGCATACTGTTGACAGCAACAAGTAGAAGACAGGACCAGACTGGCAGAGAATGAGCAACACATATATATGCTATTTGTGTAGCTATAGCAACCAGGGAGGAAAACGATGAGGTCTGTGGTTTACAGGTGTGGTTTGGTGTAGGGATAAGAGAGGCCTTAGTTGTGTTTTTGGTGACAAGTTTACTGCTGTTTGAAGGACTGACTTTCCTTACTTGAAGATGATGCCTTCAAGTTTAGTAATATAGTGCAATCTTATGAAACTTTACATTTAAATTCAGGTTAATTTACAAACAATTTGTAATGAAGCGTTACATTTTTTACTGATCTTTCTAAAATTTCTGTTTAGGTCTGAAGCAACATTATCACTTCACTAACCATAATATTTATATTTATTTTATTTTAATATTTTTATCCCACTCAATGTCATAAGCAGTTCTGGCTGACAATAATTGAAACCATAATTAAACAAACCTCATTAAAATGTATTTAGAACAGAAGAATACATGTTAATACAAAATAGAACCAGAGCCATATCCGATTAATACAAGCATTTAAAAGGCCTTTGCAAATAAAGTTCAGCCAACACTAATATGACATTGGATTTCAGGTGAGTTTCTCTGAAGAGGGCATTCTAAAGCAGTGGTGCAACCACTGAAAAGGCCCTATCTGGGTCATCACCTGCCTTGTCTTTGAAAGCAGGAGGATGTCAAGACCCTTGTGGCAAGATTTTAACATAAGTGTAAGTTCATAATGCTTGCAGAGTAAGGTGGGAGGGATAGAAAAGAGGATGTTCTAATTAGCATAGTGTACAGATTTATATTAGAAATTGCAAGTGGCATATGTATGCTGCCTTTTGTATATAAAAAAGGCTAGTAATTTAGAAGAGAAATGATTATTCCCTCACATGCAGCTTGTATAAAATGTATGCAAATATAACCAGCTCTCAACACATGTAAAAATAAACACATCTGTATGACACATATGAAAATACATATAAAAATACAATAACAAAATACCAAGTAGAATTATGGACTACAATGAGAAAATGAGAAACCAGTATATGCAGGTGTCCACACACAGTCCGAGATGTCTTCGAAATGGGAAACTGAAGAGTACATGCAGTACAAGTAAGGAGTCCTCAAATCCAAAGAGAGGAAATGATGTACTCAGTGAGATGTGAAAATGCATGTAGATCAAATCATAAATCCTTCATGCGAAGAAAGCAAGCAACCTGCTCTGTAATGGCTAATAATAATTGTTGGTGAAAGACAAGGTACAACAGGGAAAATCACGACAGTCAACCTGGGATATGGAGCTGTTTTGCCAGGAGCTTCATCAGGGGTTAGAAAGCTTCAGGGTTCACCTGAGGGTTAGGGTTAGGGTGAACCCTGAGGCTTTAACATGCTTGGAGACATTTGATTGTATAAGAAATGCTGTTCTTTTGTCTTGTTCTAATGGGAACCAGCCCCTGATGAAGCTTCTGGCGGATTTATGATTTGATCTACATGCATTTTCACATCACACTGAGTACATCGTTTCCTCTCTTTGGATTTGAGGACTCCTTACTTGTACTGCATGTACTCTTCAGTTTCCCATTTCGAAGACATCTCGGACTGTGTGTGGACAGCTGCATATACTGGTTTCTCATTTTCTCATTGTATTCTGTAATTCTACTTGGTATTTTGTTATTGTATTTTCATATGTATTTTTACATGTATTTTCATATGTGTCATACAGATGTGTTTGATTATTTTTACATGTGTTGAGAGCTGGTTATTCATTCTTTTTTTGTTCACGGGTCTTGCATTTTCTTCCCTCTCCTATTCGGTGAACCCCAGTTTTTTTCCTTGCAAATATACATAGCAAATGTAACTCAAAAGTTGTGTTTCAGATATTGGCAGACTTCTTTTCTCCCCCATCATTTATTAACTTGTTAGTTTTTAAAAAACAGATTTGCAAATGTTTCCTGTAAAATTCTGAAAGTAGAAAAGCAATATGAACAGAAGCTTTTCTTCTTGGCAGTATTCCCAGCTCAATTTTTGCCATTTTATGAATGAGTGATGTTTTGAAGGCCCATAGATGTGCTTTAGTGGTATTTCAAAATGCCTCTTGCATTTCCGTTTGCACTCTGAGATTTAGTGAGCTCACAGCTTCAGTACTTCTGAAGTGCATGAATGCAAGCAGAGTGGTTTTTGAATGAAACAAAAGGTTTCCCATCCCATCTAATACCTCTGAAAATTGATGGAGACGCATCAACTTCACACAGCTTCCTGTTTCTATTTGCTACAAACTTGATGCTTGTGGAGTTGGGTTTTTTTTTTGGTAGTTTTTTTGTTTTTAAAGGTGACTGATGATAGAGGTCTATAAAACTATGCATGGTGTGGAGAGAGTGGACAGAGAAAATTTTTTCTCCCTCTCGCACAATACCAGAACCAGGGGTCATCCCATGAAAATGATAACCAGGGAATTTAGAACTGACAAAAGGAAGTACTTTTTCACACAGCACATAATTAACTGATGGAATTCTCTACCACAGGATATGGTGATGGTCACCAGCTTGGATGGCTTTAAAAGGGCTTTAGAAAATTCATGGAAGACAGGTCTATCAGTGGCTACTAATCTTGATGACTATAGGCCACCTTGAGCCTCAGAGGCAGGATACCTCTGAATACCAGTTTCAGAGTAGCAACAGGAGGAGAGAGGGCATGTCTTCTCCTCTTGCCTGTGGGCTTCCCAGAGGCATCTGGTGGGCCACTATGGGAAACAGAATGATGGACTAGATGGGCCCTGGGCCTGATTCAGCAGGGCTGTTCTTATGTGGGAGGAGATTACCCCATTCCACAGGCTTGAGGTGTCTTTAAAAGTACAGAAACCTCTTCAGTTCAAAGGTTGGCACCCTCAGTAAATATTGGCTGTTTTCTCTTTTGCCCAGCTGAGTGTGTAAATATAATTATTCTGTTTTGCTGGCAGAGATGGTAATAGCTATTTTGAAGTTACAGGAATTAACACTGTGTGGTAATAAAGCTTTCCCCAAGGAGTAGGCCCTTACTGGTTTCTATTGCTTGAAGAGCTCCATCAGTGAGGCCTTTGGGCTCTAAAAGTATGAGGCAGAAAAAGCAAGGAGAGTGGTTTAGAAAAAGCCTGAGTGCCTCTGTGATGCTCATTGCTCCAGGTCTGATCTGTTTGCTATTGTGATCAGAACTGATTTGCTTTGAGATCTGGGATTAGGGGGTTCAATCTCTTTGTCTATCAGTATATAAAAATGGCATAGATGGTGATTACCTTGTGATAACTGTTGAAAAGAATTAACTTAGTAAAGTGGACCTGCTTAAGACCATTAAGGGCAGACTCGCCACTTGACTATATCACAAAAGGCTATAGGTTTGACTTTCCCGTTGTCTCTGGCTGAATGGCAGCCTCCATTTTGTCTAGCCATAAGTAAGGGCACCATTTTGGGGAGGGGGAAGAGCTGAAGTGTGATTGGATTAGGGGTTTGTCACATGGCATGCTTACGTACTTCTGCCTTTAAAATACCCAGAGTTCTGCAACTGGGATAAACTGATAATATTTGCATAAATTTGCTAAAGTTGCATGTTTCACATAATGAGTAGTCCCGTAATTTGATTTTTGAAGGTTTTTTTAATGTAAACATTGACTCTTAAAGAAGACTTCCTTTCATGGCGATTGCTGCTATATCCCCAGACCCCACCAGTTCTAACTCCCATTTTCATCTTTTCTCCTAGGATGTAATACTCTAGTCCAGGATGAATCAATGCCACTATGATAAACACATGGACTTCTTTTATAACAGGAGCAATACAGCCACTGCAGATGAATGGTCAGGAACAACTCTTGTCATTGTTTCATGCTTTGGGACCTTTTTTTGTCTCTTCATTTTTCTTTCCAATTCGCTGGTCATAGCGGCTGTGGTTAAAAACAAGAAGTTTCACTTTCCTTTCTACTACTTGCTAGCCAACCTCGCTGCTGCAGATTTTTTTGCTGGAATCGCTTACGTGTTCTTGATGTTCAACACTGGCCCAGTGTCCAAAACGTTAAGTGTGAACAGGTGGTTTTTGCGCCAGGGACTTCTGGACACCAGCCTGACAGCTTCTCTGGCTAACTTATTGGTAATTGCTGTTGAGAGGCACATGTCTGTGGTGCGGATGAGGCTTCACAGTAATATTACAAAGAAGAGAGTCACCTTTTTCATTTTGTTGATATGGGCCATAGCTATCTTCATGGGTGCTGTGCCTACACTGGGCTGGAACTGCCTCTGTGATATTTCAACCTGCTCTTCCCTAGCTCCTATTTATAGCAGGAGTTACTTGATATTCTGGACAGTCTCCAACCTGGGGGTTTTCTTTATCATGGTGGTGGTGTACATAAGAATCTACATGTATGTCAAGAGGAAAACAAATGTTTTATCCCCGCACACTAGTGGTTCCATCAGCCGCAGGAGGACTCCAATGAAGCTTATGAAGACAGTCATGGCTGTGTTAGGTAAGAGGATATGGACAGATGTGTTTATGTACTATCATCTGGTTTAAGAGGACTGCTATATTTTGGCGGAGTGTTCTATGATATATAGTTTCCATTTTTATTTGCTATGGCACTCTTCAGGTGATAAGGATCCAACCAACCCTCTTCTGATACTTTATGGAATGGAAACTTCTTGTTCCATGCTATAGAAAAAGATACCCACCCCACAGGATACACTCATGCATATTCTCAGTTGCATTGCCGTGCTATTACTGTATGTCATCCTTGCATTTTCAGCTATGTTTCAAATGCTGTGCGCAGAACAGGTTCCCCATTAACCTGATTCTTGCCTTTGGACATCTGCTCATTAGGCTTCTTGTGAGTTACAACCAGTTTTAATTTATGAGTATCTCATTAGTTAAAGCCATTCAAACAACAGACAGAGGCCATATCTAAGGATCTTATCTCATTCCCAACTTGGTGCAAAAGTGAAAATGTGGAACATGGTAACCACTCTCCCCAAATGCATCATGTTGAATGAGGTTTGGGCATTCTTTCTTTTTGCCAGCTCTGTCATTCAGCTCTTCCCTTCCACTGAATGGGCAACTTTGGGATCATTGATGGTCACGCACAGCTGTTGGATGCACTGACTTGGCACAAACATAACAGCAAAACATGGGCAAAACCCCCCCCCCAATTCCTGGTTACAATAGTGGCACTTACCACTTTGGTGTATTCTCTCTCTTGGCAAGCAATTTATCACTTAGAATAAAAGGTCTCAAGGGTGAAAAAGTGTGTAGAAGGCATTTAACCAGTCAATCACCTATGATGAGAATGGCCTTCAGGCAGAGAAGCTTTTGGAAAGTGGAGCGGAGCTTGTTCATCCATTCCGTCTGTCAGGCTGCTGATAAGCCAGACATGACTAGCCTAGATATATATGTGACTGGGTATCAGGGTGGATTTGATTTAAATCAAACTGATTTAAATCACGATTTAAATCACTAGCAGGGTGGATAAAAAAAAAAATCCGATTTAAATCAAAAAATGATTTAAATCGGATTTTTTTGATTTTTATCCAACCTGCTAGTGATTTAAATCGTGATTTAAATCGTGATTTAAATCAGTTTGATTTAAATCAAATCCACCCTGCTGGGTATTAGTATAAACGTCTATAGGCAGGTAATTTTTGTGCACTGCAAGGGTGGCTAAGATATTAAGATGGGCCTTGAATAACAAAAAGAGGGGGATTGTAGGAATCCACCCCCATTTTACAAAAAATATCCATTAAAACTAAAGACTGTCCTGGTGATCTCTGGTTATTATTGGCCCTACAATAAGTTGGTGATGTCAATGTTAGCGTGTTCGGCTTTCATTTCCACTCTTCCTAGAGTTTGTTCCTCCAAAATCTAATCTAGGGGATGATACAGGATGCCTCTTCAGGGAATTTAGATAATTTCTATACAGGATGGCACTACTTTACCAAATTAAGTGCCAGATTTATATCCCTACTTGACTGGTAAACTAGTGATAAAATGCAAGCTCTTCAGAAGAATATGGAGAGTCTTGGACACAAGCTGTCGAACAAGTGTTTAGAAATGCTAAGTGAGATGGGGTGACCCTGAGCATCCTGTGACTGCTTCTCACCCATCATTGGAAACTGAATAGCTTCCTTCATAACTATAAATATTGTAGTATACTTTGCAGTGCCTTTTTCTTAACAGGAGATAACAAAAGAAGGACATGCTCTGTCTTGTGGGAGACCACATTCCAGTCCACATTATAACATTTTGAGGCACCAGTAATATGGGGGATGCCTCTATATATTTCAGAAGTTTGCAAACTTAGTATACTTATCTTATGCTGTGCCCAAGGACAAAGTTTCTTCAGTCTGGCATCTGACTTTCTCTGGCAGGCCCAGTGTGTGTGTGTGTTGTTGTTGTTTTTTTGGCAGCAGTCACTCAAAGGAAGGAGGGTAAACCCAACTATTCAATCTTTCAATCTAAGTACATTTTATTTGGTTGACACAATGCATTAAAAATAGAGCTAGCCCTCTAGAATGTAGTTTTTCCCATTGTGAGAGACTTCATTGTTATGCTGACCCAAGCCTGTTGTAACATGAATCCACCTGTAGCTGACGTACGTACGTGTGTGTGTGTGTGTGTGTGTGTGTGTGTGTGTGTGTGTGTGTTGGAGGGGAGGGGTGAAATGCTAGCTTTTTATTTTTATTTATCAACTCAGAAAGTGATGCTGCTCTTATAGCAGAAATACAACCAAAACAAGGAAAATCACAATAGAGAGTTACAACAGTAACACTTAGTTTGTTCCTGAATTAAACCTAAATTGTGCCTAAAAAAAGACAAATGGCTGTGCTTTGTTGTATGTTGTTCCAAAAAGAAATAAACTATTTGTGTATAAACTCATCATCTAGTTGTCTACACACCTTCACCAAATTCTGAATTTTATGTAACCAATCTGACAAGATTGGAGCTGTGACATTTTCCCAGTTCTTTTCTAATCATCAATCTGGCAGTGGTCAACAGAGAGATAATCAATTATTCTATTGCAAAATGGAAGAGTTAGCAGATTGAAAGGTAAAGTATACGGTAGCTTGTTATTTCTACTACATGCTTCACTTTCTGTATTCAGTAAGTATTATTCTTGAACTCTACCAAAAATTGTGGACAAATTCACATGTTCTATCTATCTATCTATCTATCTATCTATCTATCTATCTATCTATCTATCTATCTACTATTTATCTGCCTGTCTATCAATAGAATTTATATACCACCTAATATAGAAATCTCTAGGTGCTGCACAGAATTAAAATCTAATCTATATATTTATTTCTCTTAGGCATACCATCGCTAATCCCATGCATGGCAGCTCTTGCGTGAGTCTGTGAGCGGCTGCCGATTAGTAACTGGACTGGGAGAAAATAGGGATGTCAGCCGCCAATGGGTGGCCGGCCGACAGAAGCAGATGGTGGGCTGGCCTGGCCTCTGGGGGCAGCAGGTGGCAGAGGGCTGGGCCAGCCACTGGGAATTGGCGAGCAGGCGCGTGGGAGGAGGTGGTGGGCCCGCTTTCTGCAGCCGGAAAGCTTCAGAAAGCTTTGGGTGGTGGTGGGCAGAAGTGGGCTGCTTCCACCAGCGGCCAGTCGGTAGGAGCAGGTGGCAACGGTGGGCCGGCCGCCAGGAATTGGCTGGCAGGCGGGAGAGAGGAGGTGGCAGCCTGGCTTTCTGGCTGTCCGGAACATAGGAAACTGCCATATACTGAGTCAGACCATTGGTCTATCTAGCTCAGTATTGTCTTCACAGACTGGCAGCGGCTTCTCCAAGGTTGCAGGCAGGAATCTCTCTCAGCCCTATCTTGGAGAAGCCAGGGAGGGAACTTGAAACCACATATTTTCTTCTGTACCTCTTGCTGAAAAGCAGCATATACTATTCTTAATCCTATTTTTTTTTTTACATTCTAATGTTTCTGTCTATCCAAGTTTGTAACTGAGTTCTAGAAGATGAATTCAAGAAAAAGGTGTTTTCTTATTAAGCAAATAGTACTTGCATAGTATTTTTCCAAAGTGTTTCTCATCATTATCTTAAACTCTCCTTACAACAACTATGTAAGGAAAGCTGGTACGATTATCTTCCTAATTCAGACAAGGGACTGAGATTGAGAGCAAGCAGCTGGCCTAATGAGAATTGTGGATTTATGAAGAGCTGACCAATCACCACAGCAATGCTATTAATTGAAGCAGATGGAAGCAGCCCCAGTTTAATTGTTTGGTCATTTTATGTATGTTGCCTAAGAATTTTTCTGGATCAAAAGTTGGGGTAAAAATCAAATTTAAAAATGTGCCAATTAAATGTTTTAAAATGTAGTTTTAGTTTCTTTTTGGAGAGTAAAGTGATCTACAAGCCTGAGGCTTCTTGAGCTTGTGTGAGAGTTGTGACGCACACTCACCGTTTTTTGCTCTTTGCTGCAAAAAGGGAGGCATATGCCTCTCTGTTGAAGGTACAAGACTGCCAGGATTTCTGGGTGTCCTTCAGAGTGCCCATGGAGCGTTGGGCTGATTATCTTGAAATAATTAGTCAATGTTTTCATCTTTGCTTGGCCTTTTCTGTTATTGTGCACAATGACTGCAATCTTCCAGATTGTGACTGGTCTCGAAAGTGTTCTTCAATAGTGAACTTGAGAGTTTAAAAAACTAGCTGGATTAGGAGCACTGTCATTTTGCAGAATGCAGACTTCCAGTCTCTATTTGAAGTCATACTCTGCATTTCCCCCCATGTATCTATATCATTTGTATAGCAAAAACTGACATGTGCTCACCCTTAATTAGGTAGTTGGGGATGTCATTAAAAAAAAAATGCCATGAAAGGACAAAAGAACCATACTTAAAGGACATCTGATTTTGAGTCTTGTTACTTCAGAGGAATTATAAAGGGCATTGTGTCTGTCTTCATCCTGACTAAAGTTATTACAAAGCTGTTGCATTTTGCTTTTTTTTTTTTTTGCTAGCTGCTGCATGAACAATTGGCTCCTTCTTTAAAAACAACAACACCCTAGTTCGCTATCAGCTAAAACAAATTTTGAAAGCATACTTGTACTCCTTTCAGTGGATTGTGTCCAAAGAAAAAGGTATCCAGCTCTTCAAATAAATTGTGTGACTTTTCCTTGCTCAAAGTAAGTGAGAGGGTTGTAAAGAATCTTTCTTTGGATTCCATCTCACAGTTTCATTTACCAACCAGTTTTATGCCTAGTTTAAAACTATGTACAATTGCTTTTAAAGCATTATCAGGATAGAAAAGAAATGTACATGTATATAGGAAGCTGTCTTCTACTGAGTAGACCATGGTTCATCTAGTTTGATTAGTAAAATAGCCATGCTCTCCAAGCAGTGTTCCCTGTAAGAGGGATTCCCAGATGTTGTTGACTACAACTCCCATAATCCCCAGCCAACGGCCATCACAGCTGGGGATGCTGGGAGTTGTAGTCATCAACGTCTGGTAATCCCTTTTACAGGGAACACTGTCTCCACGGTTTTCAAAGGGGTCTTTTGCAGCCCTACATAACAATGCCAGAGATTGAACTTGGGACCTTCTGCCTACTAAGCAGCTGCTCTATAACTGAACTATGGCTCCATCCCCAAACATTGGACCAATCAATCAATCAATCTTTATTACAGCCATAGACCAACATAAAGTGATTACATGTTAGAAGTGAGAGTAGATAGAAAGTGATAGAATGGTACATATTAATACTAAAAATAGTAGATAATACACCAGAAGCATGAGGGCATAAAAGCCTGAAAAGTAATGAGTCATAAAAATGCATAAAAGGCATAAAAGGAGGGGGGCATAAAAGATTAAAAGACATGAGAAGACAGCAATACATAAAAGCCTGAGAAATAAAACTGGATAACAGCCAGACTAAAGACTATAAGGAGCAGTAAAAAAAGGGAGGAGCATAAGTCTTTCTATTGAATCAGTACTGAGTGAGCAATTGTAGAGCCCGCCCTGAGTCACCGAGGGTCAGATTGAGGCTGATAGGATTCACTGCCTACCATCTGCCGACAAATGCTGATCGCAGCCACACAGTACCTGGCAATGCTTTATGTGATGGCAGGCTTAGAGTCAGAGAGCAGCAAAGAGCTGTAGAATTGGCTCATATGACCTGGATACTTGCTTAGCAATGGAAGGATGAGGGAGGCGCGGATGTCTCTATAGAACAAACAGTAGGGGAGAACATGCTCAGTAGTTTTGATCTGAGCCACAAGGGCATAGTTGCTCTGCAGATGGAATCCTTCTATAACAGACTTCTAGCACTGCTGAAGGGAGTTCAGGACAGCGAGCCAGAGTGAGCACCCTTCTGTGCTTTGGAATCTCCAGTTGGGTGAGGTATGCTGCTGGAGAGGCAGAATATCTAAGCCCGTCACTGATATGAAAATTTGGGACTCTGCTGAGATCGGTTTGGCATTCAGTGTCTATAATGCACTGTTTGATGGTTGCTTTCGCCTGGTCATAACCCATGCTGAAGGAGGAAGGAAAGACCCAGGGTAGCTATTTTTGTCTCAGTGGTCCGAATCCAGCTAGATTGGTAATCATTGTGTAGGGTTAGGGGGGCAAGACAAATTGGGCAAAAGGATAGTCTGAGCCAATAACAGAGGATGGCCACCCACACCCTAGCCTCCAGCTTGATCAGGCCTGTCTCCAGGCATAGAGTGGCATTCGAGACACATCTTGGTACTTGGAGCGCTGTCCGCAGGAATTTAGATTGTACAAGTTCCAGAGTTGCAAAGTAGTGGAAGGGGCCCAGTTGAGCACCATAGAGGAGCTGGTCTATCAACTCTGCTGTGAACAGTTCAAGAGCTGTGAGTACATAATGGCCTCCTCTTGTCCACAGGAATTTGAGAATGGCAGAGGAACTTCTCTGGGCATTTAAAGCCACATGTTCTCCATGAGCTTTCCTAGAGCCGCTAGAATAAAAAACTACTCCCAAGTATTTGAAGCGTGCAACTTTCTCGATCTTATGCCCCTCAATCTGCCAAGATGGATTTTGGGTCTCCTGGTGAAGGCTATAATTTTAGATTTGTGACAGTTGGTTTACAGGCAGTCCTCCCTGCCTGTAAACCAACAGCATCAGGACCCTCAGTTCTCTTCTAAGGCCAATGTGGGGTCCTTGAGAGGAGAGCTGCATCATCCACATATAACAGGATGGCAATGTGTCTCCCAGCGAGCTTTGGAGGGTGGAAATCTGGGTTGTTGAGCTGGCTCACCATAGAGTTAATGTAGAAGTTGAAGAGAAGTGGGGCCAGAATGCATCCTTGCTTGACGTCTTTCTGAGTTGTAACAGCTCTTGTGAGGTGGCCTTGGAGGCTACATCTCACCTTGAGTGATGTGTCTGCATGCAAGGTGTGAAGAAGATATAGCAGGCACCAGTCAATGGAGAAGGCTTCCAACTTCTCCCATAATTTGACCCGTAAGATGGAATCGAATGTTGCCTTAAGATCAATGAAGGCGGCATAAAGAGAGGTCACCCTTCAGGAAAAGTATTTCCCGATAAGGTGCTGTAGAACTAGGCACTGATCGATAGTGAAGCACCCTTCCCTGAGTCCCGCTTGTTCCTCAGCAAGAAGATTTTCCTGCTCCAGCCAATCCCTAAGTTTCCCATATAGGTGTCTCGCATAAAGCTTACTAATGGTGTTGAGCAAACTAATGGGTCTGTAATTGGTGGGGTCATCCTTTTGACCTTTTTAAATATAGGGACAATGATCGCTTCCCCCCCCCCCCCCAGTCCTTGGGAATTTGGCCATCTTGTCAAACCCCTGGATGGGGTTGTGCTGCCCCTGAAGGAGGTGGTCCACGACTTGGGAGTCCTCTGCTGGTCCGCCAGTTGCGGCCCTATCTTGACCAGCAGACTCTGGCAATGATAACTTATGCCCTCATCATCTCTCGTCTGGATTACTGTAATGCACAATACCTGGGGTTGCCTTTGATGATGACCTGGATGCTTCAGTTGGTCCAGAATGTGGCGGCCCACCTACTTATGGGCACTAGGAGATATGATAGTGTGGCACCTCACTTGCGGTCGCTGCACTGGTTACCTATTTGTTTCTGGGTCCAATTCAAACTACTGGTTCTCACCTTTAAAACCCTTCAGGGCTTAGTACCTGCTTATCTTTAGGACCGCCTCTCTCGGCCAGTCCTGTCCCATCCTGTGAGATCTTCCCAGGTTGCCCTTCTTTTGGTCTCTGGTCTCTTAGAGGTCCATAGTACTAGGACCCATGGAAGGGCTTTCTCTGTTGCTGCCCCTTCACTTTGGAATTTTCTACCCTCTCAGATTCAGTCTGCCTCCTCCCGTTCAGCCTTTAAAACCTTATTGAAGACATTTCTTTTCCACCAGGCGTTTGCCCTTTAATTATAATAATAATAATAATCTCAGATGCTGTTCTTGTTTGTACACCACCCTGTGGATTAGGTGGTATATTTAATCTTTAAATGAATGAATGAATGAATGAATGTGAGGAGCAATGCCAGAACAGGGGTCCACCAGTCCAGATTATTTTTAACAGCCTCTGGCAGAATAAGGTTCTCCCCTGGAGCCTTCCCTGGTTTTAATTGGGTGACTAGACTGTGGATCTTTGAAGTTGATACTGGAGCCCATGCTGGAGTATCCTCAATGACACAAGCGGGGCTTCCACAAACAGCAGCAGGGTCTTTGTAAAGGTCATGAAAGTATTTCTCTCAGATACCTGGGTGAATGTGGCAATCCAAGTGGTTTAGACCGTAGCTGGAAGAGTGCTTTGTAAGATGTGAAAACATGGTAGAATCTTTGGATCTAACGGCCTGAATGAGACCCATCCAGGCATCTGTGAGCCAGCATGGTGTAGTGGTTAGAGTGCTGGACTAGGACCGGGGAGACCTGTGTTCAAATCCCCATTCAGCCGTGAAACTAGCTGGGTGACTCTGGGCCAGTCACTTCTCTCTCAGCCTAACCTACTTCACAGGGTTGTTGTGAGGAGAAACTTAAGTATGCAATACACCGCTCTGGGCGCCTTGGAGGAAGAGCAGGATATAAATGAAATAAATAAATAAATCTTTTGTGGCACCTCTTTTCTTGCGAGCCAGCAGTTTTTACTGTCTTTCCTGCTGAAGGAGATTCTGTGTGGCCAACAGTCCAGCACCAGATTTATAGACTTGATAGGTAGTGGCAAGGGCTTTTTGGGCGTTAACACAGTCCTTGTCAAACCACTGCTTGGAGGCCTGCTGATGCTGTACATGTGGTTCACAGTTCTAACGAGAGGAACTGCTGTAGTTCCTGGACTAGGGCATTGTAGGACTCCCAAGAGCGCACCAGCAGGGTCATTAGTTAGCAGGGATGATTGAATACACTGCAGTTGGTCAGAGGCAAGTAGCTCACTTAGTGCTTGATCCAGTTGTGGGGACCCTTTAGCACGGCAATATGCTCCTCCTGCCAAGGAGATGGGGGGGATTATAATGATTCTCTGTGTGGGACTGGTGAATGAAAGGCTTTAAAAGGAGCAGAACTGGGAGATGATCACTGTCAAATTTGGGGGTAACCTCAAATCTCTCCACCAGAGGGAGCAGGTTCCCTGAGGTGATAAAGTAGTCAATCAGGCTCATTCTGGAGCTGGCCAGATACTGTAGGTGAACTCGGTGGGATGGTCATTTTCAAGGGAGCCATTCAAAATGAAAAGGTTAAGTCTGGTGGTCATTAGGCAGAGACCTGCATAATTTGACTTCTGGTCCTTTGAGAGGTGGATAAGAGGGAGCCCATCTGCCTCTGTAACTTTAAGCAGTTGATTTTTTAGGTGATGCAGTTCATCCTGAATGGCTGTATGGAGTTGGAATTCCCTAGTCAGATTGGTGGTGGATTGCTTTGCCTTGCCACAACTAGGAGATTTATTGTCCTTGGGTCTAATTGGTTTAATGGTAGGGCAATTAATCTCTTGACCAGAGATAAGATCTCTAATAACAGGATCTGCAAAAACACTAATAAGTTTGTAGCCATAACAGAGCAAGCAACCTGGCTGGTTTGTCAATTTTGTCACCAGTGCTGCATTTTGAAAGGTTAGAAATAGCCTTCTGAAATGTGGACGAGCAGGCAGAAAGAAATACGAGACTCAGCCAATGTTTTCTGGTTGTGAGTTTGAGAGGTAGGACAGAGAGCGAGTAATCTCCTTCTGGTTTGTCCATCTATGACAAGCACTACAAGGAATTTCAAGGACACTCTGATTATTTTGAAGTACACGACAAAAGTTACATAGGAGCATAGTAAGCTGCCATATACTGAGTCAGACCATAGGTCCATCTAGTTCAGTATTGTCTACACAGACTGGCAGCGGCTACTCCAAGGTTGCAGGCAAGAGTCACTCAGCCCTATCTTGGAGATGCCAGGGAGGGAACTTGGAACCTTGTGCTCTTCCCAGAGCAGCTCCATCCCCTAGGGGGAATATCTTACAGTGCTCACACATCAAGTCTCCCATTCATATACAACCAGGGTGGACCCTGCTTAGGGACAAGTCAAGTTAGTTTGGGCTATTAATTCCCAAGAAGCCTGGTGACATCTTACGTGAAGAAGCAGAGACAGATGTGAAGGGAGGGGCTGGTCGGGGTTAGTGGCAACACAGTCTGATTAGTTTTTAACCCCTTGGTGGTCCTGGGCTCTAAATTGGTCAAAGCCTGCCTCAGACTGTCCAGGGTTTTTTTTTAGTAATAATATTTATCCGTCCGAGAATAGCGATCGGGGATTCTGCTGAGATAATGCAGATATCACTAAGTTGTTGAGTGATTAGATCAAATGAGGGGCAAGATGCATAGCTGGAAAGTGTCGGGCCTCTATCTCTCTGATATGAAGAGCTACTCAAAGTGGTCCTCCAAGATGGCTTGGGTGCACTTTGTTTAATAGCTGGCTTGCATGAAGCATCCTCCTTGCCTGAAGGGGAAGGGGTCTCCGTGCCCAGAGCCGTAAATCTGTTCTTGGTACTCACAGCATATGCATCTCCCTCTGTTGCCTCTGAGAGGCGGAGGAAAGTATTGCTCTTGATTTGCTTCTTCTTTCCAATGTATCTTCCATTACCATTGGCCAGAGTCTTGTTGGTAGGGCTCTTGCGAGATCTTTTTCTCCCTCTGTGGGGAGGTAAGCCCCTGGAAGGCATGCTCAGGAAGGGGTGGGGGGAAGCTCAGGTTGGGTCAGGAGCTCGTGAATCAAGCTGTTAACCCACTGGACTTATCTAATCCCACCACCCTGGGATGTTCCTTGTTGGGTTCTGTCAGTTGCCATTCTGTCCATCCATTCCCTTCTCCCCCCTTTAATGTACATTTGAGGCTGCTTGATGAAATTATATGGAGGAATGACTCCTTCCCTCATACTTCCCCTTAATCAGTGCATAGAGGGGAGTAGGACTGTGCTAGCTAGTAGGACTGTGCTAGCTGTGCACTGAAGATTATAAAGCTATTGGCTTTGTCCAAGAGCTTCCATGGGCTGGGCAAAATGTAAGAACAGGCCATACAGATTTACAATTGTAAATGTGTAGGGCTGGTATATGCAATTGGGAACCATGTTTGTTCCAGAGTTTCCAGTGGCAAATAGTCCAGTTGTGTGCACCTAGGGCCTATTGCGACATTTCATTCATTGTGAAGGGCCAGGTGGTGCAACACTGCTCTCCTCCTTACATAAGAACAACCCTGCTGGATCAGGCCCAAGACCCATCTAGTCCAGCATCCTGTTTCACACAATGGCCCACCACAGGCAGGAGCTGAGGGCATGCCCTCTCTCCTACTGTTACTCCCCTTCAACTGGTATTCACAGGCATCCTGCCTCTGAGACTGAAGGTTGCCTATAGCATTGTACTGCATTTGCCATTTTGTCGCCCATGCCCTCAGAATGGAGGAATCCTTTTGGAGCTCCTCAGTATCTGTTTGGGATTTCACTATCTTAAATAGTTTGGTTTCATCTACATATTTGGCCACCTCGCTGCTTACCCCAATTTCTAGATCATTTATGAATAAATTAAAAAGCACCAGTCCCAGTACAGATCCTTTGGGGACCCCACTTCTTACCTCCCTCCCTTGTGAAAACTCTGCATATATACCTACCCTCTGTTTCCTGTCCTTCAACCAGTTACTAATCCACACGTATACTTGTCCCTTTATCCCATGACTGATAGGTTTTCTCAAGAGTCTTTGATGAGAAACTTTGTTGAAAACTTTATGGAAGTCCAGGTATACTATATCAAATGGACCACCTTTATCTACACACCTGTTGACACTCTTAAAGAAGTCCAAAAGATTGGTGAGGCAAGATTTACCTTTGCAGAATCCATGCTGATTATCCCCCAGCAGGGCCTGTTATTCTGTGTGCTTAACGATTTTATCCTTCAGAATGCTTTCCATCAATTTGCCTGGAGCAGATTTTGAGCTAACCAGCCTGTAATTTCCCAGATCACCCCTTGATCCCTTTTAAAAAATCAATGTTGCATTGGCTACTTTCCAGTTCTCCTGTACAGAGCCTGATTGTAGGGATAAGTTATATATTTTTGCAAGGAGGTCAGCAATTTTGCATTTAAGTTATTTAAGGTCTCTTAGATGGATGCTGTCTGGCCCTGGCAATTTGCTCTTTTCGCCTCCCTTATTGTCACCTTGCTTTTCTTTTGCTAGAGTTTATGCTCCTTTCTGTTCTTCTCATTTGGGCAGGCCTTCCAAATTTTGAAGGAAGTCTTCTTTCCCTTTATAGCTTTTTTGACTTTACCTGTTAGCCATGCTAGCATCCTTCTGGACTTGGTGGTACCTTTCCTCCTTTTAGTATACATTCTAACTGTGCTTCTAATATTGTGGTTTAAAATAAACTCCATGCATTCTGGAGCGAAGTGACTCTCCTGATTTTCCCTTTCAGTTTTATTTTCACCAAACTCCTCATTTTATAGAAGTTTCCTCTTCTGAAATTCAAAGTGTCTGTGTTAGACTTCTTCTGTGATTCTCTCCCCGCATCTTTGTTGAATTTGATCGTACCATGGTCACTGTTCCCTAAATGGTCCATGATACTGACTTCATGCACCAGGTCCTGGGTGCCACTCAGGTTCATGTGCTCCTTGCATCGAATGAGCACATGGACAGGAGCATGAGGACTATGATCTCCAAAGTGATAGCACACTGATGATACCCAACCCTCTCCTTTCCATCCTTTTCTCACACTGTATGTCTGGTGTCCTCTCTGTGGCTTGACTGCTGTTGGGGACAGAAACTAAAACCAGATGAGACTGAAATAATGACTATTGACAGACTATGTAACTTTGTGGTGGCTCCAGATTCTCATCACCAATGACTTTCAGTCCCCTCTTATCACTCAGGTTCACAGCCTTGGGATGCTCTTGGATTCGTTACTGAGCCTGGATACCCAGGTTGCAGTGGTAGTACTAACTTCAGTCTCTTACATGTGCAGACAATCTTCCATACATCTATATATTTAATTCTCTTAGGTGCACCCATTACTAATCCCATGCGTGGCAGCTCTCACAAGAGAGCTGCTGATTAGTACCGGGGGACCGCGGGGCGGGGGGGGGGGCGGAGAGAAGTGGCAGCCTGGTGAATAGCCGGCTGTGGGGGGAAGTGGCGGCCTGGTGGATAGTCAGCCACTGGGGGGAGCAGGGAGAAGACGGGCGGCTGGTAGACAGGTGAGCGGCCGCGGCCGGTGAGCGGGCGCAGCAGATGGGCGTCCACAAACGGCAGGTGGGTCTGGCAGGTGGGCAACCGTGGCTGGTCAGAGCGGCTGCAACTGGTGGGCAGGCCCTGCAAGCGAGTGGCCAGAGTGGCTGCAGTGGCCTTGACTGGCGAGTGGGCCCAGCTGACGTGCGGCTGCGAAATGGCAGCTGGTTGAAGCGGTTGCAAATGGCAAAAGTGCCTGGCAGGCAGGTGGACGCAGAAGCTGTGGGCGGGGGGAGAAGAAGAGGGGTGGCTGGGAAGAATGTGGTGGGGGTGGCAAGCAAAAAAGTGGTAGGGGTGGAAGGACTGGGGCGCAGATGCTCTTCTCCAGATCAGCCAGTTCATGATTAATCTACTATAATGATCCTTATGTAGGGTTGTCTTGGTGACCATTTGGAGGCTTTAGCTGATGCAAAACATTGTGGCCCACCTTCTGAAGAGGATGGTTCAGCGGGAGCATGTTGCACTGGTTTCTTCCTGGTCAATTGAATTTGTTTGCTTGTTTATTATTTAAAATAGGTATAACCCACTTTTCCTCCTCACATGTCCATAAGATGGCTTAACAATCAACATCACCATTACCATCATTTAACCCCCCCCCAAAAAAAACCACAACACCATAATAAAACATAACATCCACAGCAGTAAAAAGAAAAAGCCAGCAAAGCCACATGGTTGTCCTTGTGTCTTAACTGCCTTCTGTACTAAATGCTCTCCTAAATAATAAACTCTCTAACCTGTCGTTTCAGTTCCTTTAGTGAGGAAGCTAAATAAGTCTTCCTTGGAAGAGTTCCACAATTTTGGCAGCACCAGTAAAAAGGCCCTATCTCATGTAGTTATCCATCAAACATCAGGTGGTGGTGGGGTATGGAACAGGGCTCCAGAAGTGAACAGGTAGTTTCATGAGGCAGAAAGCTGTTCTTAATGTATCCTGACCTCAGTCCATTTAGGGCAAGGGTTCTCACCTTGGGTTAGGGTCCCCAGATGTGGCTGGGTTACATCCATCATCCCTAGTCACCATGGCTAAAGGCTATTGGGTTGATGGGAGTAGTAGTTCATCAACATCTGGAGACTCAAGGCTGAGAACCCTTGAAACTGAAAATCCAACTGAAAGCCAGTGGGACTGACAAAATTAGAGTAATATGCCCCACTGAACACTCTTGCTGCCACATTCTGAACTAGCTGTGATTTCCAAACACTGTTCAAAGACAGCTCACTGTAGAGCATATTATAGTGGTTTAGTCTGGATGTTACCAAGGTAGTGGTGCTGGCCAGATCTTTAGGGCCCAATTGAAGGTTACACCCTAAACATCCTAGCCCCAGCATGCTCTAAGAATTGTGTCCATCCCTATAGTCCACTACAACCTTTGAAATCAACTGAAAAGGCTCTCTTATGTCCCTCTGACCATGTTCACTAAATACAAGTTCATATCCACAAGAGTACACAGATAAGTGCTCTTGGTAGCTGTTCAGGTTTGGAATTCTCCTTCTCTAGAGATTTAACAAAGCTTTATGCAGTCTTCTAAAATGACATAAAGTGTTTTTGTTCAAACTGACTTTTGAAGGCCAGGGGTACGGTGGGGTAATTATTATTCTGTTATCTGCACCAAGGTTTTAGGATAGGACAAACTATTACTCCAACAAACAAACAAAGGTTTCGCAGATCCTTCCCCACTGTCTGCCCAGCAGTCATGTGCATGGCCTTATTGGGTAGCAGGGCTGGGTAAGACGTTTGCTTGAGATCTTGGAGAGCTGCTGCAAGGTCAGAGTAGACAGCACTGCACTAAGCAAACCACTGGACTGTTTCAGTAAAAGTCAGATTTGTATGTTCATTAGACCTGTGCGCATTCAGAAAATTTGGATTTTGATTAGACCCAATCCAAATGTGACAATATTGGATTTGGATTCTATGGGCTCTGGTGATGTTGGATATCAGATTGGATTCAGAATCTGAATTTGAATTCCAACTTAACAGTTCACATTGGATGGATTCTGTGTAATTCTTTTTTCAAGCTCAGAACGGAACACAAATGGCATTCCATGCACATCCCTAAAAGAAACCACAAGAGTTACATAGGCTTCATCATTGGTGGCACCAGATATATATATATATATATATATATATATATATATATATATTAAAAAAAGCCTAAGTAACATTGAAGGAGAGGGGGGGAAACTAAAAACAAACTTGAAAAACACCTCAGTCTCAAAGCCACAAACTTCAAAAACAGAAACATTCGAAGTACTTTCACTTTTACTGTGTGCTTCTGCAATGGGGAAGACAACAATTAATATATATATTTTAAAAGGAGTGTCCTTTTTCCTCCACATGAGGATGGAATTATAATCCTAGGAAGGGCTTCAGATGCAATTTCAGGTACAAAGTTCTGGCTTTAAAGAAGCCATTTTAATCCATTTTTTTCTATTTTTAATCTCCCCCTCCCAAAATTAAAGGAGTTATCTATAGTCTTGAAAAAAACAACAGAGTCCTGCCAACGTGGACTTCATGTGTGCCTGATTTCATAACTGTATGCCTATCCATTCAGGAGATATAAAAGGGGGAGTAAAGGGGGCATGATATTACCCCTTTTGATGAAGGCAAAAGGCAGATTCCTCTACATGCTGGTGGAATGATGGTCCAAGGACATTCTTCAGTTTCAGAAGTTCTGGCTTGAAACAAGTGAAATTTTACCATTTTTAGCCATTTTATTTTATTAACATATTTTTATACCACCCAAAACGTACGTCTTTTTAAAATAAAAAATTCAAAAATTCACCAAAAATCAGTGGATTGACCCATAACTTTGCGGGGTGGGGGTGGGTACACAGAGCCCATCCAATGTGGACTTGATGTGTACCAGATTTCTTAACTGTATGCCCATCCGTTCCATAAATATAAAAGCGGGGAGCAAAAGGGGCATGCTGTTACCCCTTTTGATGATGGCAATGGGCAGATTCCTCAGGATGCTGATGGGATGATGGTTCAAGGAGAGTCTTTAGTTTTATCAGTTTTTGTAAAGTTCTGACATGAAACAAACTAGATTTCGCCATTTTTAGTATGGATGTGCGAATTGATTTGTCGCCAAATCGATGCAACTCGAATCTAGGTGATTTGAGTGAGTCATCCTTAAATCAAAACACTCTTGAGGATGTTTACCAGATTCGAGGTAAAATTGATTCATCCTTGATTCAAATTTGAATTGAATTGAATTGAATCCAAATCGAATTGACCCAGATTCAAGGGCAACAGATTTGAGCTCAAATCGAATCAGGCTGATTCAATTCAAATTCAAATCAAACCGCAAAAACTGATTCATGCACATCCCTAATTTTTAGCTATTTTTACAAAACCAGCAAAAATTCACCAAAAATCAGATAATTGACCAATTGTCTTCAAAGTCGCCCCCTTTCCCACGTGTGGCAAGTTTCAAGACTCTAGGACCAAGCGATGATTTTTAATGAATCCCCCCGCCAGTTTCCACATTCATTTCTGGTGGGGTGGGATCCTATTCCATTTTGCTAATTCAAAAATTCTGAAGTATTCCCAAAATTAATTTTGATATTTTAGAATTAATTCTGACTTTACTGATCCAAGGATTTTTTAAAAAATCATATTTGGATTTTACTGATTTAGAACAATTTCAGATAAAATCCAATTTTTTGAATCTGAATTTGCACAGACCTAATATTCATAACTGCTGCCTTGGTTAGATAACAGCATGGTTGAGAAGCTAAAGCAAAATTACTCTGTGTGTGTGTGTGTGTGCGTGCGTGTGTGTGTGCGCGTGTGCATGTCCGCTTCAGAAGATCAAATTATTTCCAAATTGAATCTGTTTATTCCTTATATATATTTCCTCTCCCCTGCCTCTGGATTATTAGGACATATTAGGAGATGTGCTGTGGGGTGCCAGAACCAGCATAATCCCAGCCAAAGTTTTGCTAACTATTTGTCAACTTGCTTGTCATATTTAAGGCATCTTAAATTTTTAGTGTCAAGGTGTAATTTGAGTTACTACGGCCTAGCCCTGGAACTTGTTTTCCATGGTTGGAATGCTGAAATGATAGTAAAGGTACCTTTCCTTTGCGGCTGAGTAAACCACCATAAATCACCACACTTCTTATTGCTGAGTACTGAATGGTGTAGCCCTGGTCAGACATTATGTTCAATTCACATACAGATCTGTACACACATACAATTATTCACTCATGTTGAATGCACATACAGCAATACAGTTTCTACCTGCACCTGTAGTTGAGAGGGTCTGTTCCCAGGCTCACTTTTAAAACGTTCACACAAACACATGTATACCTGAACACTTGTACAATACCTCATCTTTCTGATAGTGTGTCACCACGGGGTGCGGTGACACACGAGTAGACCCCCAACCGGAAGGCTGCAAGCAGCCTCCTGGGCTCAGGAGTCTCTCCAGGATGCCCCATGCACTTGTGCGGGGCAGCCTGCAACTTCTGGGGGCCGTGTGGCCTCCGATCCCTGCAGCCCCCGCCGGCTCCATGATGGAGTCGGCAGTCGTGTGGGCGGCCAATCCGGCCACCCAGGGCTCTGCGGGCAATCGTCTGCAGGGAGAGTGCGCTAAGCCCTCTCCCCCCGCAGACCTCATTTTGGCGAGTCTCACTGATCGTGAGACTCGCTTCAAAATCTGAGCTTCTGTGAATATTTTAATTGAGGTAGTCCCTGTCACTCCGAGGTCAATTACCCTTCGAGTCACATTCAAGTTCCTTAAAAAAAAAGAAAAAAATGTGAGCCCTTTGGGGACAGGGAACCATTTATTTATTTATTTATTTAATATATAAACTGCTTTGGGAACTTTTGTTGAAAAGCAGTATATAAATATTCATATATAAATATTCATTGTATTCATTCCTGGTGTGACAGAGTGTTACAGAGGCTTGGAAACCTGTTTTTGTTTTAAACATCTATAATAATAAAATCCTAAAATCCTGCCCTGAGCGTTTGGAGTGTGGATAAGCTTGCCACTTTCTTTTTCTGCCTAGAGGCTTTACAGACAGGGCTGTTACACCAAATCTCCTTCGGAAGAGAGTGTGTGCATTCACACACCAGCCAAACTTACCCTGAAGTAGGCATGCCATGTGAACTTGCATCAAAACAAAACCTGAGAGCAGAGGGACCCACAAGAGTACCCTTGTGGCACTTCTCTCAGTTCCACAAGGGTAATTTGAAGTGGCTTTGCTCAACATTTACCCCGCAGCATGAAGCAACGTGCGAATAACTCCCTGGCAAGGCTATTGCCTGTCGCATCAGGCAGAAATTCAACAAGTAAACATCTTCTATTTCCCTGGCACAGCTATGCAGTGATAAAGAGAGCTTCTGTTGTTGAATTTCTGCAGCCATCAGGACAGGAGATTTGCTAGGGGTGGGGGAGGTCTCTCGCCCAGTTTTGAAAACTTGATTTCAGCTAAGGCCAGTTTGGTTTTTGTTGCTTGGTTTTTAATACACCTGAGTAGAAGAGCAAGTAGAATGAATACCTGATGAGCACAGCCTTGCTCAAATAAGCACTGCTAACCATAATTACAAATGTCTCTGGAGAAAAGCCCTAATGCACATATTTGTACAGTTCCAAGCATGTTTTACTGCCTCTGGGTGGGAAAATAAGGATTTAATAGTATTTAATGCTTATTTTAAAGAAACCCATAACACTGCCATGGCTTCATCCAGCTTGTATCGCAACTGATTGCAACATAGTATCGGCAGAGTCAGATAAAGACTTCATTAGCAATAAGTTATAACCTATTGATGTGTTCAGGAGACCAGCATTTTCATTCAGGTTAGACGTCATCCCAATTGCCTCTCAGATGTTTCTGATTCCTTCTCCTATTATGTTTGGAGATTAAAATCTAGCGGTGTGTTTTAAATGACTGAACTGTCTACGTATTTTTGTGGCTGAAATTTACAGTGCCTTCAGCTTATTCCAAGTGGTCCAATACCTTCAATTTATTCCAAACAGCTTTTGTTTTCCAGTTGTCACCCATTTGTTTGTGGTGGCTTCTACAAAAATTCACTCCATATTTCCCTTCCAGCTTCCTGGGAGACATGATTAGAAATGACTCCAAATTTTTACCAGTTTCCCCACTTCTTTATCTTCTGTTGAAGGGCTAACAATTAGAAGCATTCCTTTTATTTACCCGCTAGTGCCCCCCCCCGGCCATTTATGCCACTGAAAATTATCATCTTTCCTTATTTCTTTAGAAAAATACAGATCTTTTCCAGGAGGTATACTCAAGAGAGGCAGTAAATAGTGGAGAAATTTAGTTAATGCTGGACAGAAATTATTTGCGGTGGCAGTCCCATTGATCTGTATGTCAATGTTACTATTCTGACATTTATTTTTAATTTTTATTTTACATTTATATCTCGCTCTTCTTCCAAGGAGCCCAGAGCAGTGTTTATCTTCTCAACAACCCTGTGAAGTAGGTTAGGCTGAGAGATAAGTGACTGACCCAGAGTCACCCAGTGAGTTTCATGGCTGAATGGGGATTTGAACTCAGGTCTCCCCAGTCCTAGTGACCTGCCATGTGAACAGATGCTTTTGTAAGAAGAGCGAGAGTCCAATGGCCCACTTCTTCTTTCCATTTACATAAGAGCATAAGGAGAGCTCTGCTAGATCAGGCCCAAGGCCTATCTAGTCCAGCATCCTGTTTCACACAGTGGTCCAGCAGGAGCTTTCCCAGATGTCAGGCTTTACTGCAGGTTTTCTGCGTGGCTTTACTGCGAGTTTGAAGTTGCCCCCCAAAACCAACTCAAAAAGCAGATTTTTAAATCCAAATATAAATCGGGCTACACTCTAAAGTGTGATGGAAAACCCAAATTGTGTGTGAAGTGCTCTCTGATAGCTGGCAGGGACTTTGGGGTAAATTTGGCTGATATGTGGATGCACATCTCCATTCCAAAGGAAATGCGAGCTAAAAACCAAGTGTGAAAGACGTCCTGGTGCCTCTGAGAAGCCCACAGGCAAGAACTGAGGGCTTGTCCTCTCTCCTGTTGCTCCCCTGCAACTGGTATTTAGAGGCATCTTTACTCTGAGGCTGGAGGTGGCCTATAGCCACCATCTAGTAGCCATTGATAGACCTGTTGTCACTGATCCCACTGTGCTGCCACTACATGTCACGGCCCGGTCTCAACCAGACCTGTGATCCTAAGCTTCACTGCTGCCACCAGGTAGACTTTTGTATTTTTTAAGGCTGTGCTTACTAAAACAGCCTTCCAAACCTCTGTCTCATTCAAAGTTTTGTAGGATGGAAAGCTCTATCATGGCCTCTGGACCTGTTCCTGTCACATCCCTACCGCCTCCTTGGCAGGTTTTCTGCTTCTGAAATATTTAAAAACATTTTTATTATTCTCCTTGGCATTTCTAGCTATATGCTCCTCAAATTCTCTTTTTGCATCCTTTCTTTTGTCTGCTTGTATTTCTTTTGCCAGAGTTTATGTTCCTTTCTGTTCTCCTCATTTCGGCAGGACTTCCATTTTCTGAAGAAATTCTGTTTCCCTTTTATAGCTTCCCTGACTCTGCTTGTTAGCCATGCTGGTGTCCTCCTGAACTTGGTGGCACTTTTCCTCCTGCTTGGTATACATTCCAACTGAGCTTCTATTATTGTGGTTTTTGCTGTTTCCTGCCCCACTCTCCCTCTTTGATCCTCTCCCCACCCGCGCCTCTACTTCCCCCAAAGTTTATAGCACTGATTCATTCCAAGAAGAGTAATTGCATAGTGTGTGTGGAAATAACAAACCTGAGCTAGCTTGTGAGAAGTTCATATTAAGTGATTTCATGGTCTCCTGTGTCTTGTTTGTCATCATTATATGCTTTCTGCAGGTCAATTTAATTTTCTGCTGGGTATGCAAGCTGTTTTAGAAAGCTAAAATTTGGTTTAAGAGTTATGCTTTTTTTTTTTTTAAGGTCTAAATTTGAAGGTTTTGTTAAAGCCAGGAAAGTACTAAAGGTGAACAGCCGATTTACATAGGAAGTGCTATGCTTGCTCTGGGGTGTGTATGTGGAAAAAGTATATCTTGTTTTAGTGTCAAAAATAACTCTAGTTATTAAACTTATCTAGTTTAAAATATTCTCTCTCTCTCTCTTTCTCTCCACATTCATTTCCTACAAAGAATGAAGAAAGGTTAAAGCAAATGGGGATATGGTAGAGGTTTATAAAATAGATTCCCCCCCTCCCCTTATAATAGTAGAATTCAAGGTTATTTAAGTAGATTCAGGGCTGAGAAAATGAAGTGCTTATTAACACATGACATTCACTACTCAATTATGTGGTAATGATGTCCCCAATCTAGCTGATTTTAAAACTGAATTAGTTGTTGATAGATAAATTCATGGAGGAAATGTCCTAGTTAAGTTATCAGAGCCAAATTAAAACTTATTGTGACAGAAGCGATATACCGTTACAATGGCAGATCAGCTGGATAGCATCACTGCTTGATGGTGCAGAGCATGTTCTTGAATTTCAAAAGCAAGTCATTTGGAATCTTGCAAGTGTCACATTTCTCCCACCTGATGGCTGAAGCTCATGGGAAGATGAGCCTCATCCCCTTTTCCCTCTCCCCTGGAGGTATGTGTGTCACTGAAAGAAATTCCAGGTAGTTTCTAGCAGAGGCAGAGAGAGAGAGAGAGAGAGAGAGAGGATTTTTAAGGGTCTAGATGAGCCAAGCAGGCAGGGGAGGCATCTTAGGATGCAGAGTCTTGGCTCTCTGATGTAACCTGTTGCTGACTTCTTGGAATGCTCTGCTATTCTACAACTCCATCCAATGCTCAATCTGTGTATTCTGTAAACAAACCAAATCTTACAAAGAGTCTGCAGTGACTCTCTTTCCAAGAAAAACCAGAATCCAAGATGTACTACAACCTCCTGGAACCTTCCATCGCTTGGGGAAGTGGGTAACAGAGGAAGCATAATAATTCTTCTGAAAACCAAGATAATGGGGACTAAACAGTGATAGTTCTCACTTTCATGCCCTTTTTCAAGAGGCATCTGGTTGGCTCCTGATGGAAACAGAGTGCTAGGCTAGATGATCTGATCCAGCAAGATAGTGTTTAATGTCAGAGAGGCTTCCATGCTCTTGCAGCAGGCTAAAAATGCAAATCAACCTTTTGAAAAGGAAAGGGGGGGGGTGGTTTGAAGGATATGAATTCCAGGCATGCCAGCACAGGATTTTCAATTTGCTAAGGTGAACTGTGCTTAGAGGTCTGTCCAAACATGCCTTTATTTGAGCAGAAATGTGACTTTAAATCAAAACACTCTTTTCAAATAAATCTGCATAGTGTACAAAGACAGTTTGATAGAGTACAAATTATTTGGGTGGCTCTTGAGGAAGTTATTAAAATGTAGTTGCTCTAAATGAGGCAACTGAGAACTGATTATTTGGTCTGAAGAACTCATTGGTAAAAAGATACAGAAACTAAAACTGTGGATCTTTCAAACAGAGTTTGGTGGCCTAGTAGGAATGATATAGACTAGGGAAATCTATGTGCAATTCAGCTGTAAAATCTCTCATATCTGCACAGCTAATGTATTTGTGATCTGACAGCATCAATATCTCAACTGCTTTTCCAGTCAATAGCTCTTCTGCACTGCAGCTTCCTCCTCAACAGCCTTCAGCCTGACAAAATCCCGTGTCTTTTCAGGGTGAACCCTCTGGTGGTTTACTTTCTTCCAAGCTCCCAATTCAGTCAGGTTCTCTGAGAGTAATAAAACTGAATCATTGTGCTCTGAGAAAAATGAGCTGTCTTGCAGACCACTCTGTTAGTAAATAACTGGTACTACAGATCAGAGTTACTTGTACCCATTCTCTTAAACAGTATCCTATGTGAGTGTCGTAGATGCCTATTGGACCATGTCTGTGACATCACTGGCTATGTAAGCCACAGACCATTGTGGGGACTTAAAGAAAACCACACTGTGTTTATTTATATCATTTGTTATAATACAAAGCACACAAGCACTCATGCCATTGCAAAAACCAACAAGGCTAGTCTCCTGTAGGAGCTGCACAGCACTGGGTGCCATTTCAGGAAGTCTGTATTAATCAATTACTTTTTCATCCTGTCCTTCCTCAGAGGAGTTGAGAGCAGCATACATGGTTCTCCTACCCCCACGTTTCCTCACAATAACCCTGTAAGGTAAGTTAGGCTTAGATATTTTGACTGGCCCAAGGCTACCCAGTGAGTTTCATGGATGAGTGGGGACTTAAAATCAGGTCTTCCTGCTTTTCTAGCTGGGCACCATAACCACTACTTCAGACTGGCTCTCTTTGCCTCTCCTGTTGCTAGCAGACTATGAGGCTATTCCCACGATCCCTGGAAAGCGGGCTAAGCTCCCTTAGCCCACTTTCCAGGAACTGTGGGAACCACCGGGCTTGCAGGCGAGCCTGGTGCTCCCAAGTCGGCTAGCCCACCTAATTCCTCCTCCCCTTAAACAAGGTTAACGGAGTGAGCGCTCTTTTAACCTCATTTTTTGTTTTGCTCTTGTGTCGCCGCAGCACGTGGCAACACACAAGTAGGTCCCCAACTGGGAGGCTGCAAGCAGCCTCTTGGGCTTGGGGGGTCTCTCCAGGATGCCTCACACACTTGCGCAGGGCATCCTGGAACTTAGGGGGCCACGCGGCCCCCGATCCCCACAGCCCCCGCTGGCTCCATGACGGAGCCGGCAGCTGTGAGGGTGGCCAATCTGGCTGCCCAGCTACGAGCAGCTGCTCATCTGCGGGGACCGTGGGCTAAGCCTGCTCTCCCCGCAAGCCCAACAGAAGCTCTTCTCACGGATCGTGAGAAGAGCTTCTATGTATTTCCTGCACACCAAGGCTGCAGCACACAGTTGGCAATTCAACAAAACAGTTCATGTGACCCTTTATTTGAGACTATCCTCTAGTCCCCATCCCATAGGTAACGTACCTCCATTCTTTAGCATGGACTACATACAGTGTACCTGTAGTTGTCCTTTTATGGGAACATTTCACAAAGTCTAAAATGGGGCACATTTTGACTCATCCAGATAAGCCCCTTAAAATGAAAATGTTCTGGACTCTGACTATCCAGACTAAGGAAGCACCAGTGCTTCAGGGGAAATGGCCGCACATCCAATGGTTTCCTGAGTTATGCAGCACTGGCGCTTGCTTGGAAGATGTGAATTTCAGCTATCTCCCCTTGCTTCAGAAGTGCTCTGTACCACACAAAAATATTTCCTTGAGGACTGCGTGACCCTCAGGGACATATTTTCATGTGGCACAGAGTGCTTCCAGGGCAAGGGGAAGTAGTTGAATTTTGTCTCCTTCCCCACAGCAAGCCATCAGAAGAGCCACTGCTTCTCAGGTAGCATTAGTGCTTCCTTAGTGTGGATGTCTGTTGCTGAGTTTAATGCCAAATATCAAATTCTGTGCTAATGTAGCAGGTAATGTAAGCATTTGGGACTTGTTTTGCATAGCTTTGATCTTTCATCTTTCATTCATAACCTGGACAACTTTCATTGTTCCCATTTTGCCAATAGGGACCTGACGGGCTTTGCCAGAACTGCATAACAAGGTTACAGCTGAAATGGAATTTGAACTGATCCCTGCCCAAAAACCTTCCATTGGCCACAATATTATTTAGTATTGACGTGACTTATATACTAGAAAACTGCATTTTGGGGTCATGCTTGATTCATTCTTTTAAAATCTGGTCTGGTCTAGGGTTACCCAGATTACCAGGGGAGTGCTTCCTTATTTTCATAGGCATAATTGCTGAAATGCTTATTTATTTGCATACTTTTGGGGGAGGGGAAACCATTCCCAAATTGTAAGCTTTGACTTGGGGGGAAAAGAGCAGCATTTCCTCTGTGTGTCATCTACAGCCTGCTTTTTTTGTGCAGAGCTGTAATTTTACTATTTTTGTAGACTAGGCAGCAATTGTGGCTTGGGCTAAGCTTGTGTTGGTTTGTGCGTAGTGCTTCTCTCTTTGTCTTTATGGACTGAGAAGCACAGACTGACAAACTGGCACTGTGGGCACTGGAATGAGGGCGATACACAGCATAGTCCTCCCATCTTGCTCACCTGTGGCAGATAGAATCTGCTCAGCAGGACCTACGGCTGAAGTAGCTTTCCTAGAAAGAACCATTAAATTGGCCTCTCTTGCTTGAAGCTGTGCATTATAGGTAGCAAGGAGATGTACCTGGCTGCTGTTTTCTCTCCTCCTTATCTTCTTCTTTACCTTCTCCACTGCCTTCTGTTTGCTTTTCCTTTCTGTCTGTTTTTGACTTTGCATGATGTGGCAAGTGCCACTAGACCCTGTCTTGAGAGCATCCTGTTGGAAATGGTAGGCAGCAGGACCCTGGAGAAGCGACTGGGGGCGGCGGAGGGCATCTTTTTTTTCTTGTTGTGTCATCACAGAGCAACACCCATGACTCACATTGTTATGATTTCCATTTATTGTGAACTGCCTTGAGAGCTGTTATTGCTGCAAGAAAGTCTATACATCGAGTAAGTAAATGAAGCAGGGGTGCAGATTCCTCCTAAGCATCTGAGAAGCCCCCCCCATTTTACTGAACTCCCCCACAACAAAAGCTAATAACTCACATCTTCAGTCCCAAAACATATTTTTCTCCCCCCCCACCAATGTATCTTTCCTCTGTTGCCCCTTGCCCCACCCCAAAGAAATATTAAGTGAGGAGCTGCTCCTCAAACTTCCCCTGCACCTCTGTGCAATAGTGGACATTTTGTTAAGTGAATGCTCCAAGAGATTAGGGTTGCCATGCCCACCGGAATTCCGAGTATCACCTGGATTTTAAGCATCTCACTCGAATTGCTTAACCCACCCATTTTCACCCGGATTTCAGCTTGCTTTCTTTTCTTTCTTTTAAAGCTAATATCTAGCCCTTGTAGAAGCAGAGTTAGGAGCAAAACATGCAGTCACTATTCTGCTCAACCGCTGGACTTGGATTAAGAGAGGAAGTGCACAGGAGGCTAGCTGGGAGGGTTTCACTTTCACAAGTACAGTAATCCCCTGAGGACTGTTGCCTTGTTTGTTATCACCAGGGTATCTCTATCGGGCAGTTGAGAGTATAGCTTGCTTTTGATGTGAATCACTACCTGCCTACCAGGCTGTATATTGTAATGTTTAAGGACTTCCTTGGCTTTGCATTCAATGCATACCTACTTAGAAATAAGCACCATTGGTTTCAGTCAGATTGTCTCTCAAATAAGTGTTTACAGAATTGCAGCCTTAATTTAAAAGCTGTGCTGTTGTTGTTGTTGTTGTTGTTGTTCTGTTATTAATATGTCAAGGAAAATGGTCAGGCGAAGATCTCTTCCCCAACTACTGTTGGTAGATATCCAAAGCAAATACAAGTCAACTGGAAAGTACAGCTGCTATTTTGCATATGCAAATTATTTGCAAGCCAGTTTACATAATATGCAAATTGGGTACTTGGATTTGGAGAGCCAGAATATGGCAACCCTACGAGAGATGGTGTTAAAAGCCACTTTGGGGACAGAATTTTGAGGGAGGGAGGGAGGAAAAACAAGCTGAGATCCTTCCTCACTATTTTGGGGATTAGTAGTTGTGAACAAGGGCTAGTGGGATGCTGTTCCAGCATCTACAGACCTGTGGCAAAGCTCTTCAGCCATGGTGCCAGAGTGTACTCTTTTAAAACTGAGGAAGTGTAGAGCAGGAGTAAAGCCATTTATAATTGAGGCCAGAACATCCTGTGGCAAGAAATTCCATAGGTGAATTTTGCTTTGTATGAAGTAGTAATTCTCTTTGACAGTCTTAAGCCCACACATTTCATGATGTTTACAATTGCAGAGGATGGTTAAAGGTTACCCAGATATAGTATTTCAGTTGTGCTTTGTTTTTCTCTTCTCTCTTTGATAGGTGCCTTTGTGGTGTGCTGGACTCCGGGTCTTGTAGTTCTGCTTCTCGACGGCTTGAATTGCACTCAGTGTGAGGTTCAGAATGTGAAAAGGTGGTTCCTTCTCCTGGCCTTGCTGAACTCTGTTATGAATCCCATCATTTATTCTTACAGAGATGAGGAGATGTCGAGTACTATGAGGCGCATGCTCTGCTGTTCTTCAGAAGAGAAAAACCAGGAGCAGCGGTCTTCCAGGATTCCCTCTGCAGTGCTCAACAGGAGCATAGATTCTTCTAGCCAATACATGGAAAATGGTATTAGCCAAGGGACTATCAGTGGCAAAGAAAACACATGAGCTTCCCTCCCCGCCCCCACTACACAGATGTGGATTGCAGTGGAAGGGAGAGTGGAATGAGCTCAGAACCAGCTGGAGCCAGTGAGCCTTGAAACTGCAGAAGAATATTGCTTTCTGTACCAAAACCCAAATCGGACAGTCTTATAAATCATTACGGGACAGAAAAAAAATGTACTGGAAGGGATGAGAAGGAACATAAAGTGTGAGCTTATCCTATCATGTTTCTTTTAAGCTTGTAAACACAATATAAGCAACACTGTGGAATCTTCTTTCTTCAGAGGCCTAGTTGCCACTGAGGTCGTAAACCTGTGTCTGGGCTCTATCATTTCAGAGTCTGGGAAGAGTCCTCACATGACTGAATGCACATACATACATACATACATACATACATACATACATACATATCCTTCCACACAAAGAACTAGTGTGTCAGGGACAGGAGTCCTAGCCTAGCCTTCTCCTTGACGGAATAGGTGTCTCTTGGGATGCAAGTGCTTTTTTTCTTTTCTTTTTTTGTATGGAGGAATATTCAGTGATGTGAGCTGCAGTCTGAAGTCGATCACTTTGGTAAGAACTAGGCCAGGGCTGCAGCTTGAGCCTATGTGTGTTTACTTTGAAGTACAGTAAGTATATTCTGCCCACTGGGGCTTGATTGCTGCCTAAGGAACTCAGTGGGACCTGCTTCTGAGTATACATATATAGGAATAGGCTGTCTAATTTCCTAAGTGGTGCAGTAACAATGCTCTTCAATTTAGCATTATGATAAAGATATTTTTGTCAGGCATAAGAGAGACAGTTGGGGCCAAAATGTGTCCTGCTTATGTTTGATTCTTCATATGAAGTCGATGTAATGGTTTCTAAGTGTGCCACCTTCCTTTCCAAAGGGGAGTGAGCAAGCAATGCTCTTGTAAAATAAATTAAGGGCATGCATGAAATAAGCACTCAATTGGCCTTCTAATAACAAGCTGTTCTGTGCATTTGTATCTTCTGTGGCTTGTTAGTAGGGATAGAACTGTTGCTCTTAATAATACTCCTACCTCTGTAGCTGAAGGAGTCTGTGTGTGGATTGATGGCCTTGTTTTTAAGCCTCTAGTCTTCTTTTACAGCCATTATAAGCCCATGTCTACTTTGCTTAGCACAAGAACTTTGGAAGTTTGGTTATTCAATCGAGCTTCTAAAAGTCTGGGCTTTTAAAAAGTATGAATTTAAAATATTAAGTGGTATGATGAAAAACATAAACAATAATATATATTCATTTGTGGTTTATGGATTTAATCCTAGTTTAGTGATGGAACTCTGGAAATATTTCTTCAAAGGCATGAGATTGTACATAATATTATTTCACTTTAAAAAATCCTAATTAATGCACGTAGAATAACTTTCACACTGTACTTCTTAAGTGGTTTTATCACCTGTGGACTGTGTGAGAGATTGGGGGTATGCTTGGTGTGATGGTCCAATGCCTTAAATAAGTGCTTTAGAGAGCTGGTCTTGTGGTAGCAAGCATGACATGTCCCCTTAGCTAAGCAGGGTCCACCCTGGTTGTATTTGAATGGAAGACTAGAAGTGTGAGCACTATAAGATATTCCTCTCAGGGGATGGAGCCATTATGAGAAGAGCAGAAGGTTTCAAGTTCCCTCCCTGGCATCTCCAAGATAGAGTTGAGAGAGATTCCTGCCTGCAACCTTGGAGAAGCCGCTGCCAGTCTGTGAAGACAAAACTGAGCTAGATAGACCAATGGTCTGACTCAGTATATGGCAGCTTCCTATGTTCCTACATTCCTATGTATCTGAGTTTGGGTACCTCATTGTTTGGGGGACCACCTTCAGACACTGGAATTGAGCAATATTGGGACTTGGGACCAGAGTGCTTTCAGCTAACCCATATGGAGATTTTCTACATCCCAAGGGCTGAGGAAATACTTTCTTTTTGCATTTGCTAATTTATTCAAAGTTATGCATGTTTTAAATTATGTATTTGAATACTGAGGGCTAGCAAAATAAAATTATGCTGGGAGAGAGATGCACTTTCTCCTCACGTCTGTTCCCCATATTAAAAACAGGACAAATGAGCAAAAAAAACAACAACCCCAAAACAAAACCAGACTGGACCTGGTGCATACATAGGCAGACGTAAAGCAAGTTGTGAAAATGCTATCTTTCTTTCTCAGGGTAATTTAATCCATTCGGCTTGCAATCAGACACATAGAATGCAAGTGGTCACCTATGTGTTCAAGTATTTCTGCAATGATAGTTGCTGGAAAAGCAGCACTTGGGCACATGCTATTGAGATCTGCATCGAATTTGATATTGGTCTTCCTAGGGACAATTGGTGATAAGTAAAATATTCATATCTTAAAGTAATGATGGATCTTTTGTGATGCACAATTCATTGCCCAATCCATAATCTTGTGTTTTGAGTTGATGGCTGCATGGAATTGTGCAAACAGTGCTCAAAAGTGAAACTCCATCCTTTGCCAAAAAAACAAACCAACCCTAATTGAGCATATTTGTAGAAAGACTTACTGCTGCTCTATTAGTTATATCATTGGCTTCTACTTAATGTAGTTAAGACCAGAAATGGCCTAGGTTGCTTAAGAGGATGACAACTCTGCTGTGTCCTCATCTGACTCTTTCATGTGCCTCTGTGATCCCATTCTGTCCTACCATCTCTCTCCCTCCACCACATTTCTCTTCAGGCTTCGTCCCTTCTGCATTCAACCACACCATGCTCAAAATATTGCCTTGACCTATGCTCTCCCTCTAGCTACCAGGCAATCTCACATCTTCCTTTTATC